>NC_069505.1:312948335-313289585 GCF_027579735.1 Bombina bombina
TAGCCGTGTTAGTCCAGAGATTTAGATATCAAAATAACAAAAGTATTGCATTGAGCAATGACACTTTTTTTTATTGGACTAACTATACATTTATAAGTTGACAAGCTTTCGGAAGAGTTCCTTCCTTTATCAATGGAATTTACAGATTTTATCTTGAAACACAGAATAACTAAGAAGACAGTGCAGGGAGAGGAGGAGGTGTTGTAAAAATCATGAAGGGGGCTTAGGTAACAGGCAGACAGTGTCCAGTGTAGGAGAACAGACAGGGGAAATATATAGCTTTACATAGAGCATATACTGACATAAAGTTATATATCAACATTGAATCAATATCTATAAAGATGTGAAATTGTATATACAGGGGGAATACAAAAGTAATAAAAAGACAAAAGTGTTGACATAAGCTTACCTGTGTACCTATGTATAAAGAATGTGGAATATACAATGTAATTGACTAAATGAAAGTACATTACAAAAAATTTTGATAATGTGTTAAGAATCCAGAGTCCACATTTATTCCAGAATTAAACAGGTTCATTTTCATTTCAAAGGTTTTTCTTTTCATGGTGTTTTTGAAGTTGCCTCTGAGAATTTTGATTTTGAGGTTTTGGATGGAGTGGTCAGGTTGGGTGAAATGATGACCAACAGGGGTGCAGTATTTTGTTTCACAGTGGTTTTTGATTGAGTGTCTGTGTAAGTTCATTCGAAGGTGCAGTTTTTGGCTTGTTTCTCCAATATACAGGGAGTGCAGAATTATTAGGCAAATGAGTATTTTGACCACATCATCCTCTTTATGCATGTTGTCTTACTCCAAGCTGTATAGGCTCGAAAGCCTACTACCAATTAAGCATATTAGGTGATGTGCATCTCTGTAATGAGAAGGGGTGTGGTCTAATGACATCAACACCCTATATCAGGTGTGCATAATTATTAGGCAACTTCCTTTCCTTTGGCAAAATGGGTCAAAAGAAGGACTTGACAGGCTTAGAAAAGTCAAAAATAGTGAGATATCTTGCAAAGGGATGCAGCACTCTTAAAATTGCAAAGCTTCTGAAGCGTGATCATCGAACAATCAAGCGTTTCATTCAAAATAGTCAACAGGGTCGCAAGAAGCGTGTGGAAAAACCAAGGCGCAAAATAACTGCCCATGAACTGAGAAAAGTCAAGCGTGCAGCTGCCAAGATGCCACTTGCCACCAGTTTGGCCATATTTCAGAGCTGCAACATCACTGGAGTGCCCAAAAGCACAAGGTGTGCAATACTCAGAGACATGGCCAAGGTAAGAAAGGCTGAAAGATGACCACCACTGAACAAGACACACAAGCTGAAACGTCAAGACTGGGCCAAGAAATATCTCAAGACTGATTTTTCTAAGGTTTTATGGACTGATGAAATGAGAGTGAGTCTTGATGGGCCAGATGGATGGGCCCGTGGCTGGATTGGTAAAGGGCAGAGAGCTCCAGTCCGACTCAGACGCCAGCAAGGTGGAGGTGGAGTACTGGTTTGGGCTGGTATCATCAAAGATGAGCTTGTGGGGCCTTTTCGGGTTGAGGATGGAGTCAAGCTCAACTACCAGTCCTACTGCCAGTTTCTGGAAGACACCTTCTTCAAGCAGTGGTACAGGAAGAAGTCTGCATCCTTCAAGAAAAACATGATTTTCATGCAGGACAATGCTCCATCACACGCATCCAAGTACTCCACAGCGTGGCTGGCAAGAAAGGGTATAAAAGAAGAAAATCTAATGACATGGCCTCCTTGTTCACCTGATCTGAACCCCATTGAGAACCTGTGGTCCATCATCAAATGTGAGATTTACAAGGAGGGAAAACAGTACACCTCTCTGAACAGGAGGCTGTGGTTGCTGCTGCACGCAATGTTGATGGTGAACAGATCAAAACACTGACAGAACCCATGGATGGCAGGCTTTTGAGTGTCCTTGCAAAGAAAGGTGGCTATATTGGTCACTGATTTGTTTTTGTTTTGTTTTTGAATGTCAGAAATGTATATTTGTGAATGTTGAGATGTTATATTGGTTTCACTGGTAAAAATAAATAATTGAAATGGGTATATATTTGTTTTTTGTTAATTTGCCTAATAATTATGCACAGTAATAGTCACCTGCACACACAGATATCCCCCTAAAATAGCTAAAACTAAAAACAAACTAAAAACTACTTCCAAAAATATTCAGCTTTGATATTAATGAGTTTTTTGGGTTCATTGAGAACATGGTTGTTGTTCAATAATAAAATTAATCCTCAAAAATACAACTTGCCTAATAATTCTGCACTCCCTGTAGCATCCCATTTCACATGCAGTGCAATGTATCATGTATACCACATTTGCAGATATACATGAATATGCCACTTTAATGTTATAAGATTTATTATTGTGATTTGCTGTGCTGCTTTCACAAACGTGTTGACACAGTTTGCAGAGAGCTTTATAGCAGCACTTGGTTCCATTCTGAGTGTTCTTTTTCTCAAGGGGTAGCTTCCTATGTACCAGTTTCTGCTTTAGGTTTGGTGGTTGTCTGTATGCCAGGATTGGGGGGTTTGGAAAGATTTTTTTGAGTGTGGGATCCTCTAAGAGTAGTGGACACAGCTGTGGAAGGGATACGAAAAATCATAAAAGACTTACAGCCACTACTCTTAGAGGATCCCACACTCAAAAGAATCTTCCTCATGCAGTCTCAGTAAATGTATAGGCAAATATAACCAGGCTTCAGACTTAGGGGCATATTTATCAAGATCCAGAAACAGAAGTTATGAAGCATGGTGCTTGGAGGCCGCGGACAGAAATCAACCCGATCTAATAGGATCGGGTTGCTTGACACCCCCTGCTAGCCGCAAATCTGATTGGTCGCAAATCTGCAGGGGGCGGTATTGCATCAGCAGTTCACAAGAACTGCTGGTGCAATGATAAATGCCGACAGCATATGCTGTTGGCATTTATCGATGTGCGGCAGACATGATACGCTACTTCGTATCATGTCCACTCGCACAATCATAAATATGGCCCTTAGGGCCTGATTATCTAAAGGTCTTTGGGCTGGCAAGGTTATTTAAAGGGACATTTTGTGCAATCAGTTTTTTTTTTTTAATCAGTTTTTTTAGATAGTGTTATAACTAATTATGAATGTAAATGTACTTTTCAATGTATTTTTGATGTGCTTTGTGACACTTTTTGTTTGTTTTGTGAAACAGTTAACCGGAGCTTTAAAGGTTTGGTAATCATTCTAGAGTAAATCATGATTTAGCATTACATCCGACGTGTGCAAACAGTCGCGATAAATCTGATATCGCTACCGTCTAACTGTTAACACGCCACTTGAAGTCTGGCTCTGAATAAGAACATAAGCTCTGATTCAGTGTTGGCACTTACGTCATGGGAATTTCCTTGAGCACTTGCTGGGCCTGTTTGAGAGTCTCCTGCTAACGCCTAACTACGTTGCTCTGAAATCGCTTTTCCTTGGTGGATAGCTTCTTCTCAATTTATTGATGTTGCGCATGCCTATACCCTTTCCATAACACTGCTCATCGAAAACAACAAGTCATATGACTATGCAGTTGAATGACTGACGGTCTAAACTGGAGGAAAAAACTAAATTGATTATGGGTGGGGGCCGGCAGGAGAACACAAGACAGAACACATAATGGGCCTGATCCAATATGCAGCGTCACCCACAAAAGCCGGCGACGCCAAATTTTGCGCTGGTTTGGTATCCTATATACGGCGTAACATAGAAGTTACGCTCGTATATTTCACCCTTCGGCCGTAGTTTTTTAGCCCATAGACTGGTATACCAAACCTGCGCAGTTTGGTATCCAATATTCAGCGTAAGGACTTACGTGGTGAAAATGGAGAAATCTTACTCCATTTTCACCTCGCCACAAATTCCAGGCGTAGTAAGCCTTACGCTGTGTATTGGAGCCCCGTAACTCCCTAAACTGCCTGCAAAATAAAACCTAACACCTAACGCATGCGCAATGTCTATCTACCTGTCAACCGCAATCCCCCACCGCAATCCCTAATAAAGTGCTTAACCCCTAAACTGCCGCTTCCAGACCCCGCCGCCACCTACATTAAATGTATTACCCCCTAATCTGATCCCCCTACACCGCCGCCACCTATTTTAAATATATTAACCCCTAATCTGATCCCCATACACCGCCGCCACCTATTTTAAATATATTAACCCCTAATCTGATCCCCCTACACCGCCGCCACCTATTTTAAATATATTAACCCCTAATCTAATCCCCCTACACCGCCGCCACCTATTTTAAATATATTAACCCCTAAACCTAAGTCTAACCCTAACACCCCCTAACTTAATTATTATTGAAATAAATCTAAATAATATTAATATTATTAACTAAATTATTCCTATTTAAAACTAAATACTTACCTATAAAATAAACCATAAGATAGCTACAATATAATTAATAATTACATTGTAGATAGCCTAGGGTTTATTTTTATTTTACAGGTAACTTTGTATTTATTTTAACTAGGTACAATAGCTATTCAATAGTTAATAACTATTTAATAGCTACCTAGTTAAAATAATTACAAAATTACCTGTAAAATAAATCCTAACCTAAGTTACCATTACACCTAACACTACACTATCAATAAAATAATTAAATAAACTACAATTATCTCAACTAAAATACAATTAAATACACTAAACTATATTACAAAAACAAACAAACAAACACTAAATTACAAAAAATAAAAAAAGATTACAAGAATTTTAAGCTAATTACACCTAATCTAAGCCCCCTAATAAAATAAAAAAGCCCCCCAAAATAAAAAAAATTCCCTACCCTAAACTAAATTACAAAAGTAATCAGCTCTATTGCCAGCCCTTAAAAGGGCCTTTTGTGGGGCATTGCCCCAAAGTAATCAGCTCTTTTACCTGTAAAAAAAGAACACCCTAAAACCCACCCGATCCCCCCTTAAAAAAAACCTAAGTCTAACCCCCAAGTGGTCCTTACCTGTCCTGAAGACCAGCGGAGAAGGTCCTGTTCCAGGCGGTGAAGTCTTCTTCCAAGCGGCGACCTCTTCTTCTTCCAGGAACCAGCCGGCGCGGAGCGGAGGAGTTGAAGACCGATGACCACGGAGCTGAAGACCGTCCACTCTGGAACTGAAGACCGGCGATGCTGGAACTGAAGATCGGCGACGCTGGAACTGAAGACCGCAGAGCCATGGAGCGTGGAGGATCCTCTTCATATGATCTCCGCGTACACTGAATATGAATTCAAGGTACGCAATTAAAAATGGCGTCCCTTGAATTCCTATTGGCTGATTTGAGCCTTCAAATTCAAATCAGCCAATCGGATGAGAGCTACTGTAATTCTATTGGCTGATTTGAATAGCCAATAGAATAAGAGCTACTGACATTTACAAAGGTACATTTAACAACCACATCATGCAATCCACCTCATGCAGTCTCAGTAAATGTATAGGCAAATATCTCCAGGCTTCAGACTTAGGGGCATATTTATCAAGCTCCGGAAACAGAAGTTATGAAGCAGCTTGCTCGGAGGCCGCGGACAGAAATCAACCCGATCTAATAGGATCGGGTTGATTGACACCCCCTGCTAGCCGCAAATCTGATTGGCCGCAAATCTGCAGGGGGCGGAATTGCATCAGCAGTTCACAAGAACTGCTGGTGCAATGATAAATGCTGACAGCATATGCTGTTGGCATTTATCGATGTGGGGCAGACATGATATGCTACTTCGTATCATGTCCACTCGCACAATCATAAATATGGCCCTTAGGGCCTGATTATCTAAAGGTCTTTGGGCTGGCAAGGTTATTTAAAGGGACATTAAACCCAACATTTTCTTTCATGATTCAGACAGTAATTACAATTTTGAACAACATTCCAATTTACTTATATTATCTAATTTGATTTATTCTTTAGATATCCTTTGTTGAAGAAATAGCTATGCACATGGGTGAGCCAATCACATGAGGCATCTATATGCAGTCACCAATTAGCTACTAAGCCTATCTAGATATGCTTTTCAACTACGGATATCAAGAGAATTAAGCAAATTAGATAATAGAAGTAAATTAGAAAGTTGTTTAAATTTGCATGCTCTTTCTAAATCACAAAAGAAAGAAATGCGGTTTTGTGTCACTAGTCCTTCTATTTTCCTGGTAGAATTATATAAAGTCACTTGGTAACCTGAAAACAGGGTGTCTCGCTAAGGGGTGCATACTGCATTTTTGTCTGGGAAGGAGATGCATACATTACAAAAGTGCACAATGAAAATGGTAATTTAAAAATCATACAAAATGAATAATTGAACGATTTAAGGGACATAGTACTCATATGCTAAATCACTTGAAAGTGATGCAGTATAACTGTAAAAAGCTGAGATGAAACTATCACCTGAAAATCTCTATGTAAAAATTGAGGATATTTTACCTCAAAATTTCTTTAGCTCACCAGAGTAAGAGCTGTGTAAATAATAATACTTTAGCTGCTTTCCAGCTCCTAGTTGGATTTTTTTTTTAAATAGCCAATCAGCATCACCAGTGCTGAGGTAATGCTTTGCCTTTGCTGTGATCTAATGAGATTTCACAGAGCTTACTTAAAGGGACAGTATACACCAATTTTCATATAACTGTATGTAATAGACACTACTATAATGGGAGTGCAGGGAGCCTGTATCCAGTAACGGATTTAAGGGCATGCTCCTCTGCAGCCATGTAAGCCTAAGGGGAGGAGTGTGTTGTAACTATGTTGCAGGTGAGGAGTCAATCTTACCTTACTTAAGGGGGAGGAGGACACAGTCCTGCCTCTTTCTTCTTCCTGGAGACCTTGGTGAATCTTGTCCCTTCCTCCCGTCCCCCTTTTAAAAAAAAAAAAAAGAGAGAAAGGTTATAAGTGAGTTCATACTGTTGAACGTTAGTTAAGAGGTGGTGGAAAATCGAGGGTGATGGCTTCCTTAAGGTTGCTGATTTTGGGGGTAGGCAGGGATAGGGTTAGTTGTCCTAATCTTGGGTAAGTCCTTCCCGCTTAGCTGATATTTAAGACTCTCCCCTGGAGATATATTGCTGTATGGCTTTGTACACGGGTGCCTTATTGGTTGGAGTAGTCTGGAACAATGCATATCTCCTCATGGCGAGAGGTCATGGCCAAAAATTTCAGTACGGGGTCCGCAGGGGTGACAGTCGGGCTAATGGCCGAGGTGATGCCCCAGGATGTGTCCTGGGAGTACCCTGCCCTGTGGGCCTGCCGGCTAATGATCCTCTAGGGCGCCTGGTACCACCTGATAGGGGCGATATTTTGCAGGATACGCCCACGCTGAAAAAAACGGGGTCATGACCTCTGGTCATATGGGGTTTAGTTAGCCTTGTATGCCACCACCTATGTTACTTGTTGACAAGTTATTTAATTATAATAATAAATAAACGCGGCAAAGCTTGGCCTTTAACCCAGCTCTCTATGTGTCAGTGTTTTATTTCTAGGTTAATTAATTATAGTTATATTAGGTTGAAATGCAAAGTAGGAGCTAAGCCCGTAAGAATAATATGCACAGATACTGATATAAAAATTCAGTATAAAACCATTTGAAAACTTACTTAGAAGCTTCCAGTTTAGCTCTGTTTAAAAGGTTACTGGAACACCCACTGCAAGTGGAAAATAACAGACACTCCCCCTTCCTTTGCATATGAAAAGACCCTTTACAGAAACAGAAGCAAGCTAGAGTAGGTTTACGTCGGTATTCTCTTAAAACTTTGAGGCTTGGTTAGGAGTCTGAAAACCAGAGCAATGTTATTTAAAAATAAGCAAAACAATACATTTAAAAAAACAAAAAAACAAATGGGCTAAATAAATGGATCATCTACAAAACATTTATGCAAAGAAAAATCTAGTGTATAATGTCCCTTTAAAGGGACATAATATTTGCTAAATCACTTGAAACTGATGCAGCATAACTGTAAAAAAAAAAAAATCACCTGAAAATCTCTATGTAAAAAGGAAGATATTTTACCTCATAATTTCCTCAACTCACCAGAGTAAGTGTTGTTTAAAAAGTTATACTTCAGTTACTGCTCAGCTGCAGGTAAAAAAAGGAAGAAAGGAACAGCAGCCAATCAGCATCAGCAGTGCTGAGTCCATGAACTGTTTTAATGTGATCTCATGAGATTTAACTTAACTCTCATGAGATTTCACAGTAAACTTCCTTAAACTGAATAGGGAAATAACATGAGTGTGCATGAGGCACGCTCCCTTGCAGGTCCCGGGACAGACATTCTGATTTGCTGCTTAAAGTCCTTTGCAATGGGGTGTGAATACTTAGGACATTTTGAGGTAAAATATCTTTCTTTTTTACATTAAGATGTTCAGGTGATATTTTCCAGTAAGCTTTTTACAGCTATGCTGCATCACTTTCAAGTGTTTCAACATTCGGGTATCATGGCCCTTTAAACACAAAAATACACAGGAAAAAAGTCTATTGTTAAAGTGCATCAAAAATTATAACAAAATTCTTCACCAAAAATGGTATTTTCTTAAAAATGTAAAAAAGTATATGTAAATTACACAGTAGTATATCAAGTCAAATAAGCACTTCGTAAAATGTTACTTAAGTACTCTGGATGTGCAAAAACCCTTTGCATTTTGTACTTATAATAAGTACAAATTTCTTAGCGTTATTGTTTTTTTTTTTTGTAAAATGGGCCAAACATAGGCATGTTTAAAATTTTCTCTGAAATTCCAGCCTAATTCTCTAAACATTTCTGCTCTACAGTTCTCACAGTTTTTTCTGTATATATTGTTTTTATTACCTTTTTTGACAATAACAATAATACAAAAATACTACAATACAAAAGTTCAGAAGTACAAAATATCCAGATTCAGTTGCCGGTGATACTTTCCAACTTACAGAGAGAGAATGGAGACCCCCAATAACCTATAAGTTCTCACTGATTTTTTTCTTGCAAATAAAAAAGATGTCAAGGATATGACAAAATACTCACAATATCTAATAACAATACAAAAAAAATGCCTACAAAAAATATAGGTGATTTTAAGACGCTATATGCAGAAAGCAGTGTAATGTGATTTATATTCGCTGCAGGATTTAATTTTTAAAGTGTGCCCCCTACTCACTGCTAATTTCACCGTACAGAAAATATTTCCCTATCCAGGGAGCTTAAGTCATTTCAATAGGACAGTGTTTCTCACCCGCGGTTCTCAACTATCCCCAACAGTCCAGGTTTTTATTATAACTGAACTAAAGCACTGGTGAAATAATTAGCTGATCAGTAACCATGGTTACTAACCTGCTCTCACCTATCAGTTGATTATTTCACCCGTGCACTGGGTCAGCTATAAAGAAAACCTGGACTGTTGGTGGTACTTGAGGACTGGGGTTGATAAACAATGCAATAGGAAACATCTCGCCACTCACAGGGACTGCCCCTTTTTTTGAAGATAATTCCACCAGGGAAACCCCTTTGAGGGTCACCATAAAAAAAAACATGTCTGATCTGCTGAGGTTTATATAATCAGCCCCTTAGAGTTGCCACCTCGGTTATGTTAACATTGACAGTTATGAGTTACACATGCTGCAGGGTGTAGAGCAGGGTTCTTCAAACTACGGGTCGGGACCCATTACTGGGTCGCAACACCATGCTTACTGGGTTGCGGCATGTGTGTGTGTTGTATGAGAGCCTATGTGGTGTGTGTGTGTGTTGTATGAGAGCCTATGTGGTGTGTGTGTTGTATGAGAGTGTGTGGTGTGTGTGTGTTTTGTATAAGAGTATGTGTGGTGTGTTTGTTTTGTATGAGAGTTTGTGGGGTGTGTGTTGTATGAGAGTTTGTGGGGTGTGTGTTGTATGAGAGCGTGTGTTTTGTGTGTGTGTGTTGTATGAGAATGTGTGTGTTGTGTGTGTTGTATGAGAGTGTGTGGTGTGTGTGTGTGTGTTGTATGAGAGAGTGTGTGATGTGTGTTGCATGAGTGTGTGTGTGTTGCATGAGAGCCTATGTGGTGTGTGTGTGTTGTATAAGAGTCGGTGTGGTGTGCTTGTGTGTTTTGTATGAGAGTTTGTGGGGTGTATGTTGTATGAGAGTGTGTGTTTTGTTTGTGTGTGTTGTATGAGAATGTGTGTGTGTGTGTTGCTTGAGTGTGTGTGTTGTGTGTGTTGTATGAGAGTGTGTGGTGTGTGTTGTGTGTGTGTGTGTGTTGTATGAGAGAGTGTGTGATGTGTGTTGTATGAGAGTGTGTGTTGTGTGTGTGTGTTGTATAAGAGTGTGTGGTGTTTTTGTTGTATGAGAGTTTGAGTGGTTTGTGTTGTATGAGAGTGTGTGTGTGTTACATGGAAGTGTGTGTGGTGTGTTTGTGTGTTTTGCATGAGAGTTTGTGGGATGTATGTTGTATGAGAGTGTGTGTTTTGTTTGTGTGTGTTGTATGAGAATCTGTGTGTGTGTGTTGCATGAGTGTGTGTTGTATGAGAGTGTGTGGTGTGTGTTGTGTGTGTGTGTTGTATGAGAGAGTGTGTGATGTGTGTTGTATGAGAGTGTGTGTTGTGTGTGTGTGTTGTATAAGAGTGTGTTGTGTTTTTGTTGTATGAGAGTTTGAGTGGTTTGTGTTGTATGAGAGTGTGTGTGTGTGTTACATGGAAGTGTGTGTGGTGTATGAGAGTGAGGGTGTATTTTTACGTTTTACAACTTTTTAAAGTTTGACTACAATCAGAAATAAAGTACACACATATTTTAGTCACTTTGCCAAAAATTGCAGCTATCAAGTTGTATATTACTTACTACTATTTTCAAACCAAGCATAAAAATAGGGCCACAAAGGTTTGTGGTATCATGGCACTGGGTCTTGGGAAAAAAAGTTTGAAGAACCCTGGTGTAGAGGAAGGAACGTGTCTAGTGCTGTAAAGCAGCAATAGACCAGAGACACAATACATGTTCCTCCCTGCATACCCTGCAGCATGTCTAACTCATAACTATCCAGAGTAACATGTCTGAGATGGCGACACTACTTCAGATAGTAGCTTTGTATATTCTGCAGTGCTAGGAATTTACATAACCACAGTATTGTTTGTCAGCCCCAGGCACTTCTGTTGTAAATCTTATGAAATTGTCAGTTAGCTTAGTGACAAATGGTTCCCAGCTAAAAGGACATAAAAGTGTAAAAATCATCTATGTATATGAGTGTTTTGTTATTGCATTGTTACTTGCAAATAACTATATGTTTAAGACCTGAAAATTAGTTAAACACATAGTTAAAGTCAGTTCCAGAACAGCAATGTTCTATTGGAAGCTAGCTGAACACATCTGGTGAGCCAATGACAAGAGAGAACTGTGTGTAACCACCAATCACCAGTTCACTCCCAGTAGTGCATTGATGCTGCTGAGGATATATACCTATGATTTTCATCAAAGGATAACAAGAGAACAAAATAAATATTTATAATAAACTTTAATTTAAAAGTTTCTTTAAAACTGCACGCTCTAGCTGAATCATGAAAGTTTAATTTTGACTTTCACATTCCTTTAAAGGGGCAGGTAACTTACATACTAATGTTATATAAGTCTGCACATAGTGCCGAATTATATAACATTAGCTTACCGGCAGATGTATAGTTTCAAATATTTCAGAGAAATTGTATGTAAAAACATCAGTTTACCAGAACGCCGCTCCTTGCTCTACTGAGCGGGTCTGGTTTTTACACAGCGCATTGCGGCAACACTGTCTAGTCACAGTGTGCCCGGTCACGCCATTAAAATGAATGTAGCTCGCTCTTGCTCTGGTCTAGTAGCGGAAGTGAGCTACATTCATTTTAATGGTGCGACCGGGCACACTGTGACTAGACAGTGTTGCCGAAATGCGTTGTGTAAAAACCAGACCCGCTCAGTAGAGCAAGGAGCGGCGTTCTGGTAAAATGAGGTTTTACATACAATTTCTTTGAAATAATTGAAAGTGTAAACGTGCCGGTAAGCTAATGTTATCGGCACTATGTGCAGACTTATATAACATTAGTATGTAAGTTACCTGCTCCTTTAAGGAAACATAGGTCTCCTCTGAATTAAACAAGCAAATCATTCTAATGTATTTTCTGTGTTTTGTTTCAATTTTAGTTACTGTTTTACAATTTAACTAAAAATGCCTGTGGATTTTTTTTTCCAAATAGGTAGAGCTAGCTTCATTAAAGGGACAGTCTGCTCCAAAATTGTTATTGTTTAAAAAGATACATAACACATTTATTACCCATTCCCCAGGTTTGCATAACCAACATTGTTATATTAAAGGGATATTAACCACTAAATAAATGCTAGATAGTATAATGCATTCAAAGAAAAGATTAGTCTGAGAATAAAATGTAGATGTATTTTTTAAAGTTTCATTAGCTGTTTAAATATTGACAAAATAAGTGTAAAGTTTTAGTGTCTATAAAACAGTGGGAGCTGCCATGTTGTAACTTAGGTTACCTTCTATGTGGCCAATGAGGAACAGTTATAAATAGGTCACTAGAATGTGCAGCCAATGGCCATGTGGAATAACAGAATTTATGCTTACCTGATAAATTACTTTCTGGCACCACGGCTTGCAAAACCTTTCTCCCAAAAATAGCCTCCGAAGAAGCAAAAGTATCAAATTTGTAAAATTTGGCAAAAGTGTGCAGTGAAGACCAAGTCGCTGCCTTACATATCTGGTCAACAGAAGCCTCGTTCTTGAAGGCCCATGTGGAAGCCACAGCCCTAGTGGAGTGAGCTGTGATTCTTTCAGGAGGCTGCCGTCCGGCAGTCTCATAAGCCAATCGGATAATGCTTTTAAGCCAAAAGGAAAGAGAGGTAGAAGTCGCTTTTTGACCTCTCCTTTTACCAGAATAAACAACAAACAAGGAAGATGTTTGTCTGAAATCTTTAGTAGCCTCTAAATAGAATTTTAGAGCACGGACTACGTCCAAATTGTGTAACAAACGTTCCTTCTTTGAAACTGGATTCGGACACAAAGAAGGTACAACTATCTCCTGGTTAATATTTTTGTTGGAAACAACTTTCAGAAGAAAACCAGGCTTAGTACGCAAAACCACCTTATCTGCATGGAACACCAGATAGGGCGGAGAACACTGCAGAGCAGATAACTCTGAAACTCTTCTAGCAGAAGAAATTGCAACCAAAAACAAAACTTTCCAAGATAATAACTTAATATCTACGGAATGTAAGGGTTCAAACGGAACCCCTTGAAGAACTGAAAGAACTAGATTTAGACTCCAGGGAGGAGTCAAAGGTCTGTAAACAGGCTTGATCCTAACCAGAGCCTGAACAAATGCTTGAACATCTGGCACAGCTGCCAGTCTTTTGTGAAGTAAAACAGATAAAGCAGAGATCTGTCCCTTCAGAGAACTTGCAGATAATCCTTTCTCCAAACCTTCTTGTAGAAAGGATAGAATCTTAGGAATTTTTATCTTGTTCCATGGGAATCCTTTAGATTCACACCAACAGATATATTTTTTCCATATTTTATGGTAAATTTTTCTAGTTACAGGCTTTCTAGCCTGAATCAGAATATCTATTACAGAATCTGAAAACCCACGCTTTGATAAAATCAAGCGTTCAATCTCCAAGCCGTCAGTTGGAGGGAAACCAGATTCGGATGTTCGAATGGACCCTGAACAAGAAGGTCCTGTCTCAAAGGTGGCTTCCATGGTGGAGCCGATGACATATTCACCAGGTCTGCATACCAAGTCCTGCGTGGCCACGCAGGAGCTATCAAGATCACCGAGGCCCTCTCCTGATTGATCCTGGCTACCAGCCTGGGGATGAGAGGAAACGGTGGGAATACATAAGCTAGGTTGAAGGTCCAAGGTGCTACTAGTGCATCTACTAGGGTCGCCTTGGGATCCCTGGATCTGGACCCGTAGCAAGGAACCTTGAAGTTCTGACGAGACGCCATCAGATCCATGTCTGGAATGCCCCATAATTGAGTTATTTGGGCAAAGATTTCCGGATGGAGTTCCCACTCCCCCGGTTGGAATGTCTGACAACTCAGAAAATCTGCTTCCCAATTTTCCACTCCTGGGATGTGGATCGCAGACAAGTGGCAGGAGTGATCCTCCGCCCATTGAATTATCTTGGTCACTTCTTTCATCGCCAGGGAAGTCCTTGTTCCCCCCTGATGATTGATATATGCAACGGTCGTCATGTTGTCTGACTGAAACCTTATGAATTTGGCCTTTGCTAGTTGAGGCCAAGCTCTGAGAGCATTGAATATCGCTCTCAGTTCCAGAATGTTTATCGGGAGAAGAGACTCTTCCCGAGACCATAGACCCTGAGCTTTCAGGGATTCCCAGACCGCGCCCCAGCCCACTAGGCTGGCGTCGGTCGTGACAATGACCCACTCTGGTCTGCGGAAGCTCATTCCCTGTGACAGATTGTCCAGGGTCAGCCACCAACGGAGTGAATCTCTGGTCTTTTGATCTACTTGAATCGTCGGAGACAAGTCTGTATAATCCCCATTCCACTGTCTGAGCATGCACAGTTGTAATGGTCTTAGATGAATTCGTGCAAAAGGAACTATGTCCATTGTTGCAACCATCAAACCTATTACTTCCATGCACTGCGCTATGGAAGGACGAGGAACAGAATGAAGTACTTGACAAGAGCTTAGAAGTTTTGATTTTCTGACCTCTGTCAGAAAAATCCTCATTTCTAAGGAATCTATTATTGTTCCCAAGAAGGGAACTCTTGTTGACGGGGACAGAGAACTTTTTTCTTTGTTCACCTTCCATCCGTGAGATCTGAGAAAGGCTAGGACTATGTCCGTATGAGCCTTTGCTTTTGACAGGGACGACGCTTGAATCAGGATGTCATCCAAGTAAGGTACTACTGCAATGCCCCTTGGTCTTAGAACCGCTAGAAGGGACCCTAGTACCTTTGTGAAAATCCTTGGAGCAGTGGCTAATCCAAATGGAAGTGCCACAAACTGGTAATGCTTGTCCAGAAAAGCGAACCTTAGGAACTGATGATGTTCCTTGTGGATAGGAATATGTAGGTATGCATCCTTTAAATCCACGGTAGTCATAAATTGATTTTCCTGGATAGTAGGTAGGATCGTTCGAATAGTTTCCATTTTGAACGATGGTACCCTGAGAAATTTGTTTAGGATCTTTAGATCCAAAATTGGTCTGAATGTTCCCTCTTTTTTGGGAACTATGAACAGATTGGAATAAAATCCCATTCCTTGTTCTCTTATTGGAACTGGATGTATCACTCCCATCTTTAACAGGTCTTCTACACAATGTAAGAATGCCTGTCTCTTTATTTGGTTTGAAGATAATTGAGACCTGTGGAACCTTCCCCTTCGGGGTAGTTCCTTGAATTCCAGGAGATAACCTTGAGAAACTATTTCTAGCGCCCAAGGATCCTGAACATCTCTTGCCCAAGCCTGAGCAAAGAGAGAAAGTCTGCCCCCCACTAGATCCGGTCCCGGATCGGGGGCTATCCCTTCATGCTGTTTTGGTAGCAGTGGTAGGCTTCTTGGCCTGCTTACCCTTGTTCCAGCCTTGCATTGGTTTCCAGGCTGGTTTGGGTTGTGAAGTATTACCCTCTTGCTTAGAGGATACAGAATTAGAGACTGGTCCGTTTCTGCGAAAGGGACGAAAATTAGGCTTATTATTAGCCTTAAAAGACCTATCCTGTGGGAGGGCGTGGCCCTTTCCCCCAGTGATGTCTGAAATAATCTCTTTCAAATCAGGTCCAAATAATGTTTTACCTTTGAAAGGAATGTTAAGCAATTTTGTCTTGGAAGACACATCCGCTGACCAAGACTTTAGCCAAAGCACTCTGCGCGCCACGACAGCAAACCCTGAATTTTTTGCCGCTAATCTAGCTAATTGCAAAGCGGCATCTAAAACAAAAGAGTTAGCCAATTTAAGTGCTTGAACTCTGTCCATTACCTCCTCATACGAAGATTCTTTACTGAGCGATTTTTCTAGTTCCTCGAACCAGAAACACGCTGCCGTAGTGACAGGAACAATGCATGAAATTGGTTGTAGAAGGTAACCTTGCTGTACAAAAATCTTTTTAAGCAAACCCTCTAATTTCTTATCCATAGGATCTTTGAAAGCACAACTATCTTCGATAGGAATAGTAGTGCGTTTGTTTAGAGTAGAAACCGCCCCCTCGACCTTGGGGACTGTCTGCCATAAGTCCTTTCTGGGGTCGACTATAGGAAATAATTTCTTAAATATAGGGGGGGGAACAAAAGGTATGCCGGGCCTTTCCCACTCTTTATTTACTATGTCCGCCACCCGCTTGGGTATAGGAAAAGCGTCGGGGGGCACCGGAACCTCTAGGAACTTGTCCATCTTACATAATTTCTCTGGAATGACCAAATTGTCACAATCATCCAGAGTAGATAACACCTCCTTAAGCAGTGCGCGGAGATGTCCATATATATATCCATTACAGCCGTTAATTGTTGCATGGTAATAAGTATTGGCGCACTAGATGTACTAGGGGCCTCCTGTGTGGGCATAACTGGTGTAGACACAGTAGGGGATGATGTAGTATCATGTTTACTCCCCTCATTTGAGGAATCATCTTGGGCAATATCATTATCTGTTGCATTACTGTCCTTACTTTGTTTGGACACTATGGCACAATTATCACATAAATTTAAATGGGGAGACACATTGGCTTTCATACATATAGAACATAGCTTATCTGATGGTACAGACATGTTAAACAGGCTTAAACATGTCAACAAAGCACAAAAAACGTTTTAAAATAAAACCGTTACTGTCACTTTAAATTTCAAACTGAAAACACTTTATTACTGAATATGTGAAAAAGTATGAAGGAATTGTTCAAAATTCACCAAAATTTCACCACAGTGTCTTAAAGCATTAAAAGTATTGCACACCAAATTTCAGAGCTTTAACCCTTAAATTAACGGAACCGGAGCCGTTTTTACATTTAACCCCTATACAGTCCCAGAATGAGGCTCTGTCTATAACTAGAAAGGCCCCCATCTGAAAAAGGTGTCCAACACAGTGCCTGCCGTTTTTCTAAACATTCCCCAAGATTATAATACCAATAATTAGTTAGAATCTGCATAATATGCCTAGTAAAGCAATTGTTTTAGCCCAGAAAAATGTCTACCAGTTTTTAAGCCCTTTTTGAAGCCCTTTATTCTTTTATGTTTAACTAAGAAAATGGCTTACCGGTCCCCATGAGGGGAAATGACAGCCTTCCAGCATTACATGGTCTTGTTAGAAATATGTCCAGTCATACCTTAAGCAGAAAAGACTGCTAACTGTTTCCCCCAACTGAAGTTACTTCATCTCAACAGTCCTGTGTGGAAACAGCAATCGATTTTAGTTACTGTGCTAAAATCATCTTCCTCTTACAAACAGAAATCTTCATCCTTTTCTGTTTCAGAGTAAATAGTACATACCAGCACTATTTTAAAATAACAAACACTTGATAGAAGAATAAAACTACATTTAAACACCAAAAAACTCTTAACCATCTCCGTGGAGATGTTGCCTGTGCAACGGCAAAGAGAATGACTGGGGTGGGCGGAGCCTAGGAGGGATCATGTGACCAGCTTTGCTGGGACTCTTTGCCATTTCCTGTTGGGGAAGAGAATATCCCACAAGTAAGGATGACGCCGTGGACCGGACACACCAATGTTGGAGAAATAACAGTCTTCTGCACTTCCATTTCTAACAGGAACTGAAAAGCCCATAATTTCAGAATGAAATTACAGGAAAAGGGGATAAAAAAAAGAATATTGCAGAGTTTTTTTATATGTACGATTTATCATTTTAGATTGCCATATCAAAGTGTTTAATGTCCCTTTAATATACTTTTTACCTCTGTGATTACCTTGTATCTAAGCCTCTTCTGACAGCGACCTGATCACATGACATTTAATTTATTATCTAATGACTTGCATTGTATCCAATTAGTGCAGTGTCAGCCATAACACACGGGCGTTAGCACAATGTAATCTATATAGCTCACATGAACTAGCACTCCCCGGTTGTGAAAAGCAGATAAAAAACACGTGAAAAGAGGCTGTCTGTAGTGGCTTAGAAACAGGCAGAAATTTAGAGGTTTAAAGGTTATAAAGTATATAAATGTAACAATGCTGGTTGTGCAAAGCTGGGGAATGGGTATTACAGGCGTTGTCTATCTTTTCAAACAATAACAATTCTGGTGTAGACTGTCCCTTTAAGCTTCACTAAGGATAACATTTTATGTTGTGATTTCTAAATGGTTCCCTCTGATCTGGGAATTTGTACTTTGAAAGTAGGTGGTTTACACAGAGCAGATTAAATTTGTGAAGGGGATTAGAGCCTGCAAGGGTTTCCTATGTGACTGAAATTGTAATCACTTTGGTGACAAATTGACCAATCGCAGTGAAATCCTTTCATACTTGATAAAACACTAGAGTAGTTAAAATCACTGAAAGATTAACACTATCTGATTATGTCTGAATTAGCTGCTTAATGCATTGCTGAGTTCCACTCACATAATATTAAAACCATAGAAAGGAAAAACTCGTAGGAAAAAAAGATTTGATATTTTTTTAGGTGAGATCCCATCAATGAAGAAAATGCTGTGTGAAAATATTTTGATTGTAATACATTTTATATAAAAGTGCTAAGGAGTAGATTTAAAGAGACACTAAACCCCAAATTTTTCTTTCAAGAATGAGTTAGAGAATACAATTTAAAAACAACATTCTAATTTACTTCCAATATCTAATTTGCTTCATTCTTTAGATATCCTTTGTGGAAGAAATAGCAATGCACATGTGTGAGCCAATCACATGAGGCATCTATGTGCAGCCACCAATCAGCAGCTACTGAGGCTATCTAGATATGCTTTTCAGCAAAGGATATCAAGAGAATGAAGCAAAATAGACACTAGAAGTAAATTAGAAAGCTGATTAAAATTGCATGTTCTTTCTAAATCATGAAAGAAAAAAACTGGGTTCCATGTCCCTTTAATTTTTAAAAGGGCATACAATTAATTTTTTATACATAAAAAAATGTACTTTTATATGAAAGATTCACACAAACACATATTTTAAACCTACAGTGTACAGTAGAATTGGTTTTCCCTTATTAATGTGTTTCCAATGACTAGTATACCAGCTGCAGAGTATAAAATATATTAGAAATTGCTTCCTTGGGTTTATTTTTGTATTGAAAATAGCTGGTTTTCTTCTTTGAAGTCACAACCCATTAAACTGGGTTAAGCTTGCAGGGAAATCAGATCACATGCTTATTTCTATTATCTCTGTCTGTATACTAAAACCCAATACCATGCAATTTCAGACGTGTTTTTTTTTTTTGCCGACCCTCACAGGGGCTGCCTTGGTGGAATTATTGTTAAAAAAAAGCCAGTCCCTGCGAGTGGCAAGATGTCCCCTATTGAAAGTAATGGAGCTCGCTTGAAAGGTGAACTTTGCACCATGAAGCAAAGTTAGCAGGGGGCGCACTTTAAAAATGAAATCCTGCAGAAAATATAAATTATATTACTCTGCTTTCTGCGTATTGCATCTTACAATCACCTATATATTTTCGTATAGATGTTTTTCTATTACGTTTATAAGTATTTGAGTTTATTGAGAAAAGCTTGCCACCTTTTAGATGGTGAGAAAAAACAGTGGGAACTGCACTGCAAAAATCTTTACAGAATTTTGCTGGGATTAGAGCGACAATCTCATATACGCCTATGAAACGCTCATGTAGCGTTCATTTTACGAAAAAACAACAGTTATGCTTTGTATTTTGTATATTTAAAGGGACACTGAATCCACATTTTTTTCTTTTGTGATTCAGATAGAGCATGCAAATTTAAGCAACGTTCTAATTTACTCTTATGATCACATGTTCTTCATTCTCTTGGTATTTTTATTTGAAAAGCAAGAATGTAAGTTTAGATGCCGGCCCATTTTTGATGAACAACCTGGGTTGTTCTTGCTGATTGGTGGATAAACTCATCCACCAATAAACAAGTGCTGTCCAGAGTTCTTGACTTTGTTTTTCAAATAAAGATAGCAAGAGAACGAAGAAACATTGATAATAGGAGTAAATTAGAAAGTTGCTTAAAATTGCATGCTCTGTCACAAAAAAATTGGATTCAGTATCCCTTTAAGTACACATTTTTTTTATTTTTTTTCCACATCCAGTGTACTTAAATTATGTTTAACGCTGTGCATATTTAATATGATTTATTCCTGTGTAATTTACATATACATTTTACTGTTTTAATAGAATACGATTTTTGATGCACCTTAACAATAGATTTTCCCTGCTTATTTTAGTGTGAATGGTTCAATTATTTGTTTTCTATGATGTTTAAAGTATATATTTTATGGTGCACTTTTCATATAAAATTGCAGTATACACTCCCCTTAGCGAGACACCCTGTTTTAAGGGTAAAAAGTGGATCTTAGATCATTCTACCAGTGAAATAGAAGTACTGGGGAGCACTCTTATAATCTCACCATCCCAGAGAGCTTTAGATAGGGCCATTCGAGAGAACAATTGAAAAATAACATTTTATTGCTTATCTCTCTGGCTATGTTCACTATAGTTAGGTATACCACAGGCAAAATCAGTTATTTCAGATGTCAATTTAAAAGTAAAGGAACTATTTGTAAGCAAGTAAAATAGATAATTGGGAACCAATTAAAGGGGAGAAAAACTTAAAGGGACACTGTACCCAAATTTTTTCTTTTGTAATTCAGAAAGAGCATTCAATTTTAAGCAACTTTCTAATTTACTCCTATTATCAATTTTTCTTCGTTCTCTTGCTATCATTATTTGAAAAAGAAGGCATCTAAGCTTTTTTTGGTTTCAGTACTCTGGACAGCACTTTTTTTTATTGGTGGATGAATTTATCCACCAATCAGCAAGGACAACCCAGGTTGTTCACCAAAAATGGGCCGGCATCTAAACTTACATTCTTGCATTTCAAATAAAGATACCAAGAGAATGAAGAAAATTTGATAATAGGAGTAAATTAGAAAGTTGCTTAAAATTTCATGTTCAATCTGAATCACAAAAGAAAATTTTTGGGTACAGTGTCCCTTTAAGGTAAACTGCCCCTTTAAGTGTTTGAGCAAGCATCAATTCAACATATGTTAATCTCATAATAGAAGCTGCACTTATATATTGTAGGGGTGGTCACTGGTTAGCATAAGCATAAGCATGTGAACAAGCTTTGCTATTCTACATTACACAAAGCAGTAGCTTCTGATTAGCCACTGTTTCAACAACGGAATTTTTTTTTTTAATAGGCTGAGGATGGGGAGGGAGGGAGAGAGTAATTGGTAATGGGTGTTATAAAATTATTAATAAAAGGAGAATTAGGGTCCTGGACTCAGACAGATTGTTAGGTTTATGCAGGTATACTGTATTGAAGACAATTAGAAAATTAAAGGGATAGTCTAGTCAAAAATGTATCTTGAATGATTCAGATAGAGCATGCAATGTTAAGCAACTTTCTAATTTACTCCTATTATCAATTTTTCTTCGTTCTCCTGGTATCTTTATTTGAAAAAGCAAGATTCTGATTTTGATTCTGCACCTGGGTAGCGCTTGCTGATTGGTGGCTACATTTAAACACCAATCAGCAAGCGCAAGCCAGGTGCTGAACCAAAAATGGGACGTCTTCTAAGCTTACATTCTTGCTTTATCAAATAAAGAAACAAAGAGAATGAAGAAAAATGGACTAGGAGTAAATTAGAAAGTTTCTTAAAATTCCATGTGCTATCCAAATCATAAAAGTTTCATTTTGACTATACTATCCCTCTAAGTGGGGGTAACGAGTAACATTGCACATTGTAATAATTAGAAGTATGTTTATTATTTTTTCTGGCATTGTGTTAAAGGGACATTAAACCCAACATTTTTATTTCATGATTCTGGTAGAGAATACAATTTTAAACAGCATTTCAATTTACTTTTATTATCTAATTTTCTTCCTTCTTTAGATATCCTTTGTTAAAGAAATTGCAATGCACATGGGTGAGCCAACCACATGAGGCAAATATGTGCAGCCACCAATCAGAAGCTACTGAGCCTATCGAGATATGCTTTTCAGGAAGGAATATCAAGAGAATAAAGCAAATTAGATAACAGAAGTAAATTAGAAAGTTGTTTTAAATGGTATTCTCTATCTGAATCATGAAAGAAAAAACTGTGGGTTTAATGTCCCTTTAAGACAATTTTGCTCACTACCACCTATTGTATTCTTTTTGCCTTATATAAACCTATCACTTTTGAGTAGTTATTAACTCCTTTCTGCCAGATCCACAAAGAGCAGTGATTATTTCACTTACTAGACACACTACAAAGATAAACCCTAGTAGGGGATTACTAGACTCCAAGGAGTCCCAGCAATGGGAAGTGAAGCTCTGAATGTATGTTCAGATATTTCCCTTAAAGGGACACTGTACCCAAAATGTTTCTTTCGTGATTCAGATTGAGCATGACATTTTAAGCAACTTTCTAATTTACTCCTATTATCAAATGTTCTTCATTCTCTTGGTATCTTTATTTGAAATGCAAGAATGTAAGTTTAGATGCCGGCCCATTTTTGGTGAACAACCTGGGTTGTCATTGCTGATTGGTGGATAAATTCATCCACCAATAAAAAAGTGCTGTCCAGAGTACTGAAACCAAAAAAAAGCTTAGATGCCTTCTTTTTCAAATAATGATAGCAAGAGAACGAAGAAAAAAATTATAATAGGAGTAAATTAGAAAGTTGCTTAAAATTGCATGCTCTTTCTGAATTCCAAAAGAAATAAATTGGGTTCAGTGTCCCTTTAATTAATCTAAGCATCAGGGAGAGGCAAACAGGCTGGTGGATGTTTTTTTCCCTTTACAAATAAAGTGGTGTCATTTCTGACTATGAACAGTAGAAGGATATATGAGCATGTACAACATTATTATATTTGCTCAGCGTTGCTTCTTTTTTTCAAGATGACATCTTTGAAATCCTGATTCTATATTCATAAAGAAGAGAACCATCAGTGTTGCATGTGCTAGGAACAAGTGAAGAATGAAGGCAGCAGGCAGGAAATGGTTAAGAACCACTACATGCAGTAAATCAAAGCCATATTATTTACTGACAAATGTCAGCCAATGTAGTTGTGTAAATATTACTGTTCTATATGTGTGTTGCTATTACAAAGGGGTTAAATCATTGCTCTGTGTGTGCTGCTAATAATCAAAATCAGAATTCTATGTGTGATTTTAGAATACAATAATTAATTGTTCTATGTGTGTTACAGGCAGTAAAATCACTCATTTGTGTGTGTTATGTTATAGGGACAATCAACTCCAAAAGAACTTTCATGATTCAAATAGGGCATGTAATTTCAAACAACTTTCCAATTTACTTTAACACTAATTTTGCTTTGTTCTCTTGGTATTCTTAGTTGAAAGCTAAACCTAGGAGCTTCATATGCTAATTTCTTAGACCTTGAAGGCCGCTTCTAATCTAAATGCATTTTGATAGTTTTTCACCACTAGAGGGCATTAGTTCACATGTTTCATATAGATAATATTGAGTTCATGCACATGAATTTACCATGGAGACAGCTCTGATTGGCTAAAATGCAAGTCTGTCAAAAGAACTGAAATAAAGGGGCAGTCTGCTGAGGCTTAGATACAAGGTAATCACAGAGGTAAAACGTGTATTATTATAACTGTGTTGGTTATGCAAAACTGGGGAATTGGTAATTAAGGCATTATCTATCTTTTAAAACAACAAAAATTCTGGTGTTGACTGTCCCTTTAAGGGACTAAGTAAAGCTGAGGCTGTGAATATTTTTTTATAAAATTCAAGAACAAGAGGTCATGATCTCAAGCTGAAGGGTAGTAGATTCAGGAGTATTTGAGGAAGCTTCTTTACAGAAAGGATGATTGATTCATGGAATAAACTTCCATACAAGGTGATGATGACAAACACTGTGGGGGACTTTAAAGGGACACTAAACCCACATTTTTTCTTTCATGATTCAGATAGAGAATACCATTTTAAACAACTTTCTAATTTACTTCTATTATCAAACTTGCTTAATTCTCTTGATATTCTTTCCTAAAAAGCATATCTAGATAGGCTCAGTAGCTTCTGATTGGTGGCTGCACATAGATGCCTTATGCGATTGGCTCACCTGTGTGCATTGCTATTTCTTTAACTAAGGATAATTAAAGAATGAAGAAAATTAGATAATAGAAGTAAATTGGAATGTTGTTTAAAATTGTATTCTCTGTCTGAATTATGAAAGAAAATTTTGGGGTTTAATACCCATTTAAGAAAGCCTGGGCCTATGGCTCTTCTGTCGTCAAAATCTATGTTTCTATGTTTTTGGCAGACAAAAGGGGTTAGAAAAGCTTGTATTTATTTTGTGAACACAAACGTCTTAAAGGGACATGTAAACCAAAATGTTATTTCATGATTCAGATGAAGTATTATCAAATTAATTTTGTACCTAGGTAGGTAGTGTGTACGTGTCTGGAGAAGTAAATGGCAGCAGTTTTGCCAGAAAGCGTTTGAGCACTAGATGACAGCAGTGTATTCTCAACATAACTGCTGAAAGCATTCTTGTAAAACTACTGCTATATAGTGCTCTTGACACTCCTCAGCTTACCTACCTGCATGTCTACAAAGGTAAATTTGATAATAGGAGTACATTAGAAAGGGTTTTATTTTTTAATTGTACACTCTTTTTGAATCCTGAAAAAAATTGCTTTTTCTGTGTTTCTGGGATCCAAGAAGGATCTAAGAAGTGTAAAGTAAATGACTGGTATGAGCACAAAGATATTAAATAATTACTTTATGGTAGTGAAAGGCATATTTGTGCATGTAACGTCTTAAGGGTTATGCTGCCTGACTGAAATGTAAAGCTGTGCAGTGTGTGAGTTTGCAACAATTGTTGCAATATGTGGGGTGGGGACTCTTACCTGTTATAAAAGTGCATGGATGCTGGAACACTTCCTCTTTCTTGTCTGCAACTGCTGGAGAAAGGTTTTTTCCCCGCCCATCCCTCCCTTGTTGTTAACATGTTTGATATTTTGTTGCAGGAAAGGGGGGCGGCACTGAGGGAACAGCTGCCATTAGGGTGGTTTTGTTAGGACTTTGGCAGGGGCATGCCTACTCAGGCTAGCTGATCTTAAGTCCAAAGTGTTAATTTTTTGGCTTCACATCATGGGCGTTTGTTGTGCGTCTTGCGTCTAAATGATGACCCTTAAGGGTATGGAGCAATTTGCTAGCATAAGAGTAGAAATTATCGGCTGGCGTGGCGGGGTCCCGGCCGAATAATTTTTATGGTTTCCACGAGGGTGTGGTCGAGCTAATGGGAGGGGCATGATGTTGCAAGTCGCAGCTTGTAACGCCTCTCCCCGCGGGCCTGCTGACCTAGAAACCCCTTGTGGATGATGCCAGCCTCTGAAGGGCAATGCTCGGCAGGAGCATTGCAACAACCAATCCGGGCCGGTGACCTCACTACGCTGGTTGTATATATATATATATATATATATATATACTAAATTATGGATAGGCTTAGAATATAGTTTAGCCTCAGTTGCCGCCACCCGTAGATAAGCCTTAAGCTTCTCAAGTTAATAAGTTTAGAGTTTGCCTAGTTTGGTTTTAATAAACGCGACCTTGCTTCACGGTCTTATACCTCCAAATATGTGTCTGTGTCTTTATTGGGTAAGGTGGGAATGAAGTCATGGCGATTTGACCCTTATGTGCTTACTGGCAGCTAGGGAAGTGATATCACATATTTGCAAGTGCCAAGGGGTTTAAAATCACTGTATCTTGTTTTGCTGGCAATCTGTGGGTTAAACTATATTTTCTGTGTTATTGGCAGTCATGGGGTAAAACCACAAATCTATGTGTGTTACTGGCACATGTTTTATAGTTACTGACATCCATTACTGACATCTAGTCAGTGTAAAATCACAACTATGTGTGTTACTGGCACCCACATGTTTATAGTTACTGACATCCATTACTGACATCTAGTCAGTTTAAAATCACAACTATGTGTGTTACTGGCACCCACATGTTTATAGTTACTGACATCCATTACTTACATCTAGTCAGTGTAAAATCACAACTATGTGTGTTACTTGCTGTCCAGCTATAAAATGCCAGCCTGATGGTTATTATAGGCAGCCAAATAGGATAACGTTTTAGCTCTGTTTGTTACAAGCATAAAAGGGGAGATTCAAGCGTAATTAGTTAAAAAGTGCTGTCTTGCACAAACATAGACTTCTACTCACCAGAGTTAGTATGAAAATAAGCCTTTATTGATACAATCTTTAAAACGATACTCTGTGTCCCAAGTACAAACAGTCCGTTTCCCAAGGTAATTGGCAGCTGGAAGTTCTTATATGCAGGACACTACCTGCGGCGGGCGTAGCTGGCTTGCCCACCCTCAGCTAATTACTCTAAAGTTGCGGAGCTGGAACACGAATACAGACAGCAAGGGAGAAGAAGGAGGGATTAGATAGAGCTAAGAAGGAAATTTTTAATCTATCAGATATCACGTTAGATGACAATGACATCCGTCTACTAAATAAAGGTATGAAATTTGCACCCAAAACTAAACCAAACAAGCTAGAAATGTTCATAGATGTGCATAAATTTATACGGAAAATTAACGTTAAAACGTTATTTTCTTAAGAACCCAATTAATAGACCTAAAGAAGCAGATAAACACTTAGAATATACAGATTTAAGTACTTTACAGATATTGAAAACCCTAGAGATGGAAAATAATAATACAGTAAGAATAAATAATAGTCAAGGGAATGAGATCAATGAAGAAGATCTAAATAATATATCTATATATGATACTGAGACTGAAATTAATCATTCAGATTTCAAAGTAAGATCAACTTTTAATCCCATAGGTTTCCAGGGAGATCAGATCTCAATGTTTTCAAAGTGTGTCCTAAAAGACATAGATAAAATCTTCGAAAATGAGAATTCTTTCATTACTAAATATAATGATAATCTAAATGTCCAAGAAAGGAAATCACTCCAAAAACTCTCACAAGATAGAAATATTGTAATACGCTCTGCAGATAAAGGCGGTGGGACAGTTATCCAGAATAGAAAAGATTATCTTAAAGAGGCATTTAATTTACTGGGGGATAAGAACACCTATATGAATATAAAAGATCCAACGGAGAGTTAGGAACACTTCTTAAAACAGCCAAAAATGATGATATCATCAATAATGATGAATATAAATTCCTTTTTACAACACAACCGAATATGGCAGTATTTTATCATTTACCAAAAATCCACAAGGACCCGATATGTCCTCCTGGCAGGCCCATCGTGTCAGGTATCGGGTCCTTGTGTGATAATCTATCAAAATATATAGATTATTACTTACAGCCAATGGTGAAAAGGACTAAAGCATATATAAAAGACACAAGAGAAGTAATACGTATGTTTGAAGGTAGTGGCTGGGAAGAAGATATGAGCTGGATAACATGTGATGTGTCGGCTCTGTATACATCAATTCCACACATAAAAGGTGTGGAAATGATAGAGAAGGAATTTGAAAAATGGAATATTCCATGTATTCATGCTAAATTCTTGATAGATAGTATAAATTTTGTTTTAAGACACAATTATTTTTGTTTTGAAGGAAAAAATTACCTACAGATACAGGGCACAGCGATGGGGACAACATTTGCCCCATCCTATGCCAATCTGTATGTAAATGCATTTGAGAATGAGTATGTCTGGAACAACAACCCATTTGCAGATAACATCTACAAGTATGGCCGGTATATAGATGATATTATCATCTTATGGCGAGGTGATCACTCTAAAATAAACTATTTTATTTCTCATATCAATAACAATGTTTATAATTTGAAATTTACACATCAAACCTCACAGATATCAATAGAATTTCTCGATTTGATATTATTTAGCAGTGATAATTTTGATAATAATAAGAAGACTATCTGTGTTAAGAATTACAGGAAATTGACAGAAAGAAACGGATATATAGAGGCAACGAGTGCACACAAAAAATCATGGATTAATAACGTACCTTACAGTCAATTTTTACGAATTAGGAGAAACTGCACTCATACACATAATTATGAAGAAGAAGCAGATATCCTTGAGAACAAGTTTAAAGCTAAAGGATATGATATGAACCTTATTAAGGGAGCTAGAGATAAAGCTACTGCAAAGGATAGGCAAGAACTTATTTCTCCAAAAAAGATGGGAACAATATTAAATCAGAATAAGAATAAAAATAATAGCAATGAAGGTATTAGATTTATGACCACATATAATGGAGGAGCAGGAGCAATCAAAAATATCATAAATAAACATTGGTCCATCTTAAAGGCAGATCCAATATTAGGACCGGAACTAGAGGAAAAAGCAAATGTAACATTCAAAAAAGGCATGAGCCTAAAGAATATTTTAGCTCCAAGTAGATTAAGGGCTGTAAAAGAGGATGAAAAGAAATCGAAAGGTACTTGGCTCAGTGACTGGAAGGGAACAATGCGATGTCCAAAATCCAGATGCACTATGTGTCCCTATATCAATAGATCCAAGTTCTTTAACAACTCAAGTGGGACAGACACTTTTGAAATAGATTTTAGGAGCAACTGTGAGTCCACATATGTGGTCTATCTTTTACGATGTGGGTGTGGCCTAATGTATGTGGGTCACACTAAACGCCATATCAGACGTAGGGTATACGAACATGTATATAATATAAAAGAAAAAATATTGAAACACAATCTAGCAAAACACTTCTATGAGTATCATAACAGTGATCCTGTCTCTTTAAGAGTACAGGTAATAGGGTGGATATCGCCACATATACACAATAGACTGTTGGAACTACGGAAACTAGAAACATACTGGATTTATAAACTTAAAACCCTACACCCTGCTGGTCTTAATATTGATATAGATGTGGCGGCATATATGTAAATAGGAAAGGATAACAGTATTAAAAAAAGGTCAGATATTAGGTATTAATTATAATTATAATATTGGATTAGGATATCAAATGTTATATATGTATTTATTTTATTTAATCTTTTATAAAACCCTTGAAGCAACAAAATATGTTTTAGAGAATCCCTATGAATTATAAATGCATTTAGAATTTTAATGTTTTAAAATTAATTGATTTGTTTTTATTGTTCTAAAAAACATTTTGTATGTAATTGTAATTTTAATGTGTATAATCCTGTGGGAATTGTTTATGAATTTTTTTATATATGTTCTTTTAAGATATCATGCAAATAGAATACCAACTTAAAATATGAGGTTGCACAATACCACCTTAAAAGCTTTAACAATAATGAGAATGCACGGAGAGAAGGAAAGAACTCTCTATATAAAAGCTAAGGTGCGTTCAAATTAGCTAACAGTTTCATACAATAACCGTATATATACTGAGCCTCAATGTAATTCTTATCTTGGTTAAGAAATATGCATGAATCGTTTTATTAACTGACATTGTATGTGTTTTTAAATGTACCGGTAAAACTAACCAATGGAATGCAGAGATAAATACCAAGCCTCCAGAGTGGGCGTATTAACTTTAAACATACGGGTATTTAAGTGTGAATTACACAGAAGCCCGACATCCGTTTGTGCTTATCCAGATCCCCTTGAGAAAGCCCGGCAAATACCGGGGGAAACGCGTTGGGGTTAATCTACCACCGGTCCCAAGCTCCGCAACTTTAGAGTAATTAGCTGAGGGTGGGCAAGCCGGCTACACCCGCCGCAGGTAGTGTCCTGCATATAAGAACTTCCAGCTGCCAATTACCTTGGGAAACGGACTGTTGGTACTTGGGACACAGAGTATCGTTTTAAAGATTGTATCAATAAAGGCTTATTTTCATACTAACTCTGGTGAGTAGAAGTCTATGTTTGTGCAAGACAGCACTTTTTAACTAATTACGCTTGAATCCCCTCTTTTTGCGCTTTTGTCTTTCATGTTATACTGTCTTGGATCCTGCATCACATAAAACTCTGGAGAAGGAAGAGTTTTTAAACAAGCAGCAAAGAGGGAGAAGGAAGTGGGAATCATTTTTAGACTTATAACAATTACCTGAACGAACATTTTGTGCCTTGTGGAGGTGAAAAGGTACTCTGGACTGAGAAATTTGGTTTATCTGCAAAGCAGACACTAGCTATATCTATTGTTTATATTAGCTGTATCTATAGTTTATATTAATTGTTTACACACAGCAATATTTATTAATTTTATTAGTGGTTAATTTTATTGGTAATATCACTCTTAAAACTTCCTTTGGTAGAGAATATTTGCCAAATATCTGTCTAAATAGCACTTTCCAGATATGGATTATTGAGAATTTACTATAACTCAGGAAATGTGGAACTATTAATCTAGCGCTGTTAAGTCCTTTTTTAAGCATAAAAGGGGAGTTACATTATTGTTCTATATAATTTTTGCTTACAGCCAAACGGGGAAAGTACAATCCAGGCTCAAGACATTGTGCTGCCTGGGTCCAAGAATAAAATGACGCCCCTCAACTGTTGCGCACTACGGTCTAAATCCAACCATAATATAGTGCAGTAGATTAAAATTTCATGAGAACACGCAGATGGGTATCATACAAGATTAAAGTGATAGAAAGGGAAAATTTGAAATATGCGTGGGTGTATTTGAATTTTAAATAGAAGCATTTTTTGCAGTATACTTATTACTTTTTTTCAGTTGCCTATGCACATATGCTGTGAGGGACAGAGCACTAGTATTCAAGCTCAGAAGCTGCCAGTGGAGTGTATTGTGTCTGTGAAGATTAATTTGTGTAATATCCACTGCTGACTCTCTGAGATGGTGTGGTGCTTGAAAACTGCTGCATGAGCCCTCACAGCATATGTGTGTATGCCCTGAAAAACAGTAATAACTTTAAAGGGACACTCAATCAAAATTAAACTTTCATTATTCAGATAGAGCATGCTATTTTAAACAACTTTCCAATTTACTTCCATTAACTAAACGTGCACAGTCTTTTTATATTTAAAATTTTTGAGTCACCAGCTCCTACTGAGTATGTGCAAGAATAAGTGTGTATGCATTTGTGAATGGCTGTCACATGGTACGTGTATGCATTTGTGATTGGCTGATGGCTTTCACATGGTACAGGGGGAGTATATATAGACATAACTTTTAAAATTGTCAGAAAAAAATCTACTACTCATTTGAAGTTCAGACTAAGTGCTATTGCATTGTCTTGTTATCTTGCATTTGTTGATTATGCAAATCTACTGTGTTGACTGGTCCTTTAACTGGAAGCAATTACTTTAATGGCACTATACTGTAAAAATTCTTAGCTGCAAATACATGGAGAGAGGCAGCGACAAGCTCAGCCTCCCTCGATTGTACAACAACTTAGAAGGTGCTGTATGGAGCACCTGCCCACTGTCTGCAAGGTCAGGAGTCACCTCTCATCATTTAGCCAATCAGGAAAAAGCTTCTTGGGGGGACGTGACAGCAATAGTGTAAGAGAAGCACTAACAATCTGTGCTGTGAGTGGGAATTAATAGAAGAGGGAAATCTGTGGCAGAAATACAGTGCTGCAACTGCCGTATCAGTTAAAAAATGTGAAAAAGCTTCTTATGTTTAGAGTGCAAAGTGTGCAGCATCAGCAGCAGGACACATCATTATTTTTGTGCCTCTCTCTGCTCTGCACTGTGTGTCCGGTGTGGGCGCCAGTCCACTAAGCAGATCAGAAGTGCATTACTGGAATGTGCTGCTCTGAGCTCTCATTGCTGCTATGATAGCGCTCAGGTGGATGTGCTAAGGAGGGGACAGCCTTGGTAAAGTATTTATTTTACAATAAATTAACCCCTTATGCTCAGAGTGTATTTGTTGTTTTTAACATTTGTGTTAAAAAGCTGTCATAAGCAATGTTATATAATTATAATGAACACAATGTTTATTTATACTTTTGATTTCTAAGTGGTAGAAAAATGGTTGTAGGGAATCAAAATGAAATGAAAGAATAATAAAAAAATGTCTGCATTATTTAAAAAAAAAAAAAACTGTCATCTTTTTTAGCAATATCTCTCTGTCTTATCTTAAAAAAAAAAGTAATTTGCCTCTATTATGTAATATGTTTATTAATTATTTGTAAAACAGAAAATGACATGTGCTGGCATCTTTTTGTTAATAAAGTAAATCTTGTCACTTGCTAAAGGGTTAATACAGGAAAAGGCATATGATTCCCTGAAAGGGTGATAAATAGACATGTGCATTTTGTTTTGTTCCAAATCGAAATTTGGACGAATTTGCCAAATTCGGAGATTCGAATCGATTCGAATTTCCAAATTACACTAGCAACAAAACTAAACTAATCCGAATGCATTTATAACAAATAAATCCAAATTAGTTCGGATTTATTCGTTACATTCGAATGGCCATGGACTAATCACAATTCAGTATAAAAAATAAATTTAGGGAGATTTATTGAGATAGAACAGTCAAATAATTCCGTTTGTGTAACTTGGAACGATTTGAATCAACATAACACATACCGAAAATAGCATTCAAATTTGAAAAATAACATTCAAAAATCAAAAATAATATTCGATTTTCGTATTTTAAATAATTTCAATTCTCATTAATATTCGATTGTGTAAAACAAATATCCAAAGGAAAATTTGTTCTACCATTTGAATTTGAATTTAGCCACATTTTGCCCATACCTAATCATCAGCTCCAAAAAACACAAATAAGCTTTATTAAACCTTATAACCGGAACTAGAGGAAAAAGCAAATGTAACATTCAAAAAAGGCATGAGCCTAAAGAATATTTTAGCTCCAAGTAGATTAAGGGCTGTAAAAGAGGATGAAAAGAAATCGAAAGGTACTTGGCTCAGTGACTGGAAGGGAACAATGCGATGTCCAAAATCCAGATGCACTATGTGTCCCTATATCAATAGATCCAAGTTCTTTAACAACTCAAGTGGGACAGACACTTTTGAAATAGATTTTAGGAGCAACTGTGAGTCCACATATGTGGTCTATCTTTTACGATGTGGGTGTGGCCTAATGTATGTGGGTCACACTAAACGCCATATCAGACGTAGGGTATACGAACATGTATATAATATAAAAGAAAAAATATTGAAACACAATCTAGCAAAACACTTCTATGAGTATCATAACAGTGATCCTGTCTCTTTAAGAGTACAGGTAATAGGGTGGATATCGCCACATATACACAATAGACTGTTGGAACTACGGAAACTAGAAACATACTGGATTTATAAACTTAAAACCCTACACCCTGCTGGTCTTAATATTGATATAGATGTGGCGGCATATATGTAAATAGGAAAGGATAACAGTATTAAAAAAAGGTCAGATATTAGGTATTAATTATAATTATAATATTGGATTAGGATATCAAATGTTATATATGTATTTATTTTATTTAATCTTTTATAAAACCCTTGAAGCAACAAAATATGTTTTAGAGAATCCCTATGAATTATAAATGCATTTAGAATTTTAATGTTTTAAAATTAATTGATTTGTTTTTATTGTTCTAAAAAACATTTTGTATGTAATTGTAATTTTAATGTGTATAATCCTGTGGGAATTGTTTATGAATTTTTTTATATATGTTCTTTTAAGATATCATGCAAATAGAATACCAACTTAAAATATGAGGTTGCACAATACCACCTTAAAAGCTTTAACAATAATGAGAATGCACGGAGAGAAGGAAAGAACTCTCTATATAAAAGCTAAGGTGCGTTCAAATTAGCTAACAGTTTCATACAATAACCGTATATATACTGAGCCTCAATGTAATTCTTATCTTGGTTAAGAAATATGCATGAATCGTTTTATTAACTGACATTGTATGTGTTTTTAAATGTACCGGTAAAACTAACCAATGGAATGCAGAGATAAATACCAAGCCTCCAGAGTGGGCGTATTAACTTTAAACATACGGGTATTTAAGTGTGAATTACACAGAAGCCCGACATCCGTTTGTGCTTATCCAGATCCCCTTGAGAAAGCCCGGCAAATACCGGGGGAAACGCGTTGGGGTTAATCTACCACCGGTCCCAAGCTCCGCAACTTTAGAGTAATTAGCTGAGGGTGGGCAAGCCGGCTACACCCGCCGCAGGTAGTGTCCTGCATATAAGAACTTCCAGCTGCCAATTACCTTGGGAAACGGACTGTTGGTACTTGGGACACAGAGTATCGTTTTAAAGATTGTATCAATAAAGGCTTATTTTCATACTAACTCTGGTGAGTAGAAGTCTATGTTTGTGCAAGACAGCACTTTTTAACTAATTACGCTTGAATCCCCTCTTTTTGCGCTTTTGTCTTTCATGTTATACTGTCTTGGATCCTGCATCACATAAAACTCTGGAGAAGGAAGAGTTTTTAAACAAGCAGCAAAGAGGGAGAAGGAAGTGGGAATCATTTTTAGACTTATAACAATTACCTGAACGAACATTTTGTGCCTTGTGGAGGTGAAAAGGTACTCTGGACTGAGAAATTTGGTTTATCTGCAAAGCAGACACTAGCTATATCTATTGTTTATATTAGCTGTATCTATAGTTTATATTAATTGTTTACACACAGCAATATTTATTAATTTTATTAGTGGTTAATTTTATTGGTAATATCACTCTTAAAACTTCCTTTGGTAGAGAATATTTGCCAAATATCTGTCTAAATAGCACTTTCCAGATATGGATTATTGAGAATTTACTATAACTCAGGAAATGTGGAACTATTAATCTAGCGCTGTTAAGTCCTTTTTTAAGCATAAAAGGGGAGTTACATTATTGTTCTATATAATTTTTGCTTACAGCCAAACGGGGAAAGTACAATCCAGGCTCAAGACATTGTGCTGCCTGGGTCCAAGAATAAAATGACGCCCCTCAACTGTTGCGCACTACGGTCTAAATCCAACCATAATATAGTGCAGTAGATTAAAATTTCATGAGAACACGCAGATGGGTATCATACAAGATTAAAGTGATAGAAAGGGAAAATTTGAAATATGCGTGGGTGTATTTGAATTTTAAATAGAAGCATTTTTTGCAGTATACTTATTACTTTTTTTCAGTTGCCTATGCACATATGCTGTGAGGGACAGAGCACTAGTATTCAAGCTCAGAAGCTGCCAGTGGAGTGTATTGTGTCTGTGAAGATTAATTTGTGTAATATCCACTGCTGACTCTCTGAGATGGTGTGGTGCTTGAAAACTGCTGCATGAGCCCTCACAGCATATGTGTGTATGCCCTGAAAAACAGTAATAACTTTAAAGGGACACTCAATCAAAATTAAACTTTCATTATTCAGATAGAGCATGCTATTTTAAACAACTTTCCAATTTACTTCCATTAACTAAACGTGCACAGTCTTTTTATATTTAAAATTTTTGAGTCACCAGCTCCTACTGAGTATGTGCAAGAATAAGTGTGTATGCATTTGTGAATGGCTGTCACATGGTACGTGTATGCATTTGTGATTGGCTGATGGCTTTCACATGGTACAGGGGGAGTATATATAGACATAACTTTTAAAATTGTCAGAAAAAAATCTACTACTCATTTGAAGTTCAGACTAAGTGCTATTGCATTGTCTTGTTATCTTGCATTTGTTGATTATGCAAATCTACTGTGTTGACTGGTCCTTTAACTGGAAGCAATTACTTTAATGGCACTATACTGTAAAAATTCTTAGCTGCAAATACATGGAGAGAGGCAGCGACAAGCTCAGCCTCCCTCGATTGTACAACAACTTAGAAGGTGCTGTATGGAGCACCTGCCCACTGTCTGCAAGGTCAGGAGTCACCTCTCATCATTTAGCCAATCAGGAAAAAGCTTCTTGGGGGGACGTGACAGCAATAGTGTAAGAGAAGCACTAACAATCTGTGCTGTGAGTGGGAATTAATAGAAGAGGGAAATCTGTGGCAGAAATACAGTGCTGCAACTGCCGTATCAGTTAAAAAATGTGAAAAAGCTTCTTATGTTTAGAGTGCAAAGTGTGCAGCATCAGCAGCAGGACACATCATTATTTTTGTGCCTCTCTCTGCTCTGCACTGTGTGTCCGGTGTGGGCGCCAGTCCACTAAGCAGATCAGAAGTGCATTACTGGAATGTGCTGCTCTGAGCTCTCATTGCTGCTATGATAGCGCTCAGGTGGATGTGCTAAGGAGGGGACAGCCTTGGTAAAGTATTTATTTTACAATAAATTAACCCCTTATGCTCAGAGTGTATTTGTTGTTTTTAACATTTGTGTTAAAAAGCTGTCATAAGCAATGTTATATAATTATAATGAACACAATGTTTATTTATACTTTTGATTTCTAAGTGGTAGAAAAATGGTTGTAGGGAATCAAAATGAAATGAAAGAATAATAAAAAAATGTCTGCATTATTTAAAAAAAAAAAAAACTGTCATCTTTTTTAGCAATATCTCTCTGTCTTATCTTAAAAAAAAAAGTAATTTGCCTCTATTATGTAATATGTTTATTAATTATTTGTAAAACAGAAAATGACATGTGCTGGCATCTTTTTGTTAATAAAGTAAATCTTGTCACTTGCTAAAGGGTTAATACAGGAAAAGGCATATGATTCCCTGAAAGGGTGATAAATAGACATGTGCATTTTGTTTTGTTCCAAATCGAAATTTGGACGAATTTGCCAAATTCGGAGATTCGAATCGATTCGAATTTCCAAATTACACTAGCAACAAAACTAAACTAATCCGAATGCATTTATAACAAATAAATCCAAATTAGTTCGGATTTATTCGTTACATTCGAATGGCCATGGACTAATCACAATTCAGTATAAAAAATAAATTTAGGGAGATTTATTGAGATAGAACAGTCAAATAATTCCGTTTGTGTAACTTGGAACGATTTGAATCAACATAACACATACCGAAAATAGCATTCAAATTTGAAAAATAACATTCAAAAATCAAAAATAATATTCGATTTTCGTATTTTAAATAATTTCAATTCTCATTAATATTCGATTGTGTAAAACAAATATCCAAAGGAAAATTTGTTCTACCATTTGAATTTGAATTTAGCCACATTTTGCCCATACCTAATCATCAGCTCCAAAAAACACAAATAAGCTTTATTAAACCTTATAAACATACATTAAAAACAATCTGGATTTCAAATATGTTTTGTATAACAGCCCAAGTTAAGTACCAATTCCCTTTTAACCCCTTTGGGAGGGTTTAGAGAGGTGGGACATTTAGGGGGATCCTACACTGCAGAAAAATAAATAAAAATAATCCCAAAAACTTCATACTGGCAGATTGTCTGCCAGTACTTAAAGTGATTATAAAATGTATTGAATAAGTGCCCAGTATCTAAAAATCCTCTTAAAAACAGGGGCACTTTCATTCATTAAACCTTTTGCCCCTGTTTTTAAGAGTATTTGTAGATACTCCTTTAAGATGGTGGTCAGGAGTGTGGGTGTGGGAGGAGCTGTTTAGGAGGGATCAGGGAGGTGGGAATTTGTATTAAAACACTATTACCCTTACCAGCTAATTAACCCCTTCACTGTGGGGAATTTCAGAAGTGTATTGCACAGATGCAATTAGTGGATTTTCTAATTTCTACAAACTAATTGCAAAGCCATGCATGTCTGATGTTTCTGAACAAAGGGGGCCTCAGAGAACCTTTTACAACCATTTGTCTTATGACTGCAGTAGTTGTGTGTAAATAATTTTAGCAACAAACCCAAAGTTTGTGAAAAAAATTATGCTTTTTTAATATCACATTTGGCAGCAAAACATTGGCATAAAATATACCAAAATGGACCTAGATCAATACCTTGTCTACTAAAAAAAATATATCGTTTTTGATAGATAAATTAAAAAAAAAGGCTCTATTTATCAATTTTGCTTAATTCTGTTGGTATCTTTTATTAAAGAATAATCCTAGGTGAGCTCAGGAGTGTGCACATGTTTTTTAGCCATCTGGCAGCAGTATTTGCAATATTGTTTATAGCATTTTTATAGATACAAACACTACTGCAATAAACACGTGCACGTTCCTGAGCTCCTATCAGCCTACCTAGGTTTACTCTTATTATTATTATTATTATCGGTTATTTGTAGAGCGCCAACAGATTCCGCAAAGGATAGCAAAGAGAACAAAGCAAATTTGGCAATAGAAGTTCATTGTAAAGTTATTTAAAATCAAACGCTTTTTCTGAATCATGAAAGTTTAATTTTGACTTTACTGTCCCTTTAAGTTTGCAGAGCTGTAACCAACACAGCCCCCTCCGATCACATGCTTTAAATGCTTACCTCTTACTGTTCCCAACTCCTTCAGGGAAAATTATCTGACACTTCACACCAAGGCTAAGCAGACTTATACAATGTATAACAAAGGGTGTGTGTATAACAAAGGGCATTCACCCTGCCAACCAAGCGACAAAACTGCCAACACATTAGACCAGGGATGTTTGTTAGACATATTTCACTGAAGGACCTCATTTCTGTTCCTCACCCCGCCAAAGACTCCTGCTCATGCTGCCCCTCCCACCTACCATGTAAGGCGGGCTGCTCCCCTGCTCCCCCCTCTGTCATATATTAGTGTGCATAAAAATATAATAATAATAATATATATATATATATACTAGTAACTGCTATTTAAACTTTATTTAAACTTAGATGTCTTCAACGTTTACTGGCACTATAAAGGAATAAAAAAGGGTTAGTAAAGTCAAAATTAAAACATTCATGGTTCAGTTAGAGCATCAAATGATGAACAATTTTCCAATTTAGTTATGTAATCTAATTTTCAGCATTTTCTTGATATCCTTTTGTTGAAAGCATACCTAAGTAGGCTCAGGAACAGCAATACATTACTAGGAGCTAGCTTGTCATTGACTCACACATTAGGGGTCTATTTATGAAGCAGCGGATGCTGCTTCCGACCTTCTCCGCTTCAGTTCCGACTGAAGCGGAAGTTAAGAAGCAGCGGTTCTAAGACCTCTGCTTCTTAACTCGTCTGCCACCTCTGAGGTGGCGGAGAGCAATCAGCCCGATCGAATACAATCGGATTGATTGACACCCTCTGCTAGTGGCCGATTAACCACGAAACTGCAGGGGGTGGTATTGCACCAGCAGTTCACAAGAACTGCTGGTGCAATGATAAATGCTGAAAGCGTATGCTGTCGGCATTTATCGATGTGCGGCGGACATGATTCACTATAGCGGATCATGTCTGTTCGCACCTACATAAATAGACCCCAATGTGTTCAGCTAGCTCCAAGTAGTGCATTGTTGCTCTTTCAAAAAAGTACAGGTGGCCCTCGGTTTACGTTGGTTCAATTTGCGCCATTTCAGAATAGCAACTTTTTTTTTCCAGTCATGTGACTGCTATTGAAAAGCTTTAAAAAGCAGTGCACTAATTAAAATAGCCAGTAGGTGGAGCTCTCCACTTGTGTTGCAGCAACATTATGCAACTTAGCAGACTGAAATTGATCTGTGTACACAGAGCAGACCAGACCTATCGAGCAACAAGATCTAGCAGCCACTTCCCTATTATCTTCCTGTCCCCTTGAGGTGAGGGTGCCTAACTGCTTAATCACTCCAGATTGAAATGCATAGACTAGATGCAGACCCAATATTATCTAACATGCTAACAATGCAGAGAACTGTTTGCAGATAATGCAAGGTTAAAAACGTTTTTGTTCATTAAACTTAGTTTGATGATACAATCTGTTATGTGATTATTTGATTAGGCTTATAATGCTGTTTAGCATTTAAAGTCTTAATTTCAAAGCTTTAAAAATAATGTATTAGGTGTTACTTATGACAATTTTGAGAGGCGCCTGGAATCTAACTCCCTCACTTCCTATTGACTTACATTATAAACTGCGTTTCAATTTACAACGGTTTCGATTTACAACCATTCCTTCTGGAACCTAACCCCGGCGTAAACTGAGGGCTACCTGTATACCAAAAGAATGAAGCAAATTTCAAAGAATGAAGCAAATTTCAAATAAATTGAAAACGTGTTTAAAATTGTATGCTCTATCTAAATCAGTGGTTCTCAACTCCAGTAACCTCAAGGCACGGTAATTTTTTACTGGATGTGTCCAGGGCTCGGTAGTGATCGGGAGGGGGGGGGGATTAGTTGAATATATATATATATATTTATTTATATATATATATATATATATCAGTTGACATATCAGTGGGTGGCTGGTAGCACTAAAGGAACTTACCTGTAGTGTCCATGGCTGGACTTGTCTGTTCCTTGCCCTGTGCTGTCTTCCCACCAACTGGCTGTTACGTACACAAAGCGTGCATGCACAGTGGAACTCTTATAGGCCCATGGGTCCATACATATGGAATTCTGGGTGGTGATCAGTTTACAGCAAAGGGGCAGCAAAAATGTATGTTGAATCATGGCAGACCAAAAGAACCACCAAGACCTAGTACTGGGCCACGGCCCGACTCTTGAGAAACCATGAAAATCATGAAAGAAACATTTTGGGTTTCATGTTAATGAGCAGCATAAATTAATCTGCTCCTAAAACTGATTCTTCTTTACATATTTATTATATGCAACAATTCTACTTTTTAATGATTTACTGCTTTCTATAGGTAAAGCATAGCCACTTTTTCTAAGCAAAACATTTAAGTACATTCATTTCCTAATTGTAATAATAATATTAATAATATAACTAAAAAATAGTCTTGAGGTCGCAGCCTTACAGAGGAATATGATTTTGTTTTTAATTTAATCTAATAGGAACTTGTTCTATCCTATAATATATTTTGTATGGATTATATTATGTTAATGTCTGCACTGTTCTAGCTGAATTTTTATCTGGTTAAAGAAGCACAGAATTTTCCTATTTACTAATGGTCAAAATATTATTATAGGAATTACCTGGACATTCTAGTGTAAAAAGAAAATGTTCTATTTTGATAAAGAATTTAATTTAAAAATGTATGTTTAGTATGTCTTTACTGATTGTTTAATCCCAGCATTTTTGTGATACTATTGATAGTCTCCATTGATTTTCGAATTGACTGATCTTGACACTTGCTGCTCTGTATAGAAGCTGATAAAATATTTTTGACGTATGCAATTTTCATACAGCGCAGTTTCACGACTTTTATTAAATCTATGTTTTTGTCTGATTCATTAAATTGTAATGATTTGCATATCCGTTCTCAGAATCCTCTGCTTCAATGGAAAATACGGTTAGAGAATTGCTAAGTGTTGCGTGTGAGCGATATCGGCTTTTTGTGTGCGTTGCAAATAGCATGCGTATTACAAGTTGAAAGTAAATGCGATCGCAAGAGAGCAATTGCATTTTAACGCTTGTCTGGTTAGCACGACTGAAACCCTTGAGTAAAGGATAGTGAGTTAAAAGAAAGTTGCATAAAACACAACATAAATAATTTCAAAATTACAGTTGCACAAACAACTTATTGGTTGACAAAGGAGTCAGTCAGCTGACAAGGACATAGTTTAATCCTTATTGCATAGTGTAGTGCTTTATAGTAAAGGTTTTAACCCCATGAGTAAATTCTTTTTTTTTTTATATATGCATTTTTTTATTTGTTGACTCGCCAGAGTTCCCGCTCAATTATTGTATTTTAGATGAATGCAAAAAATATCAAACATTCATTTTTGCATTTGTCCAAATGTGAATGTATATTTAAAGATAACAAAGTTAAAAAACACGGATAAAGTTCTTTGTGTAAGCCACAGGCATTTCAACTCCTGAGCAAAACACAGCCAGTATCTTGGGCAGGAGATGCAGGACTTTACCTATGTGTTTAAACCATTTGTGTGGGCTATTTTACTTTGGGGCAGAAATTTAAATAAATGCGTGCTCTAATGAATTAAATGGTGTAACATTCACTTAATTAAAGGGACATGAAACCCAAAAATTTTCTTTCATGATTTGGATAGAAAATACAATTTTAAACCATTTCTAATGTACGTCTATTATCAATTTTGCTTCATTCTCTTGTTATTCTCTTGTTATCCATTGCTGAAGGAACAGCACTTCACTACTGTCAGTTAGCCAAACATATCTAGTTAGCCAATCACAAGAAACAAACATGTGCAGGCACCAATCATCGGCTATCTCCCACTAGTGTAGGGTATGCCAATATTCTTTTTCAACAAGAGATACCAAGAGAACAAAGTACATTTGAGAATAGAAGTGAATTTAAAAGTGTCTTAAAATTACATGCTCTATCTGAATCATGCAAGTTAATTTTGATTTTCCTTTCCCTTTAATTATATCACAGAGGTAAAACATATATTAATATAACTGTGTTGTTTATGCAAAACTGGGGAATGGGTAATAAAGGGATTATCTATCTTTTTAAACAATAACAATTCTGGTGTACACTGTACCTTTAAGCATAAAATGTATTGTAGTGCAGGGATTACCCTCACACCTACCACCTTCCTAATCCCTACAAAACAGCTCTCTTCACTACCCCCTCCCACTGGTCACCATCATATTCCCCCATCTTAAGTACTGGCAGACAGTCTGCCAGTATGCAGTAAGTTTTTGTTTATTATTATTTATTTATTTATTTTCTGTAGTGTAAGATTCCTCCTCACCCTCCCCTCCCAGCTCCATGATCCCTCAGAAATAGCTCTCTTCCCTCTGCCCCCACTACACCTCCATATTTGTTACTGCCATTATGCCAGTGTGCAGTCTGGGGCAGGAGGGATTGTGTTTTTTTATTTATTTGTTGATTTTTCTTATTCTCTCTTCACCCTCCCCACCTCCCTCATTAAGAGATCTCACTGTAGGGCCCCCACCCCATTGATATTCCCTTGTTCATAATGTATGCACAGACCCATCCCTTCCTCTACCCTTCCAAAAATATTTCTATAGTGTAGCAAACCCTCTGCTCCCTCCAGCGATGGACTGCCTACCCATCTCCCTCCTTCAATCCCAAACCTCATTCGGCACCACAGCACCCGATACAGACAGTTACACTATCCATGCCACTGTATGTATCAGCAATTTGGCTTCATATAGTAAGGGAGCCCTGATGAAGGCAGATGTATTCCTTCCCCCTACTGCATTCTCTACTGTTTAAGCTGACAGAGGCAAATGCAGCAGCATGTGCCAAAGTATTCGACGCAGGTACTACGTCAACATAGTATGGTGTGCAAAGTACTGTGTAAAGTAGTATCTATTCCTAATTGGCACAAGGAGTTAAATGTGCTCTATATAACCTCTTTTCTGTACAGTATTCAGTAATTACTTATTTTCTGAAGTGAAATTTGGTATCAGAACCAATGCCACTTGATTTATATGAAGAATATCAAATTTGTTGACCTCAGAGTTTGTTTTTAGGTATTTAAAGTCAAAGGGAAATGTATCCAAACACTACATCCCTTTCAAGAGATGTAGCATATGGGTAAAATGTCCCTTTGATTACATATATAAAGCTGACTAGAAAATGTCATATGAACATCTCCAACATCTTCATTGTAGATGGACTTTAGGGATCCAGTCTAGATCTTGTCCTGGGACTAGCAAGATAGCAAGCAACTGGCATCTGCAGGCAGGGCGCAACTAGACCTTGCTAGGCCCCAGGGCAACAGCACCTTTTCTGTCTGTTTGTAATCTGCAGAAGCGCTGTAGGTAAAGAAGAGGTACTTCTCTATCAATGTGTGTCACCCTTCCCCCTTAGTTAGTCTGTGCCAGAAGTTATACACAAAGTAAAAAACCTAATGTGTGCTAAGACACATAAGGAGACAAATATTGCGGCGTTGAGGACAACTTAATATACTCTAGTATCTGGCTGATAATGGATTAACTAATAAATGCTCACTACGGGGGAAAAAAGGGGAGCTATAAGGGTTAAATTAACACCGGTAGGGTATCTATAATAATGGTAGTATCAATAAACCAATGGACCCTAGTATTAATCTAAAATTAGAGCGTAGTATCAGGTGGGCAGTTAGCACTTGTTTAATATGGGTACATCAGGCATAAAAAATATAAACATAAAAGACAATCAGAAAATTCAGATGTACTTACAATCAATAAAATTGACATATGCATATGTCACACACATAAATAAAAATCTCACATCATCAAGGTTATGAGCAATAAAACGATTAAAAGTCCCATCAAAGTCCGATAGTTTCAAATGTTATAGGCAGGTCCGAATGAATGCTGCAATAAGACAAGAATTCCTTTTCAAAGTATGGCAAAGTTTCAAACTTAAAGGGACACTAAACCCACAATTTTTCTTTCATGCTTCAGGTAGAGAATACAATTTTTAACAACATTCCAATTTACTTCTATTATCTAATTTGCTTCATTCTTTAGATCTACTTTGTTGAAGAAATAGCAATGCACATGTGTGAGCCAATCACACAAGTCATCTATGTGCAGCACCCAATCAGTAGCTACTGAGCCTATCTAGATATGCTTTTCAGCAAAGAATATCAAGAGATTAAAGCAAATTAGATAATAGAAGGAAATTAGAAAGTTGTTTAAAATTGCATACTCTATATGAATCATGAAAGAAATAATGTGTGTTTAATGTCACTTTAAGGTGCTTATAGCTACTTACACCGTAAGTTGATACAGGTATCCCATCTAGCGCTTTAACCAATTTTTTCTATTCAGAGGTTATACACAGCCTTCCTGTACAAATATGGTGGCAGGTTTTTCTGTACATTAAAATGGTGGCAGCCATTTTGGAATCCCTGTCACCATATTGCTAAGGCAAATCAATTCATTTTCCATAAACTGTAAGCCTGGTTTTTCAGGAGTCACACATGATGCAGGAGAAGCGATGCCTCTACTGATTGCAGGGCCCAGGTGGGCCTCCTAGAGGTTTAGGCCCAGTCTCAGCTGAGACCCCTATTGTTACCCCCTTGTGTGCAGGCACAGTTACTTTCTTTTCCTTTTTAGAGATGCTTTCTCTGAAATCTCATTATATCATGGTGAAATCCCACAAGACTATAAGAAAAAATCCCTAAGTTATGGGAAATCAAAGAAAAACAAAGTAAGAATTCAGTACTGATGATGCTGATTGGCTGATTTCTTTTTCATCATTAAACTTTTTTCTTAATCACAATTACTTCAGGGACAAAGCAGAATGTATGTTTGGTAACATATCCCTTTAAAAGGAAATTCCCTACAATACTGTTTGGAGCATAATGAGTTAAATTAGGCTTATTAGAATAACATAGGGGTAATTTGACTCTACTTTATCTGATATAAAATAGCTGCGTTATGTAATGCAATTTCAAATTAATAAAATGAGTCTAAATATGTTCCTGGCATTTGTATGATCAAAGACACAATTTTTCTCCAACTTCAAAGATTTTGTGACCACACCTTAAACTTCTATTATATTTCATTATTAGCTCTGGATAATGAGGCATATTAATGAAATTTTCCATAAAGGTCAAAAACCCATGAAAATAATGAAGAATTGCAAAATGGGTTGGCACACGAGAAGCATAAGTATAACCTATAAATAAAAGGAAAAAACAGGGACTTTAGCAGTGATATCAATGCTAAGGAACATATTTATCAAAGTGCGAGCGGACATGATACAATGTAACGTGTGATATCTGCTGCACATCAATAAATGCCGACAGCGTATCATTGAACCAGCAGTTCACCAGAACTGCTTGTGCAATACCGCCCCCTGCAGATTCACGGCCAATCGGCCACTAGCAGGGGGTGTCAATCAACCCAATCGTATTCAATCGGGTTGATTTCTGTCCGCCGCCTCAGAGCAGGAGGACAAGTTATGGAGCAGCGATCTTTAGACTGCTGCTTCATAACTTCTGTTTCCAGCGAGACTGAAGGCTCGCCCGAAACAAGGGGTATCAAGCTCCATTCGGAGCTTGATAATTCGGCCCCTAAGATTGGTATTTCTAATACTTGGTACATATAATTTTATTTGGCATTCCTTTAAATTAAAGGGATATGAAACCCAAAAACATTCTTTCATGATTTAGGTAGAACATACAATTTTAAACAACTGTCCAGTTTACTTCTGTTACCAAATTTGTTTAATTCTCTTGGTATCATTTGTTGAAGGAACCATAATGCACTACTGGTTTCTAACTGAACACATGGGTGAGCCAATGACAATCTGTATTTGTGAGCAGCCACCAATCAGCAGCTAGAACCTAAGTTCTTTGCTGCTCCTGAGCTTACCTAGATAAACCTTTCATAACAAGAGACGAAAGCAAATTAAATAATAGAAGTAAATTGGAAAGTTGTTTAAAATTGATTGTATGCTTTGTCTAAATCATGAATGTCTTATTATGACTTATGCTCTGATATGTTCTAGCACTTTTTTATTGCACTATTGCTTGCTATTATCAGCTGAGGCCTTATTGTCTCATTCCCACGCCCAAGAACATATTTTTGGATCATCTCTAAAAGCTCTATTTTTCCTATGGGACCATTTTCCCAAACCATTTTCAAGAGACATTTCAACACCTTTTCAAGACCAGTTTTGGCTTTTATTTCAATTCAACACCTCAAGGCACTTGATAAAGCTCCAGAATGGCATTTTTGACATCTTTACAACTATTCCAAGACTAGTTGGAAACAGTCTATTATCTTGTATATGTTCAAAACCCTCTGAAATTGCTATGGGAGACATTATCTAATAGCATGCATGGTATTGGTTCATTAAAGCTCTATTAATCAGTACCATTGTATAGGCCATCTACAGTGGACACGTCACACATTTAAATATGTATAGGTTGTGTTGAGTACATGATATTCTGTATAGCTAAGGAGATATACAGGAAACGTCACATCAGGACCCCAACATCTACAAATGGTGTGGAGCAATCTCTCTTAATGTCTGAGTCTAAGTCGCACTCACACTGTTGTGCTTGTCACTAACAGTACTGGCATCTTCATAACTGAGTTTTGAAAGGGGACCACATAATCATGAGTTCCAAAGGAACTTATTGCAGTTTGTTTCTATCCTTGCCACTGCTACACCATCTAAAATTTTATGTTGGCATGATGAACATACTGGGCATGATTGCTTAGCAGCTATATTTTCACTTTTTAATATTTGACAAGTATTTCTTTTTATAGTATTTTATTTTTATTCTTAGTAAATGCACCATTTCTGGAATGGTGTGATCTTAAAACAAGATGGAGTCTATGTTTTTTTTATTAAAAGGACTTACCATATCTGCCTATACTGGATTTTAACAGTACTGAATCTGTAATGTGCGAACCAGCTCCCTCAAAACAGGCTATCTTAATTTAGGTGCAAGCACGAGAAAACAGTCTATTGTGACCATGTTTGGATTTATGTCCCAGATAAAACCCTGGTCACGAAGATGCAATCTCCTTTGAACATCTTCTATGCAGACCCCTTCTCTTGTGATGTTTTTTTTTTTTTTTAAAAAAGGAGATCAGACATATTTCCAAGCCAAAGACAGCCAAGGTTTATAACTACCACAATATTTGCTCTTGATTTCCCCTGCATTGTTAAAATGGGTTAATGAGATTAATAGAGTCCATGGGGTAGATTTAATAATGGTTGAGCGGACATAATTCGCTGTAGCGAATCATGTCCACTCAATTTCACTAAATACCGACAGCATACGCTGTCGGCATTTATCATTGCACAAGTATCTCTAGTGAAGTGCTTGTGCAATGCCGAACCCTGCTCATTGGCGGCCAATCGGCCACTAGCAGGGGCCGTCAAAAATAATTTTTTCTCATAAATTGAAAGAAAAACACTTAAAACATTAGCAGAAGAATTAAACTGAAACAGATGCCTGAATAACTTTTCTACCAAAGATTGCTTCAGAAGAAGCAAATACATCAAAATGGTACAATGTAGTAAATGTATGCAAAGAAGACCAAGTTGCTGCTTTGCAAATCTGATCAGCTGAAGCTTCATTCTAAAAAGCCCAATAAGTGGAGGCTAATCTAGTAGAATGAGCTGTGATCCTCTGAGGCCTCCAAATAAGCTTTATGAATCAAAAGCTTCAACTAAGATGTCAAAGAAATGGCAGAAGCTTTCTGCCCTTTCCTAGAACCAGAGAAGACAACAAATAGACTAGAAGTCTTCCTGAAATCTTTAGTAGCTTCAACATAATATTTCAAAGCTCTTACAACATCCAAAGAAAGCAAAAATCTTTCAAGAGCAATCTTGGGAATAGGACACTTGGAAGGAACAGCAATTTCCCTACTAATGTTGTTAGAATTCACAACCTTAGGAGGAGATTTAAACGAAGTACGCAAAACAGCCTTATCCTGATAGAAAATCAGAAAAGGAGACTCACAAGAGAGAGCAGACAATTTGGAAACTCTTCTAGCTGAAGAGATAGCCAAAAGAAACAACACTTTCCAAGAAAGTAGTTTAATATCCAAAGCATGCATAGGCTCAAAAGGAGGAGCCTGAAAAGTCTTCAAAACCAAATTAATTCTCAAAGGAGGTGAGATTCTAGGAATTCTAAAAGAAAGAAGAAGAAGTTATGAGAAGAACACCATGAAATATAAGTCTTCCAAACTCGATAATAAATCTTGCTTGAAACAGACTTACGAGCCTGTAGCATAGTATTAATCACTGAGTCAGAGAAACCTCTATGACTAAGCAATAAGTGTACAATTTCCATACCTTCAAATTTAACGATTTGGGATCCTGATGGAAAAATGGCCTTGAGACAAAAGGTCTGGTCATAAAGGAAGTGGCCAAGGTTGGCAACTGGATATTCGAACAAGATCCGCAAACCAAAACCTGTGAGACCAAGCTGGTGCTATCAGAAACACATACGATTGTTCATAATGATCTTGGAGATCACTTTTGGAAGAAGAAATAGAGGCGGAAAGATATAAGCAGGTTGGTAAAACCAAGGAACTGCTAAAGCATCCACCATCTCCGCCTTAAGGAACCCTGGACCTGGACAGGTACCTGGGAAGTTTCTTGTTTAGATGAGAAGCCATCAGATCTATTTCTGGAAGACCCCACATCTGTACAATCTGACAATATACATCTTGATGGAGAGACCACTTCCTCGGATGTAAGGTCTGATGGCTGAGATAATCCATTTCCCAATTGTCTACACCTGGGATACGCACCGCAGATATTAGACAAGAGCTGGATTCTGCCCTAGAAAGTATCCAAGATACTTCTTTCATAGCTAGGGGACTGCGAGTTCCACTCTGATGATTCACATATGCCACAGTTGTGATATTGTCCGTCTGAAAAGAAATTAATGGTTCTCCCTTTAATAAAGGCCAAACCTGAAGAGCCCTGAAAATAGCACAGAGTTCTAAAATATTGATTGGTAACCTCGCCTCTTGAGATTTCCAAACCACCTGTGCTGTCAGAGATCCCCAGACAGCTCTCCAACCTGAAAGATTTTCATCTGTTGTGATCACAGTCCAGGTAGGACGAACAAAAGAGGCCACCTGAATTAAATGATGATGGTCTATACACCAAGTCAGAGATTTGAATGTTGGGATTTAAGTATATCAATTGTGATATCTGAGTATAATCCCTGCACCATTGATTCAGCATACTAAGCTGTAGAGGTCTCATATGAAAACGAGCAAAGGGGATCGTGTCTGATGCTGCAGTCATGAGACCTAAAACTTCCATGCACATAGTCACTGAAGGGAATGATTCAGACTGAAGGTTTCGACAAGCTGAAACCAATCTCATTTGTCTCTTGTCTGTTAAGGACAGAGTCATGGACACTGAATCATTCCGGAAACCTAAAAAAGGTGACCTTTGTCTGAGGAATCAAGAAACTCTTTGGTAAATGATCCTCCAACCATGTCTTTGAAGAAACAACACTAGTTGATTTGTGTGAGATTAAATGTAAAGACTGAGCTAGAACCAAGATATCGTCCAAATAAGGAAACACTGCAATACCCTGTCCTCTGATTACATATAGAAGGGCATTGAGAACCTTTCAAAAGATCCTTGGAGCTATTGCAAGGCCAAATGGAAGAGCGACAAATTGGTAATGATTGTCTAGAAAAGAGAATCTCAGAAACCGATAGTGGTCTGGATGAATCGGAATATAAAGATATGCATCCTGTAAGTCTATCGTGGACATATAATGACCTTGCTGAACAAAAGGCAAAATAGTCCTTATAGTCACCATTTTGAAAGCTGGGACCCTTACAAAACGATTCAAAAACTTCAGATCCAGAACTGGCCTGAATGAATTTTCTTTCTTTGGGACAATGAATAGATTCGAATAAAACCCCAGACCCTGTTCCTGAAACGGAATTGATATTATTACCCCTGAAAGCTCTAGATCTGAAACACACTTCAGAAAAGCCTGAGCCTTCACCGGATTTGCTGGAACTTGAGAGACAACACTCTGAATCCACTGATTTTGAACAGAATCTGCCCAAATGTCTTGGAATAATTTCAATCTGCCCCCTCCAGCTGAACTGGATCAAGGGCTGCACCTTCATAAATACTTTGGGGCTGGGCTTGGATTTATTCCAACTTGAAGAAGGTTTCCAATTGGAACCAGAGTCTTTAGGGGAAGGATTGGTTTTATTTTACTTGTTCTGTCGAAAAGAACGAAAACGATTAGGAGCTTTAAATTTACCCTTAGATCTTTTATCCTGAGGCAAAAAAACTCCCTTCCCTCCAGTGATAGTTGAAATAATTGAATCCAACTGAGTGAGAACCAAATAAATTGTTACCTTGGAAAGAAAGAGATAGTAATCTAGACTTAGATACCATGTCAGCATTCCAAGATTTGAGCCATAAAGCTCTTCTAGCTCTTCAGAAAAGGAGACTAACAAGAGAGAGCAGACAATTTGGAAACTCTTCTAGCTGAAGAGATAGCCAAAAGAAACAACACTTTCCAAGAAAGTAGTTTAATATCCAAAGCATGCATAGGCTCAAAAGGAGGAGCCTGAAAAGTCTTCAAAACCAAATTAATTCTCAAAGGAGGAGAGATTCTAGGAATTCTAAAAGAAAGAAGAAGAAATTATGAGAAGAACACCATGAAATATAAGTCTTCCAAACTCGATAATAAATCTTGCTTGAAACAGACTTACGAGCCTGTAGCATAGTATTAATCACTGAGTCAGAGAAACCTCTATGACTAAGCAATAAGTGTACAATTTCCATACCTTCAAATTTAACGATTTGGGATCCTGATGGAAAAATGGCCTTGAGACAAAAGGTCTGGTCATAAAGGAAGTGGCCAAGGTTGGCAACTGGATATTCGAACAAGATCCGCAAACCAAAACCTGTGAGACCACGCTGGTGCTATCAGAAACACATACGATTGTTCATAATGATCTTGGAGATTACTTTTGGAAGAAGAAATAGAGGCGGAAAGATATAAGCAGGTTGGTAAAACCAAGGAACTGCTAAAGCATCCACCATCTCCGCCTTAAGGAACCCTGGACCTGGACAGGTACCTGGGAAGTTTCTTGTTTAGATGAGAAGCCATCAGATCTATTTCTGGAAGACCCCACATCTGTACAATCTGACAATATACATCTGGATGGAGAGACCACTTCCTCGGATGTAAGGTCTGATGGCTGAGATAATCCATTTCCCAATTGTCTACACCTGGGATACGCACCGCAGATATTAGACAAGAGCTGGATTCTGCCCTAGAAAGTATCCAAGATACTTCTTTCATAGCTAGGGGACTGCGAGTTCCACTCTGATGATTCACATATGCCACAGTTGTGATATTGTCCGTCTGAAAAGAAATTAATGGTTCTCCCTTTAATAAAGGCCAAACCTGAAGAGCCCTGAAAATAGCACAGAGTTCTAAAATATTGATTGGTAACCTCGCCTCTTGAGATTTCCAAACCACCTGTGCTGTCAGAGATCCCCAGACAGCTCTCCAACCTGAAAGATTTTCATCTGTTGTGATCACAGTCCAGGTAGGACGAACAAAAGAGGCCACCTGAATTAAATGATGATGGTCTATACACCAAGTCAGAGATTTGAATGTTGGGATTTAAGTATATCAATTGTGATATCTGAGTATAATCCCTGCACCATTGATTCAGCATACAAAGCTGTAGAGGTCTCATATGAAAACGAGCAAAGGGGATCGTGTCCGATGCTGCAGTCATGAGACCTAAAACTTCCATGCACATAGTCACTGAAAGGAATGATTCAGACTGAAGGTTTCGACAAGCTGAAACCAATCTCATTTGTCTCTTGTCTGTTAAGGACAGAGTCATGGACACTGAATCATTCCGGAAACCTAAAAAAGGTGACCTTTGTCTGAGGAATCAAGAAACTCTTTGGTAAATGATCCTCCAACCATGTCTTTGAAGAAACAACACTAGTTGATTTGTGTGAGATTAAATGTAAAGACTGAGCTAGAACCAAGATATCGTCCAAATAAGGAAACACTGCAATACCCTGTCCTCTGATTACATATAGAAGGGCATTGAGAACCTTTCAAAAGATCCTTGGAGCTATTGCAAGGCCAAATGGAAGAGCGACAAATTGGTAATGCTTGTCTAGAAAAGAGAATCTCAGAAACCGAAAGTGGTCTGGATGAATCGGAATATAAAGATATGCATCCTGTAAGTCTATCGTGGACATATAATGACCTTGCTGAACAAAAGGCAAAATAGTCCTTATAGTCACCATTTTGAAAGCTGGGACCCTTACAAAACGATTCAAAAACTTCAGATCCAGAACTGGCCTGAATGAATTTTCTTTCTTTGGGACAATGAATAGATTCGAATAAAACCCCAGACCCTGTTCCTGAAACGGAATTGGTATTATTACCCCTGAAAGCTCTAGATCTGAAACACACTTCAGAAAAGCCTGAGCCTTCACCGGATTTGCTGGAACTTGAGAGACAACACTCTGAATCCACTGATTTTGAACAGAATCTGCCCAAATGTCTTGGAATAATTTCAATCTGCCCCCTCCAGCTGAACTGGATCAAGGGCTGCACCTTCATAAATACTTTGGGGCTGGGCTTGGATTTATTCCAACTTGAAGAAGGTTTCCAATTGGAACCAGAGTCTTTAGGGGAAGGATTGGTTTTATTTTACTTGTTCTGTCGAAAAGAACGAAAATGATTAGGAGCTTTAAATTTACCCTTAGATCTTTTATCCTGAGGCAAAAAACTCCCTTCCCTCCAGTGATAGTTGAAATAATTGAATCCAACTGAGTGAGAACCAAATAAATTGTTACCTTGGAAAGAAAGAGATAGTAATCTAGACTTAGATACCATGTCAGCATTCCAAGATTTGAGCCATAAAGCTCTTCTAGCTAAAATAGCTAAAGACATAGATTTAACATCAATTTTGATGATATCAAAAATAGCATCACAGATAAAATTATTAGCATGTTGAAGCAAACAAACAATGCTAGACAAATCAGGATCTATAAAAACCTCAGGAGTAACCACAGGAGGTTTATAAACAGAATTTAAACGTTTACTAGTTTTGATTTCAAGAGGACTAGATTCCTCAATATCCTAAGTAACCAACACTTCTTTCAATAAGGAACGAATATACTCAATCTTGAAAAGATAAGTAGATTTGTCAGTGTCAATGTCTGAGGTAGGTTCTTCTGAATCAGAGAGATCCTCATCAGAGGAGGATATTTCAGTATGTTGTTGGTGATTAGAAATTTCATTAAATTTATGAGAAGTTTTAAAAGAACTTTTACATTTATTAGAAGGTGGAATTGCAGACAAAGCCTTCTATATCGCATCAGCAATATCATTTTTCATATCAACAGGGATATCATGTACATTAGAAGTTGAAGGAACAACAGAAACTGTACTAGTACTGATGGAAACATTTTCTGCATGCAAAATCTTATCATGGCAACTGTTACATACTACAGCTGGAGATATAATCTCAGCTAATTTACAACAGATACACTTAGCTTTGGTAGAACTGTGATTAGGCAGCAGGGTTCCAACAGTTGCTTCTGAGAAAGGATCAGATTGAGACATCTTGCAAAATGTAAAAGAAAAAACAACATTAAAGTAAAATTTACAATTTCCTTATATGGCAGTTTCAGGAATGGGAAAAAATGCAAACAGCATAGCCCTCATAGAAGGCAAAAGGCATATAGGAAGTGGGGTGAAAAATAATCTATATTTTTTGGTGCCAAGTATGATGCACGCCGCAAAAGGAAGTTGAATTTTTTTTTGCGCCAACAACATCCGGAAATGACGCAACTCACGTCATAACAGACACAACCTCGTGCAAGGAAAACCTGGTGTCAACTAAGACACCGGAAATGACAAACTTGCGTCATCAAAGACGTACTTTTGCGACAAAAAAAGAATGACGCAATAAATAACAGCATTTTGCGCCCTCGCGAGCCACATTTAGCTCGCGAAAGAAAAAGCAGTCAATTTGAAAAAAAGGACTATAACCCAGGTAAGACAAATAACTTCCTAAACATGCTTCCCAAACTGAAACTGACAGTTGCAAAAGGAAATATACATAGACCTGACTCATGGCAAATATAAGTAAAATACATATATTTACAACTTTATACTAATACATAAAGCGCCAAACCATAGCTGAGAGTGTCTTAAATAAGAAAAACCGAAAGACACCCATCCACATATAGCAGATAGCCAAACCAGTATTGAAAAAAAGTATCAGTAGTATAAAAAATAGTATCAATGGTATATAAGAGTATATCGTCGATCTGAAAATGGAGGTAGGAGATGAATCCTTACGACCAATAACAGAGAACATTTGAAAAGATTTCCCACGAGGAAAACCATAACATCAATTGGCGATACTCTCTTCACATCCCTCTGACAAACACTGTACTCTAAGAGGAATTGGGCTTCAGAATGCTTAGAAGCGCCTATCATAGAAGAAATCATAGAAATCAAGCACAAATTTACTTCACCACCTCCATAGGAGGCAAAGTTTGTAAAACTGAATTGTGGGTGTGGTGAGCGGTGTATTTATAGGCATTTTGAAGTTTGGGAAACTTTGACCCTCCTGGTAGGATTGTATATCCCATTCGTCATTAGCTCATGGACTCTTGCCAATTACATGAAATAAATGGTATAGATGTCTACAGATATATATATATATATATATATATATATATATATATATATATATATATGAATATCTATTTATAAATACTTAGATTATATTCTGCTATGTGCAGAACATAGGAATGTGAAATATTTACAGTAAATACATAGTTAAAGGGACAGTCTACACGGGATTAAATATTACTTTATACTGTTTGTTGTACCATGAACACCATGCTGCATCCATTGACACTTCATGCTTGACAAAATAAAACAGGTTTTTTATTCAAACACTTTGTTATTCTTCTGTAGCAAGATGGCCGCATAACTCCTCCCATACAATCAGTGGGCACATCTATGTGTGAACTGTGTCCAATCAAAAGGCTCTCACTTGAAAAATCGATGATGCACGCCCATAGTTTTGCACTGCTAGGAGCGGTTTCTACCAGACACACAAGAATGAGAAAGGAGGAAGGAGGAGTTTGGCGGCCATATTAAAATGGCAGAATAAAGAAAGTTTCCCTACCATACTCGATTCATTTTGGCCCTGCATGATGTTGCACTGAATGGTGTGTGGTGTACCTGGTACAACAATTTGTTTAAGATATGTGAAAATATCATGTAGACACACACATATATATATGCACACATGTGTAGAGATGTATATGTATGTATCTCTATGTTAAAGCCCTTTGCCTGCTTTTTTTTCTAACACTTAAGACCTCATATCTCTGATGACGCAGTAAATAAGCGTTCACGTTTACTTTCAACTTCTAATACGAATGGAAAACTCGACGAGCAAACACCCGAGATATTCCCCTTATCGCTCACACATAATTGTTAGTGCTCTACTAGTATTCTGGTCTAATACATCTATTAATCCTTAAACTGCCATTAACCCACATCGCTAATTAACCCAATAAATCTATTAACCCCTAAACCACCATTAATCAACATTGCAATTAACATCATAAATCTATTAACCCCTAAACCACCAAACCCCACAACACAAATAACTAATCACTAAGCCCCTTATCCTAACACCCCCTAAATTAACCCCATTACATAAATTAAAATAATCCTAAATTACTTTTAAAATAAAAACCTGACATTACTTTAAAAATAAAGAAAACTAATCTAACATTACACAAAATAAAAAAAATCTAACATTACACAAAATAAAAAAGTCTAACATTACACAAAATAATAAACCACATTACCCAAAATAAAAAAATTAAACCTAATCCCTATGAAAATAAAAAAAGCCCCCCCCAAAATAAAACACCCCCAAATCTAAGAATAAACTACCAATAGCCCTTAAAAGAGCTTTTTGTAGGACATTGCCCAAAGAAATCAGCTTTTTTACATTAAAAATAAACCAAGTCCCCTCTAACAGCAAAAACCCCCCACCCACCAAACCCCCTAAAATAAAAAAACCTAATACTAAAAAAACTAAACTACCCATTGCCCCTAGAGGGACATTTGTATGGTCATTATTATTATTATCAGTTATTTGTAGAGCACCAACAGATTTGACAGTGCTATAAACAAAGGCAGAGTACAACAAAACAATTATAGGGATCAAATGGGTAGAGGGCCCTTCCAAGAGTCGCACTGTTGTAGTCAGCTCTTAAGAAGGTGATCGACAAAAAGCTGGACTCTTAGGCATACATGTTAAGGGGGTTAAGGGGATAGCAATGGAGGACAGGAACTGGTATAAAGAAAGGTTAGTGTAGGTTGTATGCATCCCTGAACAGTAGAGTCTTTAGGGAGAGCTTGAAGCTTTCCAAACTAGGGGAGAGTCTTGTGGAGTGAGGCAGAGGGTTCCACAAGATGGGAGCCAGTCTGGAGAAGTCCTGTAAATGGGAGTGTGATGAGGTAACAAGAGAGGAGGAGAGTAGGAGGTCATGAGCAGAGCGAAGGGGACGGGAGGGAGAGTATCTGGAGACAAGGTCTGAGATGTAGGGGGGAGCAGTGCAGTTGAGGGCTTTGTATGTCAGAGTGAGAATTCTGTTTTTAATCCTAGAGGCAAGAGGAAGCCAGTGAAGGGATTGGCGGAGAGGTGAAGCAAATGAAGAGCGACGTGTAAGGAAGATGAGCCTGGCAGAGGCATTCATTATGGATTGTAAAGGAGCTAGGCGGCAGCTGGGGAGACCAGAGAAGACAGAGTTGCAATAATTGAGGCGGGAAAGGATGATAGAGTGGATTAAAATCTTAGTTGTGTCTTGTGTAAGGAAACATCTAATTTTAGAGATGTTTTTAAGGTGGAAGCGGCAGGCTTCAGCCAAGGATTGAATGTGAGGAGTGAAAGAAAGATCTGAGTCAAATGTGACCTGAGACATCGTGCATGTGGGGTATGGGTAATGATGGAGTTGTTGAAAGTTATAGAGAGATTGGGGGTGGAGATTTTGGAAAAAGGGGGGATAATAAGGAGCTCAGTTTTGGAGAGATTTAGCTTGAGGTCCTTAAAAGGCCATTCAGCTCCTTTACTGCCCTTAAAAGGGCATTCAGCTCTTTTACAGGGCCCAAATCCCTAATCTTAAAAATAAAAAAATTAAAAAAATAAAAATAAAACACTAAGCCCCAAATAGGTACTCAGGGTTCCTGAGGTTCGGCGGAGGTCTTCTTCCAGACGGGTCCATCATCTTCTATCTTTATCCACAGCGAAGGCGGGACGGAGTAGAGGTGCGGAGCGTTCTTCCCAGATGTTACAATCCTCAGCGGCAGCACTCCTCAGCGGTGTCGCTCCTCGGGGTGTGGAGGCTCCTCTTCATGCGATCGTCCGCCGCACACTGAATATTGAATGCAAGGTACCCCATATTTATTGGGGGATCTTGCATTCATATTGGCTGATATTTTAAAATCAGCCAATAGGAAGAGAGCTAATGCAATCTTATTGGCTGATTTGAAGAGCCAATAGGATTTCAGTAGCTCTAATCCAATTGGCTAGTTTCAAAATTTCAGCCAATAGGAATGCAAGGTACCCCAAATTGATTGCGGTACCTTGCATTCAATCTTCAGTTAATGTCAGACATCGGATGAAGTGGAGCCTCCATGCCACCGAGGAACGCCTCCACCAATGACGCCGCCGAGGACCACCGCCGAGGACCGTTGCTGTTTTTGGACCGCGGCTGAGGATCCAGGCATCAGGAATACAGCTCTGCACTTCCGCTCCATGCCACTTTCACTCCGGATGAAGATAGAAGATGATGGATTCGTATGGAAGAAGACCTTCTCCACCGGACTTCAGGAACAGTGAGTACCTATTTGGGGCTTAGGTTTAGGCTTTTTTATTTACATTTTTGGGGTGTTTTTTTTTTAGATTAGGGTTTTTTTGGACTTGAAAAAGAGCTGATTGCCCTTTTAAGGGCAGTAAAAGTACTAAATGACAGATATAAATGCCCCTTTAGGGGCAATGGGTAGTTTAGTTTTGTAAGTGGGGTGGGGGTTTTTACTGTTAGGGGGGATTTATTATTTTTTTATAGGTAAAAGCTGTTTTTAAGGGCTATTGGTAGTTTAGTATTAGATTAGAGGGTGTTTTTATTTGGGGGGATTTTTTATTTTCATTGGGGTATTAGTTTAATTTTGAATTTTTTTATTTTGGATACCTATGTTTATTTTTTTCTGTAATTTTTTTTTTTTTTACTTTTTGTAACTTTAGCTTGGAGGGTTGTAGTTTTTAAACATAGACTGCCCTTGGGGCAGGCTTATCGCCTAGTCTGTTAATAAATAGCTTTATGTGCTCTATAAACTTAATCGGACACAAAACCCAGATTTTGTTTCTTCATGATTCAGATAGAGCATGCGATTTTAAACAACTTTCCCATTTACTTCAATTACCTAATTTGTTTTGGTCTCTTGGTACCCTTTGTTGAAAAGGATACCTAGGTAGGCTCAGGAGCTGCTGCTTGATGACTGTACATACATGCCCCATGTTATTGGCTCATCCAATGTGTTAACTAGTTCCCAGTAGTGCATTGGTACTTATTCAACAAAGGATACCAAGAGAATAAAGCAAAGTAGAAAATAGAAATAAATTGGTAAATTGTTTAAAAGTGTATTCTCTTTCTGAATCATGAAATAAATCATTTGGGTTTTATGTCCTTTTAAAACACAGAGGATACCTATATGTTATTCAGTTTATATTGTAATATTTTTAAGACTATCGGCTAGATTTACAGTTTTGTCGATAAAGACCCGCGTAGCTAGCGCTGCTTTTTTTTCCAGCGCCCCCATAAGACAACGCTGGTATTTGGAGTTGCCTGAAGGGCTGCGTTAGGCTCCAAAAGGGTGCGTTGAGCGTAATGTACCGCCACTTCAACCCTCAATACCAGTGTTGCTTACGGTAGCGGTAAGCAGCTAAAACGTGCTTGTGCACGATTCCCCCCTAGGAAACAATGGGAATGCAAAAAAGCAGCGTTCAGCTCCCAACGCAGCCCCATTGTTTCCTATGGGGAAACACTTTCTAAGTCTGCACCTAACACCCTAACATGAACCCCGAGTCTAAACACCCCTAACCTTACACTTATAATATTAACCCCTAATCTGCCGCCCCCGACATCGCTGACACCTGCATTACACAATTAACCCCTAATCTTCTGCTCCGGACCCCGCCGCCACCTACATTATCCCTATGTACCCCTAATCTGCTGCCCCCAACATTGCCGACCCCTATATTATATTTATTAACCCCTAATCTGCCGACCGGACCTCGCCACCACTATAATAAATGTATTAACCCCTTAACCGCCGCACTCCTGCCTTGCAAACCCTAGAATAAATAGTATTAACCCCTAATCTGCCCTCCCTAACATCGCCGCCACCTAATTTCAAGTATTAACCCCTAATCTACTGACCGGACCTCGCCGCTACTATAATAAATGTATTAACCCCTAAAGCTAAGTCTAACCCTAACCCTAACACCCCCCTAAGTTAAATATAATTTTAATCTAACTAAATAAATTAAATATTATTAAGCTAAATACTTACCTGTAAAATAAACCCTAATCTAGCTACAATATAACGAATAAATATATAAATAATAAAACCTAACCCTACCCCCCTGAAGACCTCCCTACCTTGAGTCGTGTTCAACCAGCCGGGCACCGATGGACCAAAAGAGGACATCCGGAGCGGCAGAAGTCTTCATCCTATCCGGGCAGAAGAGGACATCCGGACCGGCAGACATCTTCATCCAAGCGGCATCTTCTATCTTCATCCATCCGACGAGGAGCGGCTCCATCTTCAAGAGCGGAACATCCTCTTCCTTCCGACGACTACCGACGAATGAAGGTTCCTTTAAGTGACTTCATCCAAGATGGCGTCCCTCGAATTCCGATTGGCTGATAGGATTCTATCAGCCAATCTGAATTAAGGTAAGAAAATCTGATTGGCTGATTGAATCAGCCAATCAGATTCAAGTTCAATCGGATTGGCTGATCCAATCAGCCAATCAGATTGAGCTCGCATTCTATTGGCTGTTCCGGATGTCCTCTTCTGCCCGGATAGGATGAAGACTTCTGCCGCTCCGGATGTCCTCTTTTGGTCCATCGGTGCCTGGCTGGGTGAACACGACTCAAGGTAGGGAGATCTTCAGGGGGGTATAGTTAGGTTTATTTAAGGGGGCTTTGGGTTAAAGTAGGGTATGTGGGTGGTGGGTTGTAATGTTGGGGGGTGGTATTGTGTTTTTTTTTACAGGCAAAAGAGCTGATTACTTTGGGGCATGCCCCGCAAAAAGCCCTTTTAAGGGCAGGTAATAGAGCTGTTAACTTTTGTAATTTAGATTAGGGTAGGGTAATTTTTTTATTTTGGGAGGCTTTGTTATTTTATTAGGGGGCTTAGAGTAGGTGTAATTAGCTTAAAATTCTTGTAATCTTTTTTTATTTTTTGTAATTTAGTGTTTGTTTGTTTTTTAAATTTATTTTAGTTTATTTAATTGTAGGTAATTGTAGGTAATTTATTTAATTTATTTAATTATAGTGTAGTGTTAGGTTTAATTGTAACTTAGGTTAGAATTTATTTTACAAGTAATTTAGGCCTAGATTTAGAGTTGGGCGGTAGCCGTCAAAACAAGCGTTAGAGGCTCCTAACGCTGGTTTTAGGCTACCGCCGGTATTTGGAGTCAGTCAGGAAAGGGTCTAACGCTCACTTTGCAGCCGCGACTTTTCCATACCGCAGATCCCCTTACGTCAATTGCGTATCCTATCTTTTCAATGGGATCTTTCTAACGCCGGTATTTAGAGTCGTGGCTGAAGTGAGCGTTAGAATTCTAACGACAAAACTCCAGCCGCAGAAAAAAGTCAGTAGTTAAGAGCTTTCTGGGCTAACGCCGGTTTATAAAGCTCTTAACTACTGTGCTCTAAAGTACACTAACACCCATAAACTACCTATGTACCCCTAAACCGAGGTCCCCCCACATCGCCGCCACTCTATAAATTTTTTTTTAACCCCTAATCTTCCGCTCCGTACACTGCCGCCAACTACGTTATCCCTATGTACCCCTAATCTGCTGCCCCTAACACCACCGACCCCTATATTATATTTATTAACCTCTAATCTGCCCCCCACAACGTCGCCTCCACCTGCCTACACTTATTAACCCCTAATCTGCAGAGCGGACCGCACCGCTATTATAATAAAGTTATTAACTCCTAATCCGCCTCACTCCCGCCTCAATAACCCTATAATAAATAGTATTAACCCCTAATCTGCCCTCCCTAACATCGCCGACACCTAACTTCAAGTATTAACCCCTAATCTGCCAATCGGAGCTCACCGCTACTCTAATAAATTTTTTAACCCCTAAAGCTAATTTTAACCCTAACCCTAACACCCCCCTAAGTTAAATATAATTTTATTCTAACGAAATAAATTAACTGTTATTAAATAAATTATTCCTATCTAAATCTAAATACTTACCTGTAAAATAAACCGTAATATAGCTGCAATACAAATTATAATTATATTATAGCTATTTTAGGATTAATATTTATTTTACAGGCAATTTAACCAGGTACAATAGCTATTAAATAGTTAAGAACTATTTAATAGCTAAAATAGTTAAAATAATTACAAAATTAATTGTAAAATAAATCCTAACCTAAGTTACAATTAAACCTAACACTACACTATCAATAAATTAATTAAATACAATACCTACAATTATCTACAATTAAACCTAACACTACACTATCAATAAATTAATTAAATACAATACCTACAATTACCTACAATTAAACCTAACACTACACTATCAATAAATTATTTAAATAAAATATCTACAAATAAATACAAAAACTAACTAAAGTACAAAAAATAAAAAAGAACTAAGTTACAAAAAATAAAAAAATATTTACAAACATTAGAAAAATATAAAATATAAAACTAATTACACCTACTCTAAGCCCTCTAATAAAATAACAAAGCCCCCCAAAATAAAAAATGCCCTACCCTATTCTAAATTAAAAAAGTTCAAAACTCTTTTACCTTACCAGCCCTGAACAGGGCCCTTTGCGGGGCATGCCCCAAAGAATTCAGCTCTTTTGCCTGTAAAAAAAACACATACAATACCCCCCCAACATTACAACCCACCACCCACATACCCCTAATCTAACCCAAACCCCCCTTAAATAAACCTAACACTAAGCCCCTGAAGATCTCCCTTCCATGTCTTCACCTCACCGGGTCCCGATCTGTCCAGAAGAGCCTCCGATGTCTTGATCCAAGCCCAAGCGGGGGGCTGAAGAGTGACGTTCATCCTCGGGCTGAAGTCTGGATCCAAGCGGCGGCTGAAGAAATCCATCATTGGCTGAAGTCGGAAGTCCATCATCGGGATGAAGTCTTCTATCAAGCCGCATCTTCAATCTTCTTTCTTCTGGAGCGGAGCCATCTTCTTTCCAACCAACGCGGATCCAACCACTTCAACCAATGCCTACTCGCCGAATGACGGTTCCTTTAAATGACGTCATCCAAGATGGCGTCCCTCGAATTCCGATTGGCTGATAGGATTCTATCAGCCAATCGGAATTAAGGTAGGAATATTCTGATTGGCTGATGGAATCAGCCAATCAGAATCAAGTTCAATCCGATTGGCTGATCGAATCAGCCAATCAGATTGAGCTCGAATTCTATTGGCTGATCGGAACAGCCAATAGAATGCGAGCTCAATCTGATTGGCTGATTGAATCAGCCAATCGGATTGAACTTGATTCTGATTGGCTGATTCCATCAGCCAATCAGAATATTCCTACCTTAATTCCGATTGGCTGATAGAATCCTATCAGCCAATCGGAATTCGAGGGACGCCATCTTGGATGACGTCATTTAAAGGAACCGTCATTCGGCGAGTAGGCGTCGGTTGAAGAGGTTGGATCCGCGTCGGTTGGAAAGAAGATGGCTCCGCTCCAGAAGAAAGAAGATTGAAGATGCGGCTTGATAGAAGACTTCATCCCGATGATGGACTTCCGACTTCAGCCGATGATGGATTTCTTCAGCCGCCGCTTGGATCCAGACTTCAGCCCGAATATGGACGTCACTCTTTAGCCCCCCGCTTGGGCTTGGATCAAGACATCGGAGGCTCTTCTGGACAGATCGGGACCCGGTGAGATGAAGACAAGGTAGGGAGATCTTCAGGGGCTTAGTGTTAGGTTTATTTAAGGGGGGTTTGGGTTAGATTAGGGGTATGTGGGTGGTGGGTTGTAATGTTGGGGGGAGTATTGTATGTGTTTTTTTTACAGGCAAAAGAGCTGAATTCTTTGGGGCATGCCCCGCAAAGGGCCCTGTTCAGGGCTGGTAAGGTAAAAGAGCTTTGAACTTTTTTAATTTAGAATAGGGTAGGGCATTTTTTATTTTGGGGGGCTTTTTTATTTTATTAGGGGGCTTAGAGTAGGTGTAATTAGTTTAAAATTGTTGTAATATTTTTCTAATGTTTGTAAATATTTTTTCATTTTTTGTAACTTAGTTCTTTTTTATTTTTCGTACTTTAGTTAGTTTATTTCATTGTATTTATTTGTAGATATTTTATTTAAATAATTTATTGATAGTGTAGTGTTAGGTTTAATTGTAGATAATCTTAGATATTGTAGTTAATTAATTTATTGATAGTGTAGTGTTAGGTTTAATTTTAGATAATTGTAGGTATTGTATTTAATTAATTTATTGATAGTGTAGTGTTAGGTTTAATTGTAACTTAGGTTAGGATTTATTTTACAGGTAATTTTGTAATTATTTTAACTAGGTAACTATTAAATAGTTCTTAACTATTTAATAGCTATTGTACCTGGTTAAAATAATTACAAAGTTACCTGTAAAATAAATATTAATCCTAAAATAGCTATAATATAATTATAATTTATATTGTAGCTATATTAGGATTTATTTTACTGGTAAGTATTTAGCTTTAAATAGGAATAATTTATTTAATAAGAGTTAATTTATTTCGTTAGATAAAAATTATATTTAATTTAGGGGGGTGTTAGGGTTAGAATTAGCTTTAGGGGTTAATACATTTATTAGAATAGCTGTGAGCTACAGTCGGCAGATTAGGGGTTAATGTTTGAAGTTAGGTGTCGGCGATGTTAGGGATGGCAGATTAGGGGTTAATACTATTTATTATAGGGTTATTGAGGCGGGAGTGAGGCGGATTAGGGGTTAATAACTTTATTATAATAGCGGCACGGTCCGGTCGACAGATTAGGGGTTAATAAGTGTAGGCAGGTGGAGGCGACGTTGTGGGGGGCAGATTAGGGGTTAATTAATATAATATAGGGGTCGGCGGTGTTAGGGGCAGCAGATTAGGGGTACATAGGGATAATGTAAGTAGCGGCGGTTTACGGAGCGGCAGATTAGGGGTTAAAAAAAATATGCAGGTGTCAGCGATAGCGGGGGTGGCAGAATAGGGGTTAATAAGTGTAAGGTTAGGGGTGTTTAGACTCGGGGTACATGTTAGAGTGTTAGGTGCAGACGTAGGAAGTGTTTCCCCATAGAAAACAATGGGTCTGCGTTAAGAGCTGAACGCTGCTTTTTTGCAGGTGTTAGGATTTTTTTCAGCTCAAATGGCCCCATTGTTTTCTATGGGGGAATCGTGCACGAGCACGTTTTTGAAGCTGGCCGCTTCCGTAAGCACCGCTGGTATTGAGAGTTGCAGTGGCGTTAAATTATGCTGTACGCTCCCTTTTTGGAGCCTAACGCACTGAAAACCCAGCCATTCTGTGAACTCTAAATACCAGCGGTATTTAAAAGGTGCCTTTGGCCGCAGAACTCTAAATCTAGGCGTTAGTAATTATTTTAACTAGGTAGTTATTAAATAGTTAATAACTATTTAATAGCTATTGTACCTAGTTAAAATAAATACAAAGTTGCCTGTAAAATAAAAATAAACCCTAAAATAGCTACAATGTAATTATTTGTTATATTGTAGCTAGATTAGGGTTTATTTTACAGGTAAGTATTTAGCTTTAAATAGGAAGACTTTAGTTAATAATATTTAATTTATTTCGTTAGATTAAAATTATATTTAACTTAGGGGGGGTTAGGGTTAGACTTAGCTTTAGGGGTTAATACATTTATTATAGTAGCGGCGAGGTCCAGTTGGTAGATTAGGGGTTAATACTTGAAGTTAGGTGGTGGTGATGTTAGGGAGGGCAGATTAGGGGTTAATACAATTTATTCTAGGGTTTGCGAGGCGGGAGTGCGGCGGTTTAGGGGTTAATAAATTTATTAGAGTAGCGGCGAGGTCCGGTCGGCAGATTAGGGGTTAATAAGTGTAGGTAGGTAGCGGCGACGTTGGGGGGGCAGATTAAGGGTTAATAAATATTATGTAGGTGTCGGCGATGTTAGGGGCAGCAGATTAGGGGTTCATAGGGATAATGTAGGTGGCAGCGGTGTGCGGTCGGCAGATTAGGGGTTAAAACATTTTATTATAGTGGCGGCGATGTGGGGGGACCTCGGTTTAGGGGTACATAGGTAGTTTATGGGTGTTTTTGTACTTTAGAGCACAGTAGTTAAGAGCTTTATAAACCGGCGTTAGCCCAGAAAGCTCTTAACTACTGCCTTTTTTTTGCGGCTGGAGTCTTGTCGGTAGAGGGTCTACCGCTCACTTCAACCAAGACTCTAAATACCGGCGTTAGGCAGATCCCATTGAAAAGATAGGAAACGCAATTGGCATAAGGGGATCTGCGGTATGGAAAAGTCGCGGCTTGAAAGTGAGCGTTAGACCCTTTCCTGCCTGACTCTAAATACCAGCGGCCGGCGAAAAGCAGCGTTAGGACCTCTTAACGCTGCTTTTGACGGCTAACGCAGAACTCTAAATCTAGCCGATATATTTTTAGATTGTATCATGTATAATGTAATGACATGATCATTTAACCAATGTTATACATTAAAATATAAATCTACTAGTCCTAAAGCCCATTTACACGGGCTTTTTTTTGCAGTATAGCGGTTCCACCCCTTGCGCTCTCTCCCTCCCCCTCTCTTCTGCTCTCTCTCTCCCCCCTCTCTTGTGCACTCTCTCTCTCCCCCTCTCTTTTGAGCTCTCTCTCCCCCTCTCTTTTGAGCTCTCTCTCCCCCCTCTCTTTTGCGCTATCTCTCTCCCCCTTTTCTTTTGTGCTCTCTCCTCCTCTCTTTTGCGCTCTCTCTCTTTCTCCTCTCATTTGCGCTCTCTCTCCCCCTCTCTTTTGCGCTCTCTCTCCCCCCCTCTCTTTTGCGCTCTGTCCCCCCTCTCTTTAACACTTTCTCTCTCCCCCCTCTCTTTTGCTCTCTCTCTCTCCCCCTCTCTTTTGCTCTGTCTCCCCTCTCTTTTGCTCTGTCTCCCCTCTCTTTTGCTCTCTCTCCCCTCTCTCTCTCTCTCTCTCTCTCTCTCCCCTCTCTCTCTCTCTCCCTCTTCTCTCTCTCTCTCTCTCTCTCTCTCTCTCCCCCTCTCTATCTCCCCCCTCTCTCTCTCCCCCTCTCTTTTGCTCTGTCTCTCTCCCCCCTTTTCTTTTGCACTCTCTCTCTTTCCCCTCTCTTTTCCGCTCTCTCTCTCCCCCTCTCTCTTGTGCTCTCTCTCCCCCCCCCTCTATTTTGCGCTCTGTCCCCCCTCTCTTTTACACTCTCTCCCCCCTCTCTTTTGCTCTCTCTCTCTCTATAATAAGTGTAGGTAGGTAGCGGCGACGTTGGGGTGGGGGGGCAGATTAGGGGTTAATAAATATTATGTAGGTGTCGGCGATGTTAGGGGCAGCAGATTAGGGGTTCATAAGGATAATGTAGGTGGCGGCGGTGTGCAGTCAGCAGATTAGGGGTTAGATTTTTTTATTATAGTGGCGGCGATGTGGGGGGACCTCGGTTTAGGGGTACATAGGTAGTTTATGGGTGTACTTTAGAGCACAGTAGTTAAGAGCTTTATAAACCGGCGTTAGCCCAGAAAGCTCTTAACTACTGACTTTTTTTTGCGGCTGGAGTCTTGTCGGTAGAGGGTCTACCGCTCACTTCAACCAAGACTCTAAATACCGGAGTTAGGCAGATCCCATTGAAAAGATAGGATACGCAATTGGCAATTGGAAAAGTCGCGGCTTGAAAGTGAGCGTTAGACCCTTTCCTGTCTGACTCTAAATACCAGCGGCCGGCGAAAAGCAGCGTTAGGACCCCTTAACGCTGCTTTTGACGGCTAACGCAGAACTCTAAATCTAGCCGATATATTTTTAGATTGTATCATGTATAATGTAATGACATGATCATTTAACCAATGTTATACATTAAAATATAAATCTACTAGTCCTAAATCCCGTTCACACGGGACATTTTTTGCAGTACAGCGGTCCCACCCCTTGCGCTCTCTCCCTCCCCCTCTCTTTTGCTCTCTCCCCCCTCTCCTGTGCACTCTCTCTCTCCCCCTCTCTTTTGCGCTCTCTCCCCCTCTCTTTTGAGCTCTCTCCCCCTCTCTTTTGCGCTATCTCTCTCCCCCTTTTCTTTTGCGTTCTCTCCTCCTCTCTTTTGCGCTCTCTCTCTCTCCCCTCTCTCTTTTGCGCTCTCTCTCTCCCCCTCTCTTTTGTGCTCCCTCCCCCCTCTCTTTTACGCTCTCTCTCTCCCCCCTCTCTTTTGCTCTCTCTCCCCCTCTCTTTTGCTCTCTCTCCCCTCTCTTTTGCTCTATCTCTCCATCCCTCTCTTTTGCTCTCTCTCTCCCCTCTCTATTGCTCTCACTCCCCCCTCTCTTTTGCTCTATCTCCCCTCTCTTTTGCTCTGTCTCCCCTCTCTTTTGCTCTCTCCCCCCCCCCCTCTCTCTCTCTCTCTCTCTCTCTCTCTCTCCCCCCTCTCTCTCTCCCCCTCTCTATCTCCCCCTCTCTCTCTCCCCCCTCTCTTTTGCGCTGTCTCTCTCCACCCTTTTTGTTTGCACTCTCTCCTCCTCTCTTTTGCACTCTCTCTCTTTCCCCTCTCTTTTGCGCTCTCTCTCCCCCCTCTCTTTTGCGCTCTCTCTCCCCCCCTCTCTTTTGCGCTCTGTCCCCCCTCTCTTTTACACTTTCTCTCTCCCCCCTCTCTTTTGCTCTCTCTCTCTCTCCCCCTCTTTTTTGCTCTCTCTCCCCTCTCTTTTGCTCTGTCTCCCCTCTCTTTTGCTCTCTCTCCCCCTCTCTCTCTCTCTCTCTCTCTCTCTCTCCCCTTCTCTCGCTCTCCCCCTCTCTATCTCCCCCCTCTCTCTCTCCCCCCTCTCTTTTGCTCTGTCTCTCTCTTACCTTTTCTTTTGCGCTCTCTCTCCTCCTCTCTTTTGCACTCTCTCTCTTTCCCCTCTCTTTTGCGCTCTCTCTCTCCCCCCTCTCTCTTACGCTGTCTCTCCCCCCCTCTCTTTTGCGCTCTATCCCCCCTCTCTTTTACACTCTCTCTCTCCCTCCCGTCTTTTGCTCTCTCTCTCTCTGTCTCTCTCTCTCTCTCCCACTCTCTTTTGCTCTTTCTCCCCTCTCTTTTGCTCTGTCTCCCCTCTCTTTTGCTCTCTCTCCCCTCTCTCTCTCTCTCCCCCCTCTCTCTCCCCCCCCTCTCTCTCTCTCCCCCTCTCTATCTCCCCCCTCTCTCTCCCCCTCTCTTTTGCGCTCTCTCTCCCCCCTCTCTTTTGCGCTCTGTCCCCCCTCTCTTTTACACTCACTCTCTCCTCCCTCTCTTTTGCTCTCTCTCCCCCCTCTCTTTTGCTCTGTCTCCCCTCTCTTTTGCTCTTTCTCCCCCCTCTCTCTCTCTCTCTCTCTCTCTCCCCCTCTCTCTCTCTCTCTCTCCCCCCCTCTCTCTCTCCCCCTCTATATCTCCCCCCTCTCTCTCCCCCTCTCTTTTGTGCTGTCTCTCTCCCCCCTTTTATTTTGTGCTCTTTCCTCCTCTATTTTGCGCTCTCTCTCTTTCCCCTCTCTTTTGCGCTCTCTCTCCCCCCTCTCTTTTGCACTCACTCTCCCCGCCTCTCTTTTGCGCTCTCTCCCCCTCTCTTTTATGCTCTCTCTCCCCTCTCTTTTGCTCTCTCCCCTCTCTTTTGCTCTCTCCCTCCCCCTCTCTTTTGCTCTCTGTCCCCTCTCTTTTACTCTGCCTCCCCTCTCTTTTGCTCTCTCTCCCCCCCTCTCTATCTCTCTCTCTCTCCCCCTCTCTCTCTCCCCCCTCTCTATCTCTCGCCTCTCTCTCCCCCCTCTCTCTCTCTCTCTCCCCCCTCTCTCCCCCTCCTCTATCTCCCCCCTCTCTCTCCCCCCCTCTCTCCCCCTCTCCCCCTCTCTCTTTCCCCCTCTCTCTCTCCTCCCCTCTCTCCCCCCTCTCACTCTCCCCCTCTCTCTCCTCTCTCTCTTCCCCTACTTTCTCTCCCCCCTCTCTCTCTTCCCCCCTCTCTCTCTCCCCCCTCTCCCTCTCCCCATCTCTCTCCCCTCTCTCTCTCCCCCCTCTCTCTCCCCCCTCTCTATCTATCTCCCTTCTCTCTCTCCCCCCTCTCTCTCTCCCCCCTATCTCCCCACTCTTTTGCTCTCTCTCCCCTATATCTCTCTCTCTCCCCACTCCCTCTCTCTCTCTCCCCTCTCTCTCTCCCCCCTCTCTCTCTCCCCCCTATCTCTCTCTCCCCCCCCTCTCTCTCTTTCTCCCCCCTCTCTCTCTCACCCCCTCTCTCTGTCCCCTCTCTCTCTCCCCCTCTCTATATCTCTCTCTCTCCCCCTTCTCTCTCCCCCCTCTCTCTTTCCCCCATCTCTCTCCCCCTCTCTCTTCCCCTCTCTCTCCCACCCTCTCTCCCCCTCCCTCTCTCTTCCCCTCTCTCTCTCTCTCTCTCTCTCTCTCTGCCCCCCTCTCTCTCTCTGCCTCCCTCTCTCTCCCCCTCTCTCTGCCCCCCTCTCTCCCCCTCTCTCTCTTCCCCTTTCTCTCTCTCCCCCCTCTCTCTCTCTCCCCCTCTCTCTCACTCTCCCCCCCTCTCTCTCTCCCCCTCTCTCTCCCCCTCTCTCCCCCCTCTCTCTCCCCCCTCCCTCTCTCTCCCCCCTCTCTCTCCCCCTCCCTCTCTCTCCCCTCTCTCTCTCTCTCCCCTCTCTCTCTCTCTCTCTGCCCCCTCTCTCTCCCCCACTCTCTGTCCCCCTCTCTCCCCCTCTCTCTCCCCCTTTCTCTCTCTCCCCTCTCTCTCTCTCTCCCCCTCTCTCTCACTCTCCCCCCTCTCTCTCTCCCCCCCTCTCTCTCTCTCCCCCCTCTCTCTCCCCCTCTCTCCCCCCCCTCTCTCTCCCCCCTCCCTCTCTCTGCCCCCCTCTCTCTTCCCCTCTCTCTGTCTGCCCCCCTCTCTCTCCCCCTCTCTCTGTCTGCCCCCCCTCTCTCTCCCCTCTCTCCCCCCCTCACCCCTCTCTCTCTCTCCCCTCTCTCTCTCCCCCTCTCTCTCTCCCCCTCTCTCCTCCTCTCCCCCCCCCTCTCTCTCTCTCTCCCCCTCTCTCTCCCCTCTCTTTTTCTCTCTCGCTCTCCATCCCTCTCTATTGCTCTCTCTCCCCCCTCTCTTTTGCTCTCTCTCCCCCCTCTCTTTTGCTCTCTCTCCCCTCTCTTTTGCGCTATCTCCCCTCTCTTTTGCTCTCTCTCTCCCCCTTCTCTCTCTTTCTCCCCCCCCTCTCTCTCTCTCTCTCCCCCTCTCTCTATCTCCCCCCTTTATCTCTCTCCCCCTCTTCCCCCTCTCTCTCTCTCCCCCTCTATCTCTCCCCCCTCTCTCCCCCTCTCTTTCCCCTCTCTCTCTCCCCCCTCTCTCTCCCCCCTCTCTCTCTCCCCCTCCACTCTCTCCCCCCCCCCCTCTCTCTCTCCCCCCCTCTCTCTCTCCCCCTCTCTCTCTCCCCCCTCTCTCTTCCCCCCTCTCTCTCTCCTCCTTCTCTCTCTCTCCCTCCTCTCTCTCCCACCTCTCTCTCTCCTACCCTCTCTCTCTCCTCCCCTCTCTCTCTCCCCCTCTCTCTCCCCCCTCTCTCTCCCCCCTCTCTCTCCCCCCCCTCCCAGCTTCAGGCAAACACACTTGGCCTTTTATATTATAGGATGAGGTAATATAACAGATTATAATCTATGCCAAGTTTTTAGAAGTAACATAACGTATAAGGCTAAGGGTGTATGAAGTAATTGGGTTGAAAACACAAACGCTACCAAGGTAAAAGTTGTGACAATAAATTTATATCACAGGCACTTAGCCAAAACCAGTTGCTGCTGTGATTTACCAGCCCAAAAAATGTCAAATTGGTAAGAGTGACGCATGATGTATGAGTCATAAGTACTTCTGGGAATGAAGCATAAATATTCTGCACATGCTTGGAATTGTAACAAACAGATTGCATTTAAAAATAAATAAATCATAAAACGTGTTTGAAATAAAAGTGAATAAATATATTGTCTATCACTACGGAGGGTGAAGACTCTAATGATAGGGGGTACATAAAGTATGCAATAGCCTTGTCTCATTAAAAAACATTTTGTAAAACTAATATATCTCACTTAAAGGGACAGTTTACTCCAAAAGTTTCTCCCCTTTAATTTGTTCCTGATGATCCACTTTACCTGCTGGAGTTTGTTAAATTGTTCACAAGTATTTCCATTACCCTTATATTGTCATTTGAAATAGTTGATTTAGCTGGCGGTATCCCCACCTATTCTGAAAGTTTCTGGCCTTAGGTCCAAGCTATAAATTAACTGTGTAAACACAGCCAGCTGAAGCAATTACACTTCCAGTGGGGTATAGTAGAGATAAGGTAATAAAATGTTAATTTTCCATTGTTCTCTCCAAGTATTGGTCTTTGGTTTATGGACAGATAAAACATAAAGAAGCATGTATATGTGCACAATGTGATAAAGTATTGAGATCTGATTATACTTACAAGCTCAACCCATTTTATTAGGTTGTTGCTTCAAAACACAAAACCAGCTAAGTCATATACACAAATAAACCTTAAAAAAACAAATCTCATACATTTTATACTCTGCAACTGGTAAAAAAAAGTAATTGGAAACACATTAAGGGAAAAACAATTGTATAGTATACTGTCCCTTTAAAACACTTGGCACAACTTAGCAGCTCAAAAATTGAAAAATCCATATAGATTTATAAAAGGCCCTTAGCAGATTGAGTTCTGCTCCATGATAACCAATAGAGTTGTTCGTTTCTCTATGTGATTACTTCTTAAAGCATAGAACGAGTTTCAATGTGAAGGATATGTTTATTTTGTAATGTTTTGAAAAAAGGCTTTCAAAACATTACAAAATAAACTAATTAAATGGAAAAATTCACTCTAGAAAACAGTTCACTCAAACATATGCAAAAAAAAAGAAAACTTGAAAATAGTTCAAGATAAAACACAATAAATATAAAACGAGACCTTTTCAGCATTACAATAAGGAGATCACAAGAAAAGTTACTTTAGAGGAGCAGTAGATCTTTATAAATGGGTTTATATACAGCATTGCTGTCTATGCCCTGCAGTATGCACGGTTGCTTTGCTGGTTACATTAGAGCTAACAGGGTGAGCACCTGCCCATTGCTAAAGGGCCATGATACCCAAATGTTGAAACACTTGAAAGGGATGCAGCATAGATGTAAAAAGCTGACTAGAAAATATCACCTGAACATCTCTATGTAAAAAGAAAGATATTTTACCTCAAAAGTTCCTAAGTATTCAAACCCCATTGTTAAGAACTTTAAGCAGCAAATCAATATGTCTGTCCCGGGACCTGCAAGGGAATGAGCTTTGTGCACACTAATTTTATTTCCCTATTCAGTTTAAAGAAGTTTACTATGAAATCTCATGAGATCACAGAAAAAGAGTTCATGACCTGAGCACTGTTGATGCTGATTGGCTGCTGTTCATTTCTTCATTTTTTATTTTATTTTTTTACCTGCAGCTGGACAGCAGCTGAATTATAACTTTTTACACAGAACTTACTCTGCTGAGCTGAGGAAATTGTGAGGTAAAATATCTTCCTTTTTTACATAGAGATGCTCAGGTGATATTTTCCTGTCAGCTTTTTACAGTTATACTGCATCAGTTTCAAGTGGTTTAGTATTAGTATTATATCCCTTTAAGGCAAAAAAAATCTTTGTGATAGGCCGGGTGGTCCAGCTCACATGCTGGGGGAAAGAGGGTACATAAGACCAGGGGAAAAATGGAACAGCTAAAGCTTGTAGTACTGGGAAGGAGACCAGTTAGTAGGAGCCAGGCAAATTAAAGGACAATAAAGTCAATTCTAAACATCTATGATTCAGGTAGAGTGTACAATTTTAAACAACTTTCCAACTATACAATTTGCTTTGTTCTCTTGGTATCCTTTGTTGAAAAGCATACCTAGGAAGCCTCATAAGTAGCAATACACTACTTGGAACTAGCTGGTGATTGGTGGCTGCTCAAATATAGCTCCCAGTTTCCAGTAGCGCATTCTTACTCCTGATTATACTGTTAAACAAAGGCTACCAAGAGATCAAAACAAATTTTTCAAGTAAAATGGAAAAATGTTTTAAATCGCATGCTCTATCTCAATTATGGAAGTTTAAGTTTAATTGTACTGTCCCTTTAAGCTTTCATGTATACTAATAGAAGTCATACAATATTGTTATCCACTGCAAATACATTAACTATTTTAGTTCTCCAGAAAAGAGTTAGTGAATCACAGTGCTCATGTTTAGTTACATATTTGTAAACAACTGTTCAGACAATACTTGCTGCAGCATTGTGTACCCAAATTGTTTACAACAACAAAATACACATGTGGGGAAATGCCAGGGATGTCTGCATGTTACACATATTCCTTCTGCCAAATGTCTGAATTATGGGTGACCGTATTTCATGAGTATTTTGTCACCCGTTTGCTTTTGAATAGCCCTGTATATACTGTATGTCGAATGTAGGTAAACTTTCTTCCTAAATCACATTCTCTCTATTTTTTACCTTCTCCGGTTCTCTTTCCGCTTTACATTTAGTTAGTATCTTGTTTCTTTGTAAATACTTATTTTCTATCAAACCAAGAGATAATTTGATTCAACAAGCAACATCCTGATTTAATAAGTTCCTGAAAACACCAGTCAAAAAGACAGCAGGTTCTACAAACTTGATGAAACATGACTCTAATTTTTCATTAAAAAATATTTTGTTCTGCATTAAACCTCTATCTAGGAACATGGTAGCAGATCTAGTTCCTGTGATTAACATCTTGTAACTTGTTATTCTGATCATATTAAAGGTCACCTCTGCATATTTTTCATAGTTCTTTTATCATCAGATTTGCTGTATTGATATTCTACATCATATTGCTCACCGATGTCTTGAATAAATCAGAAGTTATGACTCATAACCTCAATATGCTTTGCTTCCGTTAATAGCTTACTTATTGATTTACTGACCCAGCCAAGTTCCAATATGTTCTTACTAAATGGTCGATCACACACGCTGCTGAAAATATTATAATGTTTCACCCATCCCTTCAGCACAGATTTATAAAAGCCCTAATCTATAAGATTTATTCTCTTTGCACGGCAATTTAAAGGGACAGTCTACACCAGAATTTGTATTGTTTAAAAAGATAGAACATCCCTTTATTACCCATTCCCTTGTTTTGCACAACCAACACAGTTATATAAATACACTTTTTACCTCTGTGATGACCTTGTATCTAAGCCTCTGCAAACTGCCCCCTTATTTCAGTTCTTTTGACAGACATCCATTTTAGCCAATCAGAGCTAGCTCACCTGAACTCCACGTGCATGAGCACAGTCTTATCTATATGACACACATGAACTAACACCCTCTAGTGGTGAAAACTGCCAAAATGACCTGAGAGAACAGGTGGCCTTCAAGGGCTTAGAAATTAGCATATGAACCTCCTAGGTTTAGCTTTCAACTAAGAATACCAAGAGATCAAAGCAAAATTGGTGATAAAAGTAAATTGGAAAATTGTTTAAAATTACATTCTCTGTCTGAGTCATCAAAGTTTATTTTGGACTAGACTGTCCCTTTAATTATTTCTGCTTCCCTCTGTTGAGCCCAGACTCTCAAGTACACAATATAAGGCAGATTAAAGGGAAATTTGACCCTAACACTTACAAGCTCAGAGGTTCACTGATCATGTTTTAGTCTTTAAACTTAGTCAAGCCTATTAATGCTACATTCTTTCATTAAACGGGAATGGAAATTATTCCTTGGGAGCCGGGGGGGGGGGGTATACAAGTCCAAAAAAAAGATTGTTCTGTATTTCTAGATTGGTTTGTAGTTTGACTAATATTGCCATCTTGCTCTTTGGCTTTTAAATTATCTAACAAATTCTAAAAATATTACTCCTGGCACATTCCAAGATGCCCTTCATCCACACACAAGTAAATCAACTGCAGGGGCATTTTTCCACTGTTGAATAGTTTATTTGCCCTTATTTGTGTGTGAGGATGGGAAAGGGAGTGCTGTGGATTTGACACTTTTAGGCAGTATTAAAGCTTTTCAGACAATGGCAGTAATAAACTTTCTACTGATACACAATGTAGAATGTTTTTAATCTGGTGCCTGTTAAAGACATACATCCAATCTCATTTTTTATAAACTAAATCTGGTTTAATAAAAATGTATTCATTGTTTTAATTTTGTTTACATTTTTTAATTAAATTCATTTGATTACATTTTAACAGAATATAATAATTGAAAGTGAAAGTGAAACAGTAGCAATTTCACAATATTAAGGCATATCTCCAAAATGTCTCACATAGGAAGAGGGGTGGAAGTCACAAAAAAGGGACACTTGCTTCATTGATTATCGACATAAAAAAAGGTATCTAAACAAGAATAATAATAAAATGAGAGTCTAGATAAATCAGACTTGTGTCTACGAGTAAGGCTTATTTATGCCAGGCTCTTTTATGTCTTTTTATTAGTTTCCAATAAAGCTGAACATTTTGATTTGAAAATAAGTGCCTAGAGTCTTGCCTGGTCATTTGCTTGCTCTAGATAAATCAGAGTACTTGAAAATATATTTAGGAAGTATAAAAAGCTGCCTGTTAAGAGAAAAAAACAAATATAACAATTTATTGGACATGAGAACAATGGTTCTAAGCTGGAAGCAATTGAACCATAATCATTTAATTAACTTATAATTCTCTGGCAGGTCCTGGCTCTCCAGGGCAAGATCTACAGGGATTTAAGTGACCTGATCTCTCAAAAAAAATGACCAGAGAGATCAGCTTATGTCCATTCTATGTATTTTTGTTTCTACATGCAAAATCCAAGTTTCCCAAAACTACCAAAATTGTTCTTTCTTATGTATCGCTCTATAACTTTGAAAGGGGGGATCCAGGTTCTCAAAATTTTGGCTATGCAAACTCTACTTGAGGTACAGATCGTGGCTAACAATATATTATAATGCCTTGGATTGTTTTTATTGGGTCATGTAACAAGGCTTGTTCTGGAGATAGTGTAATTTTTGTTTTGTTTAAGATTGTACCTATTAATTGTGATAGGAATTCCAGATCTCTAACACAAAATGACATGGTCACCACATATAAGAATATGTACCTCTGCATCCACAACCCGTAAAACATTCTCCCCCATTTGAGTGTCCTTGACATGAAATCTGTTTGGGTGGAGATACCAAACGGTAGGCCACTTTGATGTAGTTCTCCTGCAGGTTTGCACAGACTGTGAAAGAGGTTTCCTTTCTCAAGGTTTCCGTCCATATGTCTCTTTTCCTGAGATATTTAAGTCTGTCTCCCATTTGGTCAAAAATAATTGTTTGCTCACTTTCTTGAGATCATTAAATAAAGCATAACATTTGGATATTGCACCTTTAACTCTCTGATTAGTTAGGCAAGGTTGTTCTATATAAGATTTGGGTTCTCCAGTTTTACTGATTGCAACCTTCTTAAGACAAGATTTAAGTTTTAGATAATGATATCAACAGGTTTTATCATCTGGATCTAATTCTGTACACTGAGTAAAAGTTATAGGGGACCCATTGATCGTAGCATCTACAATCCTACAAAGGCCTAGATTGGCCCTCTTAGCTTTAATAGCCTCATCAAATGGGGTATCTAAAGTAATTTGGGCTAGATTACAAGTGGAGTGATACATTATTTTTATTATTATTATAATTACAATTATTATTACGAGCTTGTGGTAGCAATTAGCACTTATAAAATTAACCAGAGATCAGATTTCTGGTTAATTTTATAAATCTGCCCCAATTGCCCCCAAAATACTGTCTAGTGTAGTTTATTAAAAAACAAAGATGGCAACATCTTTTATTTTTCAACAAATTTACTGCACTAGGCAGTATTTTGAGGTTAAAGTTGGTGGGAGTGGGGTGTTAGAAAGAAAAAGTCACTTAAAAGTGCCTTTACATTGTTGTCTATGGGAACTGTGTGTTCCTATAGACTGCAATGTAAATATATATGTAGATGCTTATATACAGTACATATATATTTATGTGTTAATATGTGTATATACACATATTTACACATAAATATATATGTAATTGCTACCCAATTGCTGCACTACTTACCCCCTTCGCTGTGCGAAGTTCAGATGCCGTCTTTGGTGGCATCAGAACAAGACTCCCATTGGAGCCTTTTGAAGTGAGCTCTCATAAGTGCTATGCTTCCTCACAATGCCACCTCAAGCTCGTGGTCGCATTGTGATGTACTTGTAATACCAGCGCACATTAGCGTGCACTGGTATTACAAAGTTGAGCGTTAATCTTGCTTGCACGCAAGCGATATATAGAGCTCCACTTGTAATCTGACCCTTAGTGGGGTAGCCTTAGATCCTCCATGGGAGAAATAAGTTGTTTATTTTTTTTTTATCCCAGATAGAAACTGTGTGAGATGGTGAAAAACCTTCTTCTGTGTCCATGTCTGGAATCTTTGGATGACCATAATAAGTTAGAGACAGGATGGATATCTGCCATTTCTAACTCAAACATTACGCACATAATTTGATCTGCCAAAGTGCGGTTTGGGCCATTCTAGCTGCAAAGTAATTGGAAGTAAGGTTAGGGATGCCTAATCCTCCCCCTCCCCTACATATGGGTAAGAGAGGCACTATGTATTCTAGGTTTTTGCCCCTTTCATATATATTTAATATCTTTTTGCATTTCGCGGAGAGAATTCAATTTTATGTTAATCGGTAAGGAATAAAAAGATACAATAATGTGGGTAATATTTTAATTTTTGTAACTACGAGACGACAATATAGGGAGATATTAAATTTGTTCTATTTTTCTAACAATTTTTTCAAGTTTAGATGAGAGAGGCCTATAATTAAGATTAAATAGTTATGGCACGTTATTAGAAACCTGAATCCCAAGGTATTTAATTGCAGATTTTGCACAAGTAAAATGAATATAAAGTTCTAAAAGTTTTCTTGGTATGTTGAGGAAGGTGAGTGCATATAGCTTTCCATTTGCTTTTTGTTTATTTTATATCCTGATATGACTGTGAATTTGTGAATAATAGAATAAACTATTTGGAGAAATATTAGTGGCTTAGGAATGAACAGGATCCCGTAGTCCACAAAAAGACTTTTCTTATATTCGCTATTTCTCACTTTATTCCCTGCTATATCACAATTATGTCTAATGGCCAATGCTAAAGGATCAATACAGAGGGCAAAAAGCAGGAGTGACAGGGGGCACCCCTGCCTTGTCTGATCTTGATATCTTTGGACTTATAACCTGCAAGCTTGAGTTAACCTCTGTGCCCCCCATGCTCTGACATCCCCCCATGCTGTGATGCCCATGATGGCCACATCTGAAATATATATGCCTGCTTGTGTATTTTTGTTGTTGTTGTTGGTCTGAGAATTGTGGCTGTATTTCAAAACAAATATATCTGAATTATAATAATGTTTTGTATTGACCGTAAATATATTTATTTAAGGAGAATAGCAGACTTGATTCGTCCATCCTGTTTTTCATATCTGTAGCACGTCACTTAATCTCTTCTAGGGCAGGGCAGCAATTGCAACCAGGCCAACATAATAGATGTTAAAATAGGGAAGGGGGGGGGGGGGCAGGTGTTACTGCAAGTCTGCACAGGGACTTCTCAGGGCTAAAAGGAAAAGGGAATTGGTAACTGATATAGTAGTGAACTCCTATAGTATCAACAAAATAATCAACAAAATGGATAGGTATATGCACTCTCACCACCACCCTGCAACTGCCAGGGTGCTCTTGTAAGCAATAAAGCAGATGAAAGGAAAAGCACTCACTGGACTTTAGGCATCAATGTGATATTTTATTTGTGATGTTTCAGGACCTGAAGACATTTCGGGTCAGAAGAAGGGACGTTTGAGGTCCCGAAACGTCACAAATAAAATATCACATTGATGCCTAAAGTCAAGTGAGTGCTTTTCCTTTCATCTGCTATATATGTATAGATAGATTGATAGATTGATAGATAGATAGATAGATAGATAGATATAGAATGGATATAGGTGTATTTGAAATGTGCGTGTATATATATATATATATATATATATATATATGAATATATATATACAATTCCAATATAGAGCACACTCTCACCTAAAGGGCAGCTACCAGGGTGCAGGCAAATGTACTCATAAAGCTAGAAAAAGGCATGCACACTCTGGATTTGTGCAAAAAAGTGCTTTAATGGCACATCAAACAGGTAACGTTTTGGGGATCAATCACCCCTTCATCAGACCAAGCATATACACAGTTGTATGTAAAAGTTTAGGCACCCCTGACAATTTCCATGATTTTCATTTATAAATAATTGGGTTATTGGATCAGCAATTTCATTTTGATCTTTCAAATTACTGAAGGACACAGTATTATTTCAGTAGTGAAATTAGGTTTATTGGATTAACAGAAAATGTGCAACATGCATCCAAACGAAATTAGACAGGTGCATAAATTTGGGAACCCTTGTCATTTTGTTGATTTGAATACCTGTTACTACCTAGCACTTATTAATTGGAAAACACAATTGCTTTGGTGAGCCCATTAAGCCTTTAACTTCATAGACAGGTGAATCCAATCATGAGAAAAGGTATTTAAGGTGGCCAATTGCAAGTTGTTCTCTTTGACTCTCCTCAGAAGAGTGGCAACATGGGGGCCTCAAAACAACTCTTAAATGACCTGAAAACAAAGATTGTTCAACATTATGGTTTAGGGGAAGGCTACAAAAAAGCTATTTCAGAGATTTAAGCTGTCAGTGTCCACTGTGAGGAACATAGTGAGGAAATGGAAGACCACAGGCACAGTTCTTGTTAAGGCCAGAAGTAAAATATTGGAGAGGCAAAGGCAAAGGATGGTGAGAACGGTCAAAAACAGTCCACAGAGCACCTCCAAATACCTACAACATCATCTTGCTGCAGATGGTGTCACTGTGCATTGTTCAACAATTCAGCATATGGGAGAGTGATGCGGAAGAAGCCTTTTCTGCACACATGCCACAAACAGAGTGGCTTGAGGTATGCAAACGCACATTTGCACAAGCCAGCTTCATTTTGGAAGAAGGTGCTGTGGACTGATGAAACAAATATTGAGTTATTTGGTCATAACAAGGGGCGTTATGCATGGTGGCAAAAGAACACATCATTCCAAGACAAACACTTGCTAGACACAGTAAAATTTGGTGGATGTTCCATCATGCTGTGGGACTGTGTGGCTAGTGCCAGTACTGGGAATGTTGTTAAAGTTGAGGGTAGCATAGATTCCATTCAATATCAGCAGATACTTGAGAAAAATGTTGAGGAATCAGTCAAAAAGTTGAAGTTACGCCGGAGCTGGATATTTCAACAAGACAACGGCCCAAAACAATCTGTTGGGTAATTTGAAGCGGGCTGTCTATGCTCGGCAACCATCAAACCTAACTGAACTGGAGATGTTTTGCAAGGAGGAATGGTCCAAAATACCTTCATCCAGAATCCAGACACTCATTACAGGCTATAGGAAGCATTTAGAGGCTGTTATTTCTGCTAAAGAAGGCTCTACTAAATATTATTGTGATATTTCTGTTGGGGTGCCCAAATTTATGCACCTGTCTAATTAAATTTTGATGCATATTGCACATTTTCTGTTAATCCAATAAGCCTCATTTCACTACAAAAATATTAATGTGTCCTTCAGTTATTTCATAGATCAAAATGAAATTGCTGATCCAAACACCCAATTATTTATAAATGAAAATCATGAAAATTGTCAGTGGTGCCTAAACTTTTGCATACAACTGTATATATATTGTGGATCAAGGAATGTTACCAGCGCTCAATTGGATCAAAGGATATCTTGAAATATATTGCAATACTTGTGAATTGTTATAGAGATAAAAGTATGTATATGTGTATATGACCCAGTATGTAATAGGAATATTTAATTTAGAAATCCTATATTTGGGGCATGAGTATTGTGCGACTTGAACTAATGATTCAGTGTACCCATAACACTGATGGAAATATAATAAGCAAGAATCTTAATCAAAAGTAATTCAGCGCCACTAATACCCCTATGCAAAGGCTAGTTAATACCCAATCAGGGCTAAAACATGAGCAGACATAGACATATAAATATTTGAGTCTTATCCAAAACAAGTTCATATGGCAAGTCCTGGTTGTTGACAAATGTAGCAATGAATATAAATATACAAAAAAAAATTCAGAATAGGTGTCTCCTTACCGGAGTTTACCTCAATCCTATGAGGTAATGTGTAAGCAGCAAGCAAATCTCTGTTTCTTCCTCAGTGGTGTATTCTAATCAAGGATGGGTTTATGGTGTTAAAGATATCTGTTGTTCCATGCAATCTTGGGTATGGTACTGGTCTGTTCTGAAACTTCCAGGACTTTTGATGTTACTGCCTTGGTGTCTTCCCCAGAGTATGGCACTTCTATTGTGTCCTCAGGACCCCAGACACTCAGAGGAGTATGGCAAAGAAAAGGAAAGAATACATAGCGTAATATTGTTTACCTACACCTATTCTGAATTTTTTTTTGTATATCTATATTCATTGCTACATTTGTCAACAACCAGGACTTGCCATATGAACTTGTTTTGAATAAGACTCAAATAATTATATGTCTATGTCTGCTCATGTTTTAGCCCTGATTGGGTATTAAATAGCCTAGGGTATTAAATTGCATAGGGGTAAAGCTGAATTACTTTTGATTAAGACTCTTGCTTATTATATTTTACTGTATATATATATATATATATATATATATATATATATATATATATATATATATATGTGTGTTTATAATGTTATGCAGCACTACCATTGTTTGACGTGTTATTCAGAAGTACCACTGTTTAACTTGTTATGCAACACTACTTCTGTTTGATTTATAATGCAGAGCTACCACTGTCTGTTTTTCTATGCAGCACTGCCACTGTTTAATTTGTTATGCAGCACTACCACTGTTTAATTTTTTATGCAGAGCTACTGTTTGATTTGTTATGCAGCACTACCACTGTCCTTTGTTATGCAGCACTAACACTGTTTCATTTGCTATGCAGAGCTACCACTGTCTGATTTTTTTTATGCAGCACTACCACTGTTTGAATTGTTATGCAGCACTGCTATTGTCTGATGTTTTTATGCAGAGCTACCACTGACTGATTTGTTATGCAGCACTTCCCTTGTCTGATTTGTTATGCAGCACTGCCATTGTCTGATTTTTTATGCAGAGCTACCACTGTCTAATTGTTTATGCAGCACTTCCCTTGTCTGATATTTTATGAAGCACTACCATTGTCTGATTTGTTATGCAGTGCTACCACTGTTTGATTTGTTATACAGAGCTTCAACTGTTTCCATTGTTATGCAGCACTTCCACTATTATGGATGGTACATAATAGGGGGCAAAATGTATCCTCGCCTGTGATGCTAAAAATCCTAGCACCGGTCCTGGCTCTATCAGAATCATGAAATACATTTATTGGGTTTAATGTCTTTTTAAAGGGATAGTAAACAACAACAATGTTATTATTTAAAAAGATAGATAATCCCTTTATTTACCATACCCCAGTTTTGCATAACCAACACTGTTATAGAAATATACTTTTTACCTCTGTAATTACCTTGTATCTAAGCTTCTGCTGACTGCCTCCTTATCTCAAATCTTTTGACAGACTTGCATTTCAGGCAATTAGTGCTGACTCTTAAATAACTTCACGTGCATGAGCACAAACACCAAGATTACAAGTTGTGTGCTAAACCCGGGTGCGTAAATAAAGCAAAAAAAAAATAGCGGTATAGCACTCTCCATAGCACTGCCATTACAAGTTAATGAAAAACCTTCTTTTGTTGTGTGACATGGTGCGATACTTCATACCACACAAAACCCACGGCCTGACTTGATGTGCTTGTGCACGTTTTCCCCCATAGACATCAATGGAGAGAAAGAAACTTACACTGTAACACAATCCTCGTTGATATCTATGGGAAAGAGAAAGTTATGTAAAAACACCCTAACATAAACCTATTTAAATCAGCCAATGGGATTTAAGCAGCTCTCATCCTATTAGTTGATTTAAATATTTCAGCCAGTAGGAATGCAATGGTATCCCAAAATAAAAGGGGTACCTTGCATTCAAGTTTCAGTGTATGGCGGATGATCGCATGAAGAGGAGGATCCACATCACTGAAGATCGCTGCTGCTGAAGAGGACCAGGGCTCCAGATGAGGACCAGCGCTACGGATCCGCACATCACCGAAGACCGCTCCGCACCTCCAGGAAGTAGATAGAAGATGGTGCCGCCGTGGAAGAAGATTTTTTATAGGGCTATTAGATTAGGTGTAATTGTTTTTATTTTTTATAATTTTGTTTATTATTTTTAATAAACATATGGCTAGATTACGAGTTTTTGTCGGTAAGGCTTGCGGGGCTAATGCACAGTTTATGCTCACCGCTCACCTACAAACAACGCTGGTATTACAGGTTATTTTAAACCCAGCGTTAGCCGGAAAAAAGTGATCGGAGAGCAAAATTTAGCTCCACGTCTCACCTCAATACCAGCGCTGCTTACGGTAGCGGTGAGCTGGCTAAACGTGCTCGTGCACAATTTCCCCATAGGAATCAATGGGGCTGATGAAAAAAAAACCTAACACCTGCAAAAAAAGAGCGTTCAGCTCCTAACGCAGCCCTATTGATTCCTATAGGAAAATACTTTTTATGTCTACACCTAACACCCTAACATGAACCCCCGAGTTTAAACACCCCTAATCTTACACTTATTAACCCCTAATCTGCCGCTCCGGACACCACTGCCACCTACATTATACTTATTAACCCCTAATCCGTTGCCCCCAACATCGCCGACACCTACATTATAGTTATTAACCCCTATTCTGACGCCCCCAATGTCGTCGCAACCTACCTACAATTATTAACCCCTAATCTGCCGCCGCCAACATTGCCGCCACTATAATAAAGTAATCCCTTCAATCCTATTGGCTGATCCAATCAGCCAATAGGATTGAGCTCGCATTCTATTGGCTGATTGGATCAGCCAATAACATGCAAGCTCAATCCTATTGGCTAATTGGATCAGCCAATAGGATTTTTTCTACCTTCATTCCGATTGGCTGATAGAATTCTATCAGCCAATCGGAATTGAAGGGACGCCATCTTGGATGACGTCACTTAAAGGTACCGTCATTTAGTGTTAGTCATCGGAAGGAAGAGGATGATCCGTGTCGGATGTCTTTAAGATGGACACGCTCTGCTCCGGATGGATGAAGGTAGAAGATGCCACCTGGATGAAGACTTCTGCCAGTCTGGAGGTCCTCTTCTGCCCGGATAGGATGAAGACTTCGGACCCTCTGAAGTACCACTTCTGCCCGGTTGGGTGAAGACGTCTCAAGGTAGGGTGATCTTCAAGGTGGTAGTGTTAGGTTTTATTAAGGGGGGATTGGGTGGGTTTTAGAGTAGGGTTGGGTGTGCGGGTGGTGGGTTGTAATGTTGGGGGGGTATTTTCTTTTTTTTTACAGGTAAAAGAGCTGATTACTTTGGGGCAATACCCCGCAAAAAGCCCTTTTAAGGGCTTTTTGTAATTTAGTATAGGGTTGGGATTTTTATTATTTTGGGGGGCTTTTTTATTTTATTAGGGGGATTAAATTAGGTGTAATTAGTTTTAAAAAATTGTAATTATTTTAATTTTTTCTGTAATTCAGAGTTTGTTTGTTTTTTCGTAATTTAGTTTATTTAATTTAATTGTAATTAATTGTAGTTAGGTAATTTATTTAATGATAGTGTAGTGCTAGGTGTAATTGTAACTTAGGTTAGGATTTATTTTACAGGTATATTTGTATTTATTTTAACTAGGAAGTTATTAAATAGTTAATAACTATTTAATAACTATTCTACCTAGTTAAAATAAATACAAAGTTGCCTGTAAAATAAAAATAAACCCTAAGATAGACACAATGTAACTATTAGTTATATTGTAGCTATCTTAGGGTTTATTTTATCGGTAAGTATTTAGTTTTAAATAGGAATCATTTAGTTAATTATAGTAATTTTATTTAGATTATTTTAAATTATATTTAAATTAGGGGGGTGTTAGGGTTAGGGTTAGACTTAGGTTTAGGGGGTAATACATTTAATATAGTTGCGGCGACGTTGGGGCCGGCAGATTAAGGGTTAATAAATATAGGTAGGTGTCGGCGATGTTAGGGATGGCAGATTAGGGGTTAATAAAATGTAACTAATGTTTGCGAGGCGGGAGTGCGGAGGTTTAGGGGTTAATATATTTATTGAAGTGGCGGCGATGTCCGGTCGTCAGATTAGGGGTTAAAAAATGTATTTAAATGTTTACAATGTGGGGGGGGGCTCAGTTTAGGGGTTAATAGGTAGTTTATGGGTGTTAGTTAAGAGTTTTATGTTACGGCGTTAGCCCATAAAACTCTTAACTACTGACTTTTAAATGCGCTAGGAGTCTTGACAGGAGAGGGTGTACCGCTCACTTTTTCCAAGACTCGTAATACCGGTGTTAGGCAAATCCCATTAAAAAGATAGTATACGCAATTGACGGAAATGGATTTGCGGTATGCTCGAGTCATGGAAAAAAAGTGAGGGGTGAGCCTGTACCTGCCAGACTCGTAATACCAACGGGCGTTAAAAAGCAGCGTTGGGACCTCTCAATGCTGCTTTTTAAGGCTAACGCAAAACTCGTAATCTAGGTGATAAAGTTTTGTTTTTTTCGTAGTGATAGTTTTTTTTTTTTTAATTGTAATTTAGGAATTTAAATTGGTAGTTTTTATTTAATAAGAATAGTTATGTTAGAGTACTTTATAGTTTAATCTTAGTTTTTTATTATTTCACAGGTAAGTTTTAATTATTTTAAGATAGTTATTTTGTAACTTTTAATTTAAAGTTAGGGGGTGTTAGGTTTAGGGGTTAATAGTTTAATTTAGTGTTTTGCGATGTGGGGGGCGGTGGTTTAGGGGTTAATAGGTTTAGTTTATTAGTTACAATGTGGGGGGCAGGCGGTTTAGGGTGTTAATAGGTTTATTTAGTGTTGGCGATTTCGGGGAGTGGCGGATTAGAGGTTACTAGATTTATTTAGTGTTGGCGATGTGGGTGGGTGGCGGATTAGGGGTTAATAGGTTTATATAGTGTTGGCGATGTGATTGTGTGGCGGATTAGGGGTTAATAGGCTTATTTAATAGTCGCAATGTGGGTGGGCAGCAGATTAGTGGTTAATAGGTGTAATATAGTATTTGTGATGCGGGAGGGTGGCGGTTTAGGGGTTAACAGGTAGTTTATGGGTGTTAGTGTACTTTGTAACATTTTAGTTATGAGCTTTGTGAAACATTTTTGTTTTGCAAAATACATAACTACTGGTCTCAGATGGCAGAATGGCTCATGTCGGTATAGGCGGTAACACAAGCATTTTAGCCGGACTGCACAACCTGTAATACGGCGCTATGGAAAATCCCGCACTCAAACGTAATTTTTGAGTGCGTTACAGGCTAAAATGTTTGCGGTATAGCTATACCACCTCAACTCAAAATATGCGTTAACGGCCATTCAAGCGCAATGGCCAATTTTTCATCGGTAATAGCCGTGCCGCACCAAAACGGAAAACTCGTAATCTAGGCCAATGTTAGGTTAATTTATAGTTTAATCTTAGGTTTTTTCTTTTCACAGGTAAATTTTTATTTATTTTAAGATAGTTATATTGTAACTTTAATTTAAAGTTAGGGGGTGTTAGGTTTAGGGGTTAATAGTGGTTTAGGGGTTAATAGTTTACCTTAGTGTTTTGCGATGTAGGGTTTAATAGGTTTAGTTTAGTGCTGGCAATGTGAGGGGCTGGAGGTTTAGGGATTACTAGGTTTTTTATAGTAGTAGCGATGTGGGGGGCCAGCGGTTTTAGGGTTTATAGTGTAGTTAATCGGTGTTAGGGTACATTGTAACATTTTTGTTAAGAGTTTTGTGAAACCTTTCATATTGCAAAATCCTAGCTACTGGTCTTTGATCGCGGAATCGATCACGGCGGCAAAGCTATTACGCTAGCGTAATAGCCGGACCGCACAACCTGTAATACAGAGCAATGAAATTTACACACTCGAAAGTAATTTTTTGAGTGCGGAATAGAGAGTTGCGTTACAGTCCAAAACACTAGCGGTATAGCTGTACCACCATGACTTGTAATACGGAGACCTGCATATTCCGCGCGCAATGGCCAATTTTTCAGCGGTATAGCCATACAGCAACACTTGTAATCTTGCTGAATGTTATTTATATGAAACACATGAACTAACGCCTCTAGCTGTGAAAAACTATCAAATGCAGAGGCGGCCTTCAAGGGCTTAGAAATTAGCATGTGAGCCTACCTAGGTTTAGCTTTGAGCCTACCTAGGTTTAGCTTTCTAAGAATAACAAGAGAACAAAGCAAATTTTATGATAAAAGTAAATTAGAAAGTTTTTTTTTTAAATTACACGCCCTATCTGAATCATGAAAGTTTAATTTGGACTTTACTATCCCTTTAAATTAGGAAACCTGTTTTTAGATATGAAAAATGGGGGGGGGGGATATGAATTATTGAGTTCTCTGAATCCTAGAAATACTGTTCCACTAGCCACTCATTTTTGGAATTAATAAATTCAGTAAACAAGGAAACAGTGTTTAATGTTGACAGAGGACTATTATTCACGGCATATAAAAGGCTATGTCATATGCTACTTAGAAAGATTATGGTTGAACAGTATGTGGGAGTTTTCCCAAGACTCACTATGAAATGAAACCATGAGATTAGGTCATAAATATTGCACCCGTTTTGCAGAGTAATTCATATGTTAAATAAATATTTGAAATACTTTTTCCAGTGTCTTGGTGAGTAGATATTGTTTATGTACTAGATTCCATTTAAAGCAAGTATAAAAACAGCTATAGGAAATGCTTTTTTTTTTTTTTTTTTATTGAAAGATTTTTATTGAGACAATCACATGTAAATACAACAAAACCATAACAAAAGCAGGTACAGTTCATTAAAACAAGATAATTATACAACATACTGGCTACAAGATAATATTAGAGGTAAACATTACTTGGAGTTAGGTGAACTGCCGAAGTGCAATCTGTATGTATTTATGGCAATTTTAGTACATCCAGTTGTTGTAATAAGGAAGGGTAACCTGGTTATAAGTACTTTGTCTACTTTTTATAGTTTGAGGAAGTAATAGTGGGGTAAAACTATTAAACCTTATAGAATGACAAATAAGATGATGTGTAAAATAATACATTTATTGATACCTACAACTCATGTTAGATTAAGGGAGATTTGACAAATATCGAAGAAGAAATAGTGTCACTTAAAATCCGTATAATACAATTAGTAAGGGGGCGAACCCTCGAGAGACATAGTGAGAGTCTTTATCTGAGGGAGCTGAAAGTAGGCTTCACTCAGGAAAGGGATGAGTGTGTATGCTTATGTTTACTTGGATGGTAAAGTATACTACTAAGAATACAATACATGGGGGAGAGGAGAGGATTGATTTAGGTGGGATAGAGGGGGAAGGGGGTGGGCTGACTTAAGAAGGACGCCTGCTACCGACTAAACTAGTCTGGGAAGAGGGTGAGCCATTGATGCCAAATTCTGATGTGTAAGTCTGTCTTGTCTAGTATTCGAAAGGAGTACTGTTCCATCAGTCTAATATGTCTGATAGTAGAGATTATTTGTGTGAGGGGTGGTGGACTTTTGTTCCTCCATGACCTGGCTATGGACAGTTTAGTAACCATAAAGGTGTAGATCATAAGGTCCTCAGTGGAGCTGTCTATGGTGGGAACTGGCATGTGGAAAAGGGTAACTTTCGGAAGGTAGGGAGGATAAATAGCTAGACGATTAAGTATGTTGTATATTTTTTTCCATACAGGCTGTATTTTTGGGCATGTCCACCAAATGTGCAGGTGAGTGCCTGGTTGTCCGCATGACAGCCAGCATAAAGGAGATTGTGAGTTGTATGTTCTGTGTAATTGCACTGGTACTAGATGCCATCTGACGGAAATTTTATAATGCAGCTCCCATAGGGTGGAGCAGTGAAGTAGTTTTCTGGTGATCTGTAACCTATGCTGCCATATATCGATTTCTACATGAAATCCTATTTCTTTCTCCCAGGCTGTGTGTTGTGGGATTTTGAGGGTGGGCTTGGTATTTGCCAGGAGGGTGTAGTGTAAAGATAAAGGATGTTTTATGTTGTGTGCGTTAGACCACATCTGTTCCCATCTAGTAGGTGGTCTAAGGGCTTTTATCGGGTATCCCCATGAGCGGAGTAAGGAGCTTATTCGGTAAGCCTCCAACTGAAGTTTCGGGGGTATGTTAAATTTGGCGCAAAGCTGTGGGTGAGAAAGCCAAGTTCCAGAATGGTAAAAGTCAGTGACTGATTTGAGATGTAGGTCCTGCCATCTGTCTGGGTGTGATTCTGGTAGAGTAGAGATCGCTGCCGATAAGGTAAGGGCTGGAGTGGGGCGATATGTTGGGATCGTGGCGGATTGAGTCCCAAAGTTTCAGGGCATCCTGGAGAGTGGGGTGTAGGGGTCCTAATTTATGTCTGTGATGTGAAGGAATCCACAAGAGATCTGAAAGGGCAAGGCCAGGAGGAAGTGTGGAGGACTCCACTAGATACCAACCAAATACAGCTGCTTTAGTGTTATTCCAATCTAGAATGTGGGAGAGCCTGGAGGCGTCAAAGTATGTAAAGAGGTTAGGTAAGGCTAGACCTCCTTGTGCAAGGGGTCGTTCCAGTGTGTGTTTCGCTGTCCTGGGGCGTTTGCCCTTCCAAATATAGTTGGTGATTAGCCCTTGGAGTTTATTCAATATGGGCCTTGGGATATTATATGGTATACAGCGGAAGAGGTAAGTGATCTTGGGGAGGAATGACATTTTGATGGCAGCTATCCTCCCGGACCAGGAGATTTCTTTGTATTCCCAGGAGCCTAGTAATTTGTGGAATTCTAGGAGTCGTTCAGAGAAGTTTTTATGTATAGTGGAGGCAGGGTCTGGAGTTAAGTGTACTCCTAAAACCGGAGTCCGATCTCCAATTAAATTTGTAATGATTTTGTAAAATTTTAAGTGTCTGGGGTGAAATGTTAATTGGCAATGCTTCCGTCTTATCTATGTTTAGCTTGTAGAAGCTTATGGGGCTAAATGTTTCAATGATTTTGAAGACTGCTGATAAGGATTCTATAGGGGAAGGTCCAAAAAGGGTGATGCCATCCGCGTAAAGTGAAATTTTGTGTGTGTGATTATTGGTTTCCTGACCTTTAACCAAAGGGTCTATCCTAATTGCTTGTGCTAGAGGTTCTATGGCTATGGCAAAAAGCAGTGGGGAAAGGGGGCAGCCCTGCCGAGTGCCATTAGTGATGGTAAAAGTATCTGATTGGAAGCCTGTGCCTCTTATTCGGGCAGTGGGGTGGGAATATAGAGCCTGAATAGCTTTAATAAAAGGGTCCGGAAACTTGAAAACCCTTAACGTCTACCAAAGATATCTCCACCGGACTCTATCGAAGGCCTTTTCTGCGTCCAGGGACAGGGCCACAAATTGGGTCCCGCCCCTGGACGCTAAGTTAAGTATGTCTAGAATTCGTCTTGTGGCGTCTGGGCCTTCTCTATCCGGAATAAATCCCACCTGGTCCGGACGTATGATAGTGGGGATTACTTTCGACATTCTCTTTGCCAAAATTTTGGCATACAGTTTAATGTCTAGATTAAGGAGGGAGATTGGTCTGTAACTGCCGCAAAGATCTGGGCTTTTCCCTGGTTTAAGAATCATGATAATCCCTGCTTCGAGAAATTCCGCTTTAAATGAACCTTTTTGCATTACTTCTCAAAAGGTTCTACAAAGTAAAGGGGCTAGTATCCCTTGATAGGCTTTATAAAAGCGGGCTGTATAGCCGTCCGGGCCTGGGGACCTCCCCAGTTTTAGTGATTTGATGACACTTATGACCTCTTGTGTGGATATCTGGGCTGTTAAAAGGGGAGTGAGTGTTGGGTCAAGGGAAGGAAGGTGAAGGTTCTCAAGGAAAGTAGATGTGTCTGTCAGAGAGGTATGGGGTGTAGAGTTATCTGCCTCAATGTTGTACAGTGACTGGTAGAAGTCTTTGAAGACTTTGCCTATATCCCTAGGGGCTGAAACGGGTTGGCCGTGTTCATATTTGATAGATAGTATCCTAGATTGTGCAGAACGGTGGCGTAATTTTTTTAGCTATCAAAGATGTGGCTTTATTACCGAAATGGTAATATAATTTTTTGAATTTCTCTAAGGTGTTGTGTGTCCTTAGAAGTTCAGCGTCAAGTATTTGCTTGTTAACCTCTTGTAGCTTGTCGTTAGTGATAATGGAATATGACTTGGTTAATTGTTCTCTTAGTGTTCTAGCTTGAGTAACCAAAGAGGAGAGGGTAGCCCCTCTCTTTCGTCTGGTGTCAGCCTCTATGTCAAGTAGGTGCCCTCTTAATACAGCTTTAAGTGTGGCCCATATGTTTTCATCAGAGGTTTGGGGGTTGTCATTTATCTCGAGGAAGTTTGTAATTATTTCTTGTATTGCTACTTTGGTGGGTGGGTCTGTTAATAAATAGTCTCTTAGTCTCCAAGTCGGGCCTATAGGTGGTAAGGAGTGCGCATCTAGTATCATATGTAGGGCATCGTGATCTGACCACGAAACTGGGACTATTTTCACTTGTGATGCTTTGTCTAGTAATTTGGCGGGAACAAAAAAATAGTCTATTCGAGTGTGTGATTTGTGGGGGGTGGAGTAAAATGTGTAGTCTTTTCCCTGAGGATGTAAAGATCTCCATACATCGTATAGATCATATTGACAAATTAAGGATCTAAATGCTTTGGATAGGGAAGAGACTGATCTGTCTATTGTGGAGATCTTGGGGCCTAGTCTATCAACATTTTGATCCCATACAAGGTTGAAATCGCCCCCTAAGATTAGTTCCCCTTGTCTTATCTCTGATAGTAGGTGTAGAGTTTTAGTGAGAAAACGTATATATTTGCAATAGTAGTCAACTGGGAATTAATCTTACATACAACTATAATGTACCTGGCCTGAGTGTCTATTTCGATGTGGATGGGTGTAAACTCTACATCCTTACTTAGAAAAATCGCTACTCCCCTAGATTTGGTTGTGAATGAAGCTTCTAGGACAACTGGGAATTTCTTAGTTGTGCGGGGAATATGCGATGTAGGTGTCCAGTGGGTTTCTTGTAATAGGGCAATGCTCACTTTATTCTTTTGTAGGTAGTTAAGAAGGAGGCTGCGTTTCGTTGGTGAGTTGAGGCCTTTAACATTCAAAGAGACAACATGTAGGGACTCCATGGCCGATAGGGACTAGTCAATAGGGAGATGGTCGGGGGTAGGGGGAGGTAGGGGTATAGGGTTATATTTCCGAGTGTCAGTTGTGATGTTCTCTGAGTATGTCTCTTAATATGTATTATTAGTAAGTGGTATCGACTGAGTTGTAGGTAGTGAGGTAAAGGAGAAGAGGTAAAAGAGCACAGCGGACAAGAGCCGCTTGAATTAAGAAAGTGGGTAGAGAACCCGTAGGCAGCTATCCCGTGCCTGGGGGGGGGGAAGCGGAGCTGCTGAGTGTTAGTTGTGTTGTCCTTAAAGGACCGTGTAGGAGATTAGTAAGAGGGTTTGAGGAGCAACCCTGGGGAATCGGGATCATATTATCCTCCAGGATCTGAAGATAAAAAAAAGTGTATTTGAGTGCTATCAGCTCTTTTTCATTAAACTAAGTTGAATTGTATCAACCTGTTTAAGAGAAGTCCAATGTCTACAAGTTGTAGGTTGTGTCAACAAATCTAAGGGGCATGTGTGAGGGTTGTTGGGTGAGGATCTTATCTATTTCACAGCATGTATTAAGGTTCTGGAATATTATGTCTACATACTTATGTTCAGTGTTAGTTATCTAAATGAAAGGAATTACACAATGTGTTAAGGTCCTGCGTATAAGAGAAGAAAAATGTAGAATGGGTAGACACATAATTTAGTGTTTGAGAGATAGGGAGATGTGAGGGTATATAGTATTTGGGAAACCTTATCTTGGGAACTATTACGAAGAGGGGGTAGAATATGAAAACCCTTTTTTTTTTTTTCCCCCTATGTATCCTTATATATGTCAACACAAGGACATGATAATAAGGCTGAAAGAAAACATGTAAACTAATGTATAGAACATTTCTGCTTTGTAACTATAGCATGAAAAACAGAGAGCAAACACCAAAATGAAGATGATAACATTTAAGCATAGTGTGTGAATTCTCAGATGCATTAGGGACACATTGGTCTATCAATTTGACATATACCTATGGACTGCTGTAGGAATAAGACACATTGCTTTGTAAATAATAAACCATATAGTTCTCATCAGAAAAATAAGATCACCTGCTAGCCTTCCGGCTAGATGTGGGGTCTTGGAGTGGGTCCTTCTGGAATGGTAATTCACCTAGAAAAGCGTGTTTGATTATATAGATAATAGTAGGTAAGGGTAAAGTATAAATTTTGTCCTTACATTAGGAGTATGGGAGAAAAAACAAACAGGAAAATCCAGTTATATAGTAAATCTGTTGACTCGTGCCTACTTGAAATGTAGGTCTTGGGATTCTTGTCTGGTCATTGGACAAGAGTGGGTTTGAGAATTTGAGCTGAAAGGGGGTAAGGAGAGTACCCGTGTGTAAGCTCAAGTATCTCAAGAAGAATAACACTTTAGTACTGTTTTATGGGGTATGGCTTTATATGGCTTAGTCATTTGGTGAGGAAGGGCGCTGATTCCAAACTGGTGCTGCAGCATTAAGTGGTTCCGAAGTGTTCACTCGGGAGCTGTTGGTTTTCTGTGGCATGTTAAGATCCAAAGTAAGAAGGAGTTTCATGCCTTGTTCGGGGGTGGAGATTGTATAAGATCTATCTTGGTGTTGGAGGAAGATTTTCACCGGAAAACCCCACCTATACTTGATGTTGTGTTGGCGTAGAACTCTCGTGAACTGTTGAAAGGATCTTCTCTTTGAAAGAGTGTGCTGAGATAAATCAGGGAAGATCTGTAGGTTTTGATATGGTTCATACAAATCTTTGTGAATGAGGCTCTTAGTATTTTTTCTTTGGCTGAAAAGTAGTGCAATCTGAGAATTACATCTCTTGGGCTGTCTGCAGAGGAGTTCCGAGGTCGTGTGGCTCTGTGAGCTCTATCGATGGTTATTTCTTGTGGTTGAAGCGTGTCTAGGATCTCCTTGAATAGTCCTTGTAGGTATCCTGGTAAGTCGGTTGGGGTAACTGACTCTGGAATCCCTCTGATTCTCAGATTGTTGCGACGTGTCCTGTCTTCTAAATCTGCCAATTTGCCTTCTAAGTCTGTGATCTGTAGTGCAAGATTTTGTGAATAATCCAGTAGGTTAGAGTGGTCTAAGGAGAGGTCTGCGTGTTTCTTTTCAAGGTTTTCAGTGCGTTCACTTATTGCAGACACATCTCGTTTCAGTTTGGTTACTGATTGTCTCAGTTCTTGGTGAAGGGAGTTATAATGTGTGTCCATTTTATCTGATAGGACCTGGATGGCATCTAAAAAAGTTGATTGCAAGAGGGAGGAACCTTCCCTGCGAGAGATGTCTGACTTAGATTGTCTAGTAAGAGAAGTTGTTGAGTCTCTGGAGTCCTCCTCAGAATTTTCAGCTTCAGAAGTAAGTTTGCTGTGGAAATGATCTGTCAGAGTTCTCTTAAGGCTTTTTGGGGACTTTTGTTTTTTCCTCATTATATTTGCCATATTAAATCTTTAAATTCAGGGGCTTTGCCGCCCAATCTCAACGGATAAAATGAGAAGCTGCTTGATAAAGACCCCTGCGTTGGTTTGCCTGGAGGGCACGAGATCCCTTACCCCAGGTGGGGCAGCTTTAGCCTGACATTATATTTCAGGAGCCAATCTATTACAGTGAATAGTTAAGTGTTTGCAACTTAAGGCCTGTATGTGATCCCCTCCCGAGGGAGCGCCCCCTATTGGGCGAAGTGTGAGAGGGTAGTGGGGTATGACCCGCTGTCACTAGGGGCAGCGGGAAAGGGAAGGAGGGAGTCTAGGTTTAACAAGTTGCTGTTGCTATTTAGTCGATGATGTGGATAAAAAACTTCCTTTTCTTCTGTCCGTTATTCTTCTGTGGTGGAGTAAATGGATTTTGAAAAACTTTCTGGACTGTGTTTGTCCTGTGGGGGCTAGTGTAATTCAATTTTTAAAGGGAATCTGGTATTAGGTTGTTTTTATTCAATGAAGGCTGGAGGATCAGATAAATATGTCAGGTAAATACTTGTATAAGGTCTGGTTACTTGGTCTTCTTTTGACACAGGAGAGCTTAGTAATTAGAGAGCTAGCGCAGTCAAATATAACTTTTTCTATTTGTTTTTTGTTTTTATATCTTCCACTCTGCTCTTGGGTAGCGGAAACCTAAAAGCTGGTGCAGCAGTCTGCAGCTAAAGTTCAGGGCTATCCTCATCAAACTACTGCTCTAGAAAATGGAAAGTTAGTGAAAGGTTTTCAGTGAAGTTATCACTCTTTATGAAGTGCTTATATGGAGACCACACCGTTCAAATCAGGGCCCCCCAAAGATCAAGAGAATGTTAGCTTGTTATGTGATGATCAGTCACTTATGTGTCTCATTGGTAGTCCAGATAAGCCAAATATGAGGAGAACGTACCTCAGGGTGAACTTATGAGTGTTCCGGTAAGTGGGCAGGGGTGTGGAGATCCCTTAATGTGTGTAAAATTAAAAAGGTTTTTACCTGTGGTATCCACGTGGGTGGGCCTAGGCAGCAAGTCTCAGCAGTGATAAAAGGATACCGGTGTCTTCAAATAGCCTCCAACTGTCAGATATACAGGGCTGGACTCAAGTTGTGTGTCAGAGAGGTCACAAGCCGCACAGGTGTGTTAGGAGGGAAGGCAGCCTGTCAGCAGTGTGTTCCGTCTTCACTGATGTTGCGGTGTAGGTGCGCGCAGGCCCAAGATGGTGGCCGTTCGCGCCTTTACTAGAGACTGCATAGTGAAGCAGCTTGGATTCCCTTTATGGCCAGATCAGAGGTCCGTTCAGGCCGGTTCGAGCTGGGTCAATGCCGGGTCCCCACACCGGTCAGCTGTGCCGTCTGAGGAGAGAAGTATCCAGAAGCTGGTCTGTGCGGGTATGTCCGATGAAGCGACTTGTCTCTTGTTAGGGCCTGAGGGTCAGGTAAGCAGCAAGATCTATGCTCCGGAGCGGATCCCCGGCCCTCCGGAGCAATGTAGAGAGGGGGCAGTCAAAAACCGGCGAGGACAACCAGATGCTATAGCGGATTCTCCGGAGCGGAGCCCCGACCCTCCGGAGAATAAAGGCCTCAGTGACCGCACACCGGTATAAATGCCGCCTTGTCAGACTCCCAGGTCCCTTGTCTAAATCACCTAGGCTGCTTATTGCTTCTTCTCCGGTGTTGGGTAAACTTCCAGCCGGTTCGTGTATACTTTCTGTCTCTCTCACGTCAGGCCACAGCTCTGTAGGTTAGGTGCTAGATTGTCTTCAGCAGGTTATAAAGTATATAGCCTTGGTTAAGCAGCCTAAAAATAAAATTAAGACCCAAACTATATAAGGAAATTATTATTCCTTAGGCTTCAGTGGTTCGGGCTGTTTTGGTTAATTTAAAGTTAGTTAAATACACTTTTATTGCTTCTAAGTTCAGGAGCTCCAGTTTTACACGTCTGATCAGTACTGTGGCTAGCTCCGCCCCCCGAAATGCTTTTTTTATGTGTAAGTAGCATTTATGCTGAAAAATAACGTGGTACTATAAAATAGCAATCATAGTTGAGAATTAAAATGTTAAAGGGACAGTATACACCAATTTTCATACAACTGCATGTAATAGACACTACTATAAGGAATAATATGCACAGATACTGATATAAAAATCCAGCATAAAACCATTTAAAAACTTACTTAAACACTCCCAATTTAACACTGTTGATGAGGTTAGGCTAGGACACCCACTGAAAGGGGCCGAGAGCAGACCCCCTCCCACTGCATATGAAAAGACCCATACAAACAGAAGCAATTTGAAATCTGTATACATCAGTATAGATCTCAATCTTTGGGGCTTGGTTATGAGTCTGAAAATCAGCACAATGTTATTTAAAATAAGCAAAACTATACATTGTTACAAAAACACTCACAGGTGGACTATATAAATGTATCATCTACAAATCATTTATGCAAATAAAAATCTAGTATACAATGTCTGTCATTTGTTCTGTATCAATTTAATTTATTTTAGCTGCGCCAGATCACATAATATTTTGACTTGTGCAGTAGCAAAACTATTGTTTCTAATCTTCCTAGACAATTATTCTGAAAATTTAGTTTTTCAGAACAATCTTTTGCTGCACTATTTGGTATTCATTTAGTAATATTTATAGTAATATAAATTCATATAGTAATATTTAGTAATATTTAATATTTGGTTACATTTACATTTTGTTTTCGTTAAAAAAAAGTAAATATTACTATGAAAAAGTAACCCCTGCAGGCTTATAATGAATTATATCGCACTGGAGATTAGTGCAGCGCTACAGTCTGCTATAGGTAATTACCTTTTAAAGGTAATTTAAAGTAAATGACTATATACTAACAAATTTCATTAGTATATATTTTTTTGCGCATTCGTTTTGGATAAATGTTTTGTAAAACAAATATCTGTATTTTGTTACAAATGTACATCTAATGTTATTTATATTATTCCTTTTTGATTCATTAGCTTGACATGAAAACCAAATAGTTTTTTTATGATTCATACAGACCAAATAATTTAGGTTTTGAATTTTTTATTATTTTATCAAATTTGCTCCATTCTCGTGGTATTCTTTATTGAAGAAAATATCTAGGTAGGTAGTGTGCAAATGTCTGAAGCAAACACTGCAGCCATGTATTGTTCCAGACACGTCCAAGCTCCTAAGCTTACCTACCTGCTTTTCAACAAATAATACCAAGAGAATTAAATGGATACTAAACCCAAATTTTAATGATTCAGATAGAGGGGCCTATTTATCAAATGTCTTGCAGACCTGATCCGACAGTGTGGATCAGGTCCGCAAGACATCGCTGATTGCGGAGAGCAATACGCTCTCCGTATTCAGCATTGCACCAGTAGCTCACAAGAGCTGCTGGTGCAACGCCGCCCCCTGCAGACTCGCGGCCAATGGGCCACAAGCAGGGGGTGTCAATCAACCCGATCGTACTCGATCGGGTTGATTTCCGGCGATTCCTGTCCGCCTGCTCAGAGTATGCAGATTTCAGCAACTTTCTAATTTACTCCTATTATCAATTTGTCTTCATTCTCTTGCTATCTTTATTTAAAAACCAGGAATGTAAAGCTTAAGAGCAGGCCATTTTTGGTTGAGAACCTGGGTTGTGCTTGCTTATTGGTTGGTTAAATGTAGCCACCCAAAAGCAAGTGCTATCCAGGGTGCTGAACCTAAAATGGACTGGCTCCTAAGCTTTAAATTTCTGCTTTTTAATTAAAGATACCAAGAGAACGAAGAAAATTGATAATAGAAGTAAATTAAAAAGTTGCTTAAAACTGCATGCTCTGTCTGAATCAGTAAAGAAAAAAAAATAGTATCCATTTAAGTCAATTTAGCAATAGAAGGAAATTGGAACTTTTATTAAAACTGTACACACTATTTGAATCATAAAAGAAAAAAAAATAGGTTTCATGTATCTTTAAGCACATTTTAGGGCACATGATCACTTAACTTATAGGAAAACTGAGTTTGGTCAAGTGCTTTAGCAGAAAAAGGTCCTTTCTAAAGGGCCATTATAGTGAAATAATAACTTGCTCTAATTTGCTTGATCCTGCATATCTATGTGTTTAACCCCTTTAAAGAGGTTGAACACATACGTAGGTAGAAGTACTGTTCAAGAGCTGCAGAGAACTGCTGGTTCCGAGCACTTCAGGGTTATATGAATGGCCAAACAAACTGATGGTAAAATCTTTTAAAATGTCTACCCATATAACACAAGAAAATGAGTGATAATTAAAATAATGGCAAGGTAATCAACTACACTTTTTTTTTGTGGCATTATCCTTTCATGTATATGACCCATGATATATTGTAAGTTACATATAACAGAGCAAGGGTAGAAAATCACTTCTTATTGTGTAATAGAAGATAGATAGATAGATAGATAGAAACATACTATACGATAGATAGATAGATAGATAGATAGAAAGATAGAAATATAGATATGATAGATGATAGATAGATAGATAGATAGATACGATAGATAGATAGATAGATAGATAGATAGATACGATAGATAGATAGATAGATAGATAGAATGATAGATATATGATAGATAGAGATAGATAGATAGATAGATAGATAGATGATAGATAGATAGATAGATAGATAGATAGATAGATAGATAGATAGATAGATAGATAGATAGATACGATATATAGGACAGACAGACAGACAGACAGACAGACAGACAGACAGATAGATATATATAGATAGATAGATAGATGATAGATAGATAGATAGATAGATAGATAGATAGATAGATAGATAGATACGATATATAGGACAGACAGACAGATAGATAGATATATATAGATAGATAGATAGATAGATAGATAGAAAGATAGATAGATAAATACTATAGATAGATACTACTATAGATATATGATATAGATTTATGTGAAGAACATTGGAATGTGAACTATTGATAACTCCTGTCAGGTAAGTGTGAGAGTATAGGTGTTAGATATTTTTTTCAATATGCACTGTCCATTGACTTCTATGGGAGAATATGTTAACAAGGTTGCAATATTCAAAGTTCAACTTTTTTCGCACGTCGTGTTTTTTGCTTGCACGCTGTTTTTACTTTCAACTTGTAATATGACAGCAATCCAATATGTGTAAAGTTAATGCGCGAGCAGGAGCCCAACATAGCGCTCCACTTGTAATCTAGCAGTGAACCTTTTAACAAACCATTTTGGTTTTTAATGACTTTTCAATATTTAGAGGGAGAGTCTACTCCAGATTTTTTATTGTTTTAAAAAAATAATTCCCTTTATTACCCATTCCCCAGTTTTGCATAACAAACACGGTTATATTAATACATCTTTTACATCTGTAATTACCTTGTATCTAAGCCCACTTATTTCAGTTCTTTTGAAGACATGCATTTCAGCCAATCCTTGCTGACTCATGGGAGTGAGCACAATGTTATATATGTATATATAGCCCACATGAACTAGCTCTGTCTAGCTGTAAAAAAACATCAAAATGCACTGAAATAAGAGGGGGTTATTTAAGGGCTTAGAAATTAGCATGTGAGCCTACCTAAGGTTAGCTTTCAACATAGAATACCAAGAGAATAAAACAAATTTGATGAAAAAAGTATATTGGAAATTTGTTTAAAATTGCATGCCCTATCTGAATCATGAAAATTTTAATTTTGACTAGACTGTCCCTTTAAGGTTCCCACGTATGCTCATTTCACCGTCAATAAACACAGTCATATCCTGGTATATGGAAAAGATACAAAGAAATTGACTACCATGTTTTACTGTTATTATATTATAATATTATTATATTTTAGTAGGTATGTATTGTTATTTGTGTGTTGAATGTTTGTGTTTTTTACTGAATGTAACTGACATTAAATTGAGATGGATTTAACATTTTCTCATGGCAAACACTAACATTTTGGAAAGTAGGCCTTTTTAAAAGGGATAAAAAGGAGTAATAATGAATTTCTCTATGTTTAATTGCGCTAGAAGTAAACTTTTTGCTCGTGTTGGGTTATGCTGGTATTATGAGTTGAAAGTAAAAAGTTATCGCATTTGCGTTAAACAGGCGCGCGCACAAAGCCTAACTGAAAATATTGTGCATGCGATAATCTATTCCCAATAAAGCAAAACAAAGTGGGGTAAAACCTAACACCCCTAACACCCAACGCGCAAACACAATCACATATTCTCAAGTGCACTAACCCAACATAAAACTATGAATATTGCACATTACAATGTTCGGCACATAGCAGAAAATTTTCTATTTATTCATAAAAACATATATTTTTTTAATATATCTGATTATATTTTAGTACATTATACATCTATAACTATATTTGTATGATTATATATAGGCATATATATATATATTTATTTACAATATATATATATATATATATATATATGTATATATATATATATATATATATATATATATAAAACCTCAAAGATCAAATAAGCACTCACTGGGCTTCAGACATCAGTGACAAAAAAGCTTTATTCTGTGACGTTTTGGGACACCAAGCAGTCCCTTCCTCTGACTGTTTGGTGTCCCGAAACGTCACAGAATAAAGCTTTTTTGTCACTGATGATTGAAGCCCAGTGAGTGCTTATTTGATCTTTGAGGTTATTTGCTACATTCAGAGTACCCTGGCAGTTGAAGACAGATGGTGAGAGTGCATACACCAACAAAAACAAATCTATATATATATATATATATCTATATATATTATATTTAAAAATACTGTACTTAGAACACATTATACTATGTGCAGAACATTTGAATGTGAAATATTTACAGTAAACAATATGTATAGTAAATATGTATACATATGTATTTATCTGTTTATATGTGTATATACATCTGTAAATACATATATACACATATAATCATATAAATATATATGTGCACATATATAGAAATTTATATATACATACATATACAGGGAGTGCAGAATTATTAGGCAAGTTGTATTTTTGAGGATTAATTTTATTATTGAACAACAACCATGTTCTCAATGAACCCAAAAAACTCATTAATATCAAAGCTGAATAGTTTTGGAAGTAGTTTTTAGTTTGTTTTTAGTTATAGCTATTTTAGGGGGATATCTGTGTGTGCACGTGACTATTACTGTGCATAATTATTAGGCAACTTAACAAAAAACAAATATATACCCATTTCAATTATTTATTTTTACCAGTGAAACCAATATAACATCTCAACATTCACAAATATACATTTCTGACATTCAAAAACAAAACAAAAACAAATCAGTGACCATTATAGCCACCTTTCTTTGCAAGGACACTCAAAAGCCTGCCATCCATGGATTCTGTCAGTGTTTTGATCTGTTCACCATCAACATTGCGTGCAGCAGCAACCACAGCCTCCCAGACACTGTTCAGAGAGGTGTACTGTTTTCCCTCCTTGTAAATCTCACATTTGATGATGGACCACAGGTTCTCAATGGGGTTCAGATCAGGTGAACAAGGAGGCCATGTCATTAGATTTTCTTCTTTTATACCCTTTCTTGCCAGCCACGCTGTGGAGTACTTGGACGCGTGTGATGGAGCATTGTCCTGCATGAAAATCATGTTTTTCTTGAAGGATGCAGACTTCTTCCTGTACCACTGCTTGAAGAAGGTGTCTTCCAGAAACTGGCAGTAGGACTGGGAGTTGAGCTTGACTCCATCCTCAACCCGAAAAGGCCCCACAAGCTCATCTTTGATGATACCAGCCCAAACCAGTACTCCACCTCCACCTTGCTGGCGTCTGAGTCGGACTGGAGCTCTCTGCCCTTTACCAATCCAGCCACGGGCCCATCCATCTGGCCCATCAAGACTCACTCTCATTTCATCAGTCCATAAAACCTTAGAAAAATCAGTCTTCAGATATTTCTTGGCCCAGTCTTGACGTTTCAGCTTGTGTGTCTTGTTCAGTGGTGGTCGTCTTTCAGCCTTTCTTACCTTGGCCATGTCTCTGAGTATTGCACACCTTGTGCTTTTGGGCACTCCAGTGATGTTGCAGCTCTGAAATATGGCCAAACTGGTGGCAAGTGGCATCTTGGCAGCTGCACGCTTGACTTTTCTCAGTTCATGGGCAGTTATTTTGCGCCTTGGTTTTTCCACACGCTTCTTGCGACCCTGTTGACTATTTTGAATGAAACGCTTGATTGTTCGATGATCACGCTTCAGAAGCTTTGCAATTTTAAGAGTGCTGCATCCCTCTGCAAGATATCTCACTATTTTTGACTTTTCTGAGCCTGTCAAGTCCTTCTTTTGAGCCATTTTGCCAAAGGAAAGGAAGTTGCCTAATAATTATGCACACCTGATATAGGGTGTTGATGTCATTAGACCACACCCCTTCTCATTACAGAGATGCACATCACCTAATATGCTTAATTGGTAGTAGGCTTTCGAGCCTATACAGCTTGGAGTAAGACAACATGCATAAAGAGGATGATGTGGTCAAAATACTCATTTGCCTAATAATTCTGCACTCCCTGTACATCTTTAGATCATTGGCTTATGGTGGCTACGTTGATAGGTATGCCCAGAGTTGGAATTCCCTTTGACTAAAAGGAAAAGGGTGCAAGAAGCCATAGATGGTAGGACATTCCATGCTGTCCTAACGGTGTCTATGGGTTTAACAATATACAAGTTTGTTTGTTTTTTATAACATAAAGAAAACTTATCTAAAGTTTTCTAAAAATATTTCCTTAAAGGAACATGTTACCTAAATGCTAAATTACTTGAAAGTTGCCTAAAACAGGATTACTTAAGAGACCATACTGGAGTCATTTGATGGTCATCAAGTTACTTTAGAAGTCATTTGCACATCATCAGACATCATCAGGGTTGTAAAGTCATCAGCTAAGGTAAAAAATTATGTGTGAAGGATTAGCAGATTACCCTACTGATTACTTTAGAAGTATGTACAGCTAGTGAATTCCTCTAAAGTCATCTTATTTAAATATTTCGTCCTGTGATTCATTCTGCGAGAAATAAGATAGAGAGGAGGATCCGGGGGTCTGACGAAGGAACTCAATCATCTGGAGAGATAAAATAAGCATCTACTTTACTTTCAACTTCTCTTCTTTCTTTTTTTTTTCTTATATCATTTCTTTAAGACTATTTTGCCCTTTTTCTTTTTCTCAATAGATCCAGGGAAAGATCGAAAATAAAGTTGATGGGATATAGTTTAACAATCATATCTATATACTATGCCATCTATTTTTAAGGGAACATCCCAACTTTTTACTAGGATTCCTGATTAAGAAATAGTGTATCTGAAGGTTTATATATGACGGTTAAGAATAATCAGGATTGTTTTTGTAAACCACAAACTTATGTAACCACTAGCTTTCATTAGTCACTAACTTATACACATGGGGGAACCCAGTTGTCTGTATTCATCCTTCTTTTTTTGGATTGTTTCTCTTTAGTTTTATTTTCTCTTCTTTATGTAAACTCAATTAAAATTATTTCAGCATAAATATTTCGTCCTGTGGACATACTACAGGATGGCTTCTTATGACTAGTCTGGAATTATCAATTACTTCAGAAAGACTCCAGTAAGATCATCCCTTTTGACTAGGTAGACAACAAAATATCACATGAACAACTCTAAGTTAAAATATATATAAAAATATATATATTTTACCTCAAGCTCTCCTTAGTAGCCGCATCCCATTGTAAATGGGTTTTATGCATCCAATCAGGATCCTTGTCCCGGGACGTGCAAGTGAGAATGAATGCAGTCACTTTATTTCCCTCCCAATGTTAAGGACATTTACCATAAAACATTGCAAGGTTATGGTGAAATCCCACAAGATTGCTGTAAAGCAAACTTTGTACTCAGCATTCATGATGCTGATTGGCTGGGTTTTTTTCACTGTGCAAATTACAGTAAAAAGAGTAGCAGAATGATGCTCACAGAGAGCTTACTCTGGTAAGCTTTAAGAAAGTTTGTGGTAAAATGTCTTCCTTTTTTGCATAGAGATATTCATGTGATATTTTCTAGTCATCTTTTTACAGATATGCTGCATTATTTCATTTTTCAAGTGGTTTAGTATATGGGTAACATGTCCGTATAACACATTTGAATGAAGACTGCTCTACTAATATCCATTCTGACTTTAATTAGGAATATAAGTAATGTAGTATAACATCAGCAGTTAACTCTGTATATCTGTACACTCCCCATTTATCGGCACATTTAACTTTTTATTAAAGGGACATTATACACTAGATTAAATGTTTTGTAGAGGATCCATTTATATAGCCTATTCAGCTTTTTTTTTTTTTTTTTTAAATAATGTATAGTTTTGCTTATTTTTAAATAACATTGTGTTGATTTCCAGACTCCTAACCAAGCCCCAAAGTTTTAGTATGTATACCTACTCCAGCTTGCTCCTGTTTGTTTAAAGAGTCTTTTCATATGCAGAGAAAGGGGGAGGGGGGAGTGTCTGCTATTTCCCTCTCACAGTGGGTGTTCCTGCTAATCTTTTTAACAAAGCTTAACTGGTAGCTTCTAAGTAGGTTATAGTAGTGTCTCTTACATGCAGTTAAATGAACATTGGTGTATACTGCCCCTTTAAAGGGACATTAAACACTAAATAAATGTTAGATAGAATTAAGCTTTAAAAAAAAAGATTATTCTGAGAATACCATGTAGATGTAGTTTTTAAAGTTTCATTAGCAGTTTATATATATTGACAAAATAAGTGTAAAGTTTTAGTGTCTTTAAAACAATGGGAGCTGCCATGTTGTTACTTAGGTTACCTTCTCTGCTGTGGCCACTTAGGGACAGTTATAAATAGGTCACTAGAGTGTGCAGCCAATGGTGGTGTGGAATATAATAGTGTTAGGCACAAAAGCTCACCATTTCAGAATGGAATTACAGGAATAGCGGACAAAATATATAATGAAAGTATATTGTAGACTATATATATATATATATATATATATATATATATATATATATATACTGTATATATATATATATGTGTGTGTATATATATATATATATATATATATATAATTTATCATTTTGTATTACCATCTCAAAGTGTTTAATGCACATTTAATTAAATAAATACAGTATAAAGCTGTTGGCTGCCTGTGTTGCAAGAGAAAAAATAAATTAATTTTGTTAATTATTTTCAACGTGTTTATAATAGTAATGCGTGCATATTAAAGGTTTTAGGAAACGCTAAAAATCTAATCTAAATGCTTGCTGACAGGAGAAGCATTATCTAAACATCCAAGTCATCTCAATGTCACATTTGCATTTTTTTAAACAGCCGGAACCCCTGTGCAATGAATGTCAGGGGTAGAACAGACAGATGCTCGTCTCTGGTCCCAAGAAGTAATATCTGATCTAATTGTGAATTCATTAGCAGGACAGTGACCGGAAAGATCAGTGCAAGAGAGGAACATACTGAAAACAAGCCCTATGTTCCATGGCTCGAGTCCTAGGACAGAAATCTAATTGACTTAAAACAGTAATTCCACTTAGTCTTAGCCAACATTGGCTCACAAAAAGAATGACTACTGTGCCTAAAATAGATGCACAACCTAACATGTTAATTTAAAAGCACATTATGTAATGCACCATAAAACAATGAATTATGTGCATTGAAGAGTTTTGTGATGCATGTTTATTATGCAATCTGCATGCTTTTCCTGTAATGTAATTCAGAGAATTGTGTTTCTTTATGTATTATGCAGGTTTAAGAAATTTGACCCTGCAAAATTCTACACAGCGATTGCTTGATTAGTGACAGGGCTTACTTATTTTGTTCCTAATTGGACATAGCAAAGGAAATAAGATACATCAGGCTTTTCAAGTGGTATGTCCCTGGACTGCAAAACAAGGACTGCAAAACAATGCAAATTAGTTATAGAAGCCTTTAAAATATTTATAATGCATGCAGATACTTTTGTAATACAGTTTTGTATTACTAATACATATTATGCATATATACAAATAACATTAATGTCCCTTTCTTATTTTGTCCTGTTTACACTTTGAAGTTAGACCAATTACATTTTAAGTATGACATATTACGTCACATATCCAATGGTTCTTCTGTCCTATATTATTTTCTACTACAACAAAAAAACAACAATAAGCTGCTGATTGAAAATATGGGTCTTTAATTTTATCTATGAGATGTGCACGTGCACAGTTAAAATAAAGGAAGACAAAAATAATGACACCAGCATAATGACAGCTGGATATTAATACATCAGCTATTATATCCAATAGTATTGTAGGAATCATTTTGCTATGGCATCTCAATCCTTTCACAAATAAAAAAGTATGGTCTATTACAAGTGGAGCACAAAAATAGCGTCATTGAGCTTTTACACTGCACAAGTACACTAAGAGGCCTATTTATTAAAAGTCTGTAGGACCTGATCCGACAGTGCGGATCAGGTTAAACAGACGTCGCTGAATGCGGAGAGCAATACGCTCTCCGTATTCAGCATTGCACCAGCAGCTCTTGTGAGCTGCTGGTGCAACGCTGCCCCCTGCAGATTCGCGGCAGCCAGCAGGGGGTGTCAATCAACCCGATCGTACTCGATCGTGTTGAATTGTGGCGATCACACACACACACACATATATATATATATATATACAGTATCCCACAAAAGTGAGTACACCCCTCACATTTTTTGTAAATATTGTTTTATATATTTTTATGTGACGACACTGAAGAAATGACACTTTGCTACAATGTAAAGTAGTGAGTGTACAGCCTGTACAGGGAGTGCAGAATTATTAGTTGTATTTTTGAGGATTAATTTTATTATTGAACAACAACCATGTTCTCAATGAACCCAAAAAACTCATTAATATCAAAGCTGAATAGTTTTGGAAGTAGTTTTTAGTTTGTTTTTAGTTATAGCTATTTTAGGGGGATATCTGTGTGTGCAGGTGACTATTACTGTGCATAATTATTAGGCAACTTAACAAAAAACAAATATATACCCATTTCAATTATTTATTTTTACCAGTGAAACCAATATAACATCTCAACATTCACAAATATACATTTCTGACATTCAAAAACAAAACAAAAAAAATCAGTGACCAATATAGCCACCTTTCTTTGCAAGGACACTCAAAAGCCTGCCATCCATGGATTCTGTCAGTGTTTTGATCTGTTCACCATCAACCGCAGCCTCCCAGACACTGTTCAGAGAGGTGTACTGTTTTCCCTCCTTGTAAATCTCACATTTGATGATGGACCACAGGTTCTCAATGGGGTTCAGATCAGATGAACAAGGAGGACATGTCATTAGATTTTCTTATTTTATACCCTTTCTTGCCAGACACGCTGTGGAGTACTTGGACGCGTGTGATGGAGCATTGTCCTGCATGAAAATCATGTTTTTCTTGAAGGATGCAGACTTCTTCCTTTACCACTGCTTGAAGAAGGTGTCTTCCAGAAACTGGCAGTAGGACTGGGAGTTGAGCTTGACTCCATCCTCAACCCGAAAAGGCCCCACAAGCTCATCTTTGATGATACCAGCCCTTCTCCACCTCCACCTTGCTGGCGTCTGAGTCGGACTGGAGCTCTCTGCCCTTTACCAATCCAGCCACGGGCCCATCCATCTGGCCCATCAAGACTCACTCTCATTTCATCAGTCCATAAAACCTTAGAAAAATCAGTCTTCAGATATTTCTTGGCCCAGTCTTGACGTTTCAGCTTGTGTGTCTTGTTCAGTGGTGGTCGTCTTTCAGCCTTTCTTACCTTGGCCATGTCTCTGAGTATTGCACACCTTGTGCTTTTGGGCACTCCAGTGATGTTGCAGCTCTGAAATATGGCCAAACTGGTGGCAAGTGGCATCTTGGCAGCTGCACGCTTGACTTTTCTCAGTTCATGGGCAGTTATTTTGCGCCTTGGTTTTTCCACACGCTTCTTGCGACCCTGTTGACTATTTTGAATGAAACGCTTGATTGTTCAATGATCATGCTTCAGAAGCTTTGCAATTTTAAGAGTGCTGCATCCCTCTGCAAGATATCTCACTATTTTTGACTTTTCTGAGCCTGTCAAGTCCTTCTTTTGAGCCATTTTGCCAAAGGAAAGGAAGTTGCCTAATAATTATGCACACCTGATATAGGGTGTTGATGTCATTAGACCACACCCCTTCTCATTACAGAGATGCACATCACCTAATATGCTTAATTGGTAGTAGGCTTTGGAGCCTATACAGCTTGGAGTAAGACAACATGCATAAAGAGGATGATGTGGTCAAAATACTCATTTGCCTAATAATTCTGCACTCCCTGTATAACCGTTTAAATTTGCTTTCCCCTCAAAATAACTCAACACACAGCCATTAATGTCTAAACCGTTGGCAACAAAAGTGAGTACACCCCTAAGTGGAAATGTCCAAATTTGGCCCAATTAGCCATTTTTCCTCCCTGGTGTCATGTGACGCGTTAGTGTTACAAGGTCTCAGGTGTGAATGGGGAGCAGGTGTGTTAAATTTGGTGTTATCGCTCTCACACTCTCTCATACTGGTCACTGGAATTCAACATGCCAGCTCATGGCAAATAACTGTCTGAGCATCTGAAAAAAAGAATTGTTGCTCTACATAAAGATGGCCTAGGCTATAAGAAGATTGCCAAGACCCTGAAATTGAGCTGCAGCACGGTCGGCAAGACCATACAGCGATTTCACAGGACAGGTTCCACTCAGAACAGTCCTCGCATTGTTCAACGAAAGACGTTGAGTGCACATGCTCAGCATCATATTCAGCATTGCTGAGAGGTTAAAGGGGTGGGGAGTCAGCCTGTCAGTGCTCAGATCATACGCCGCACACTGCAGCAAATTGGTCTGCATGGCTGTCGTCCCAGAAGGAAGCCTCTTCTAAAGATTATGCACAAGAAAGCCTGAAAACAGTTTGCTGAAGACAAGCAGACTAAGGACATAGATTACTGGAACTATGTCCTGTGTTCTGATGAGACCAAGATAAACTTATTTTATTTAGATGGTGCCAAGCGTGTGTGGCGGCAACCAGGTGAGGAGTACAAAGACAAGTGTGTCTTGCCTACAGTCAAACATGGTGGTGGGAGTGTCATGGTCTGGGCCTGCATGAGTGCTGCCAGCACTGGGGAGCTACAGTTCATTGAGGGAACCATGAATGCCAACATGTACTGTGACATACTGATGCAGAACATGATCCCCTCCCTTCAGAGACTAGGCCACAGGGCAATATTCCAACATGATAACGACCCCGGCTGTGTTGAGTTATTTTGAGGGGACAGCAAATTTACACTGTTATACAGGCTGTACACTCACTACTTTACATTGTAGCAAAGTGTCATTTCTTCAGTGTTGTCACATGAAAAGATATAATAAAATATTTACAAAAATGTGATGGGTGTACTCACTTTTGTGGGATACTGTATATATAATGAAGGTGCCAAAGAAATAAAGCAGATTATAAAGTAACACTGGCACCTTCTGAGAAAGGATGATCTTGTGAAAGAGGTTACTATGAATGAACCAAAAATCATCTTTAGGAAGAATAAGAATTTTAAAAACATCTTAGCTCCTAGTCAGCTTAAATCGAAAGATAAGTCTAGTCTAAATTGGCTAGGTAGAATGACAACTGGGTTCTTCAAATGCAATAGATTTAATTGCTCGGCATGCTTACATCACTACAATAGAAACAAACCCACTAGTGAGATAGTCTCCAGTTCTACCTCAAAGAAATTTGAAATTAAGATCTCTTGCAATTGCAAACAGACCACGTGGTGTACCTCCTCCAATGTGGCTGTGGTCTACAATATGTTGGTCCTATGACCAGGCCCAATAAAAAGAGATTGGCTGAACATATTACTAATATTGAAGGTGGGGAGAAATCCCTTAACATGTCGGCTCATTATAAGGAGTTCCTTAATAAAGATGAGCTTTGATTTTATGTGTTTAAGTAATTACGTACCTGTTTAGTATAAGAATGTTTAGATGCATTCTATACAACTATGTTCTTTCCGTTATTATGAATGAAATTTCTTTTCCGGTATACATCACTGAGTCATGTGACGGGTTTTGACATCCAATTAGATTAGTGGATTGTCGGGGGCGTGCCGCCGCCTCTTTTTAAATACTGTAGCGTTCAAGTTCTGTTTATATTCCTCTGATGAAGAAGGGACCTTAGTGTCTGAGCCTTCGAAACGCGTAAGGAGTTATTACAGAGCGATGTGTTTCATAGACTTCTTGGGAGACGCCTTGTAACTAGGACTCATTTGAATTGGAATATCCAGTCTTATTATGAGTTGTGTGGAGCTTTGCCATTAGCTCATATATGATTGAGGTTTCTTATAGTAAGCAGAATAGGAGAAGAGTGTTACATTGTTTATATGTAAATATAGGTTACATTGTTGCACTATTGGTTTCTCTGTTTTATGTTTTCATTCCATGTTATATCCTTTATGTGATTGGTAAAGAGCTTTACCATTTCCATGACATCTTGGAGTGAGAATTGCCAGAGGCCGACGCATGTTTTCCTCTTGACTGAGAGGGACTTACCTCATATGATTGGAGGTAAGGAGTGTAAGTAGGAACCCACACAGGGACTTGGTTACTTCAGCACTTTTTTTCTTTGCACTACAATTTATGTCTGAATTATATTTCACTTCGGATGTGGGATACTGTTATTACTACGTTACACCAAAGATGAATGGTTGTTAAAATATCACATTCATACACTTTCTTTTATTCTTAACTATTTTGCATTGCTCAATGTACTTTGAATAGTTTTTTTCACGCTTACTGATTTTAATGCAAGAGATTGACTCTGTCTTAGATCCATAGTATTTAACCCTTTTGCTTTCCCTAGACTTTCTTCCTATTTTTTCTAAGTACTAGAGCTTATTGTTTAGGGACACTGTCTGTATTATTTTTTAAGTGTGTATTTCTCGCTTTCTGCACCTCTCACTGTTTGAGATATATATATATATATATATATATATATATATATATACAGAGGCGCAGAGGCGTAACTAGAAACCACAGGGCCCAGGTGCAGGAATTTAAGAAGTGCCCACTCCCCCCCAAAAAAAGTGAATTTGATATATATCTTTTTTTTATATATATATATATATATATATATATATATATATATATATATATATATATATATATATATATATATATAATTAAACACAGATAAAAAATGTGAATCAGATTACATGTATGCAAAAGGAGGTACCCTGTGCCCACAGTCTGTGAGATGGTCTGACCCCCTATTACTGTATATAGTGACACTGTTTAACCCACCAGTACTGTATATAGTGAGTCAGTGACACAGTCTGTAATGTGCCGGTGAGATGGCTGGCCTGACCCTACCCGCCCCAGTACTTTATAAAGTGACCACAGTAGTCTGTGACATGGTCCAGCCCCCCCGTAATGTATATAGTGGTACTGTATAGACTAACACTGTTTACCCCCCACCCCCCATGCTGTAGTAACAAGGTCTGTAATTTGCTGGTTCCACAAACAGACACACACACACACACAAACACACACACACACACACACACATAAATGCATAAATACACACACAGTCACATACATACATACACACATACACACACACACTCACACACATAAACACCAATGGGTAAAACAGAAACACTAACCCCTGTATTCAGAGACACTAGTGAAGTATCATGTCACACTCACATTATATCAGTGCAGGCAGTGGCAGGTCAATGTTTTTTATTGTAAAAAAAAATAAATATATATATATATTTTTTTTTAAGCTGGGCCCCCACCCTTGGGGGCCCAGTCGCAATTGCAACCTCTGCACCCCCTGTAGTTTTGCCCCTGTATATATATATATATATATATATATATATATATATATATATATATATATATATATATAAAGAGTAAGTCTGCGCTTAGGGGTATGTTGCTGATACTTACAGTGGAACCTGATCACAATGTAAATAACAAAATAGTGCTACTACAGGTAAAAAAAAAAAATATATATATATACTTATGTAGGTTTACATATGTTACTCATATATTTAGGTATCCAAACCAGTTCAGCATATATGGAGTCTAGAAGGGCTGTCCACAATATTGTCCAATATTAGCAGCGTGTGTAACAGTTCCCCAAATGCCTGCACTCTCGGCTGCTTCGTCCAATGTGGGATTTCCCTCTCCAAAAAGAAGATTCTCCCCAAAGTGTGCTGAAAGAATAGAGAGTGGACAAGCGCACAAGAAGGCACTCCTAGTGAAGATCGTCTATGACAGTGTTATTCAATGCAAGAGATATACAAATGCACATTCACGTGGTATAACCTCATCCAATATGAGGTACAGATCAGGCACTCATTTAGAGCTGGTCATCTAGGGCTGGTGTCTGTTTGTGGTCTCCTCTTATTATTTTTTTCCTGCTTTGATTTTGTTCCTCTTTTGTCCTGTTGAAACCAGGACCAGTCTCCCAGATTGAGATAGGGGCTTGTGTTAGTAGCCCTCTTGATGTAGGAGTAAGGGAGGCAGGGTAAAACTGATATATAAAAGGATGTGTACAATTTATTGGTATCCAAACACATATATACAAACAGTCACTATTTGTACTCAGCTCTGTTGGTTAAAAGTGATCTCTGCCGAGATACAATATACAATAATTAAACAACGTTTAAAATGTGAACTAAAATAATTCAGCAGCGTTAGAGGTCCTCTTATGTGTGTGACATTTAGCTATTATGCCTTACACTGGAACCATAGCCTTGCTGTTGTGTGTAATCTAAAAAAACCGACTGTGCCTTAAACCCTGCAGGACTACTCTTTAACCTTCTCACACTGTAATATGTGCGATCTCTGGTTAGTAGCCTGCTGCGGTGCTTGCACAGAGATTGTGTTGTGTGTGGGGGGCGGGGCCTGATGCGTTTCTCAGCGCTATTGGCTGCTTCATCAGAGGTAGGGGCCGCCCCCTTCCTATCCGATTTAAATAACGTGTGAGAGCTAATTAGCTCTAGGGATGTGTCCTCCCTTTTTAGTACTGGAAAGTGCCCTTACTTTACTATTCATAATGTTGTTATCAAGCAAAGAGGGATATATAAATCCTGTATACACACCTCTTCTAACGTTTTATCACTGAAACCTATAAGTTTGATATAGATCTTCTTTGTATTAAACCTTAAGGATGTGTATTTTATGTCTTTATATCTTCCTATAAGGGTGTCTAATCATTTAAAGAGGTACACTGTACATATGTGTAATTAGATCACTGCACAGGAAAAAATAATTTCTTAAAATATATATATATATAGAGTACTATTCCCTAAGTGAGTGACCTTTATCTTAGATGAATGTATATTTAATCCATTTCCCTGAGTGCACAAATGTATCGTTTGTTTTTGTGTCTATAATGAAAGAGATGCTTTACCTTTATATGTAGCCTTTAATTTAAAATGGGTTCATATAAATTGTACTTGCTGTGTCACTATAATAATGATTAGAGAATGCCTAAACCATAAGTATTTCTATATAAATAGAATGATGGCTGTGTTTGTGTATTTAACCTTCGTAGTTTACATAGCCCTCTTAAGTCACTCGCAGTGTAATTGTATGTGTGCATATATGAGGGACCTATAGGTGCTTTAATGCTGGCATATTTCAAATAGTTTTAGAGGCACGTATGTTCAGTAGAATGGTCTATAACCCTTATGGTAGACGTCTGTATAGACTTATTGTTCTTTTACTTGCACCCATCTGGTGCAGGGTACAGTGGGACTAAAGAGATGCAGCTAGATCTATATCCTTGTTTAAGCCATTAGGTTCCAGCGTGTTTAATGTATAGATCCAGAATGTTTCCTTTTTCTTAGTTCCAGTAGTCTGCTGCCTCCTCTGCTTCCTGTATCTACTTGATCTATTGCCTTGATATAAAAGTCCTTGTTGTTTTTGTATACTTCATAGGAGTGTTGCAAGTACATTCTGGCATGTACTTGCAATGTACTAGCAGAGTGCTAACAACATGAATTTAAAATTCACAGACAAAATAAGTAAAACACATATTGACTTTTTAGATGTCACCCTATCCACCTTGGATGGTGCAATCCAGAGTGCACTCTACAGAAAAGAGACAGATACAAATGGATATCTAGATGCGAGGACTGCTCACCATCCAAAGTGGATAGAAAATATACCATATGGACAGTTCCAAAGAGTTAGGCGGAACTGTACAAAGGTAGGTGACTTTGAAAAAGAATCTGAAGAGCTAAAATTGAAATTCAAAGAGAAGAACTATCCGGACAAACTGGTAAAAAGGGCATATGAAAAAGCAAAGGCCCTAGATAGACATAAGCTTGTACATAATACAAGATATAAAAGTAGACAAGAGAGAAAGGGGAATCTAATAAAGACTAAAAGCCAAGTGAAATTTGTGACTACTTTCAATGAAGGGCATTGGAAAATTAAAAATATTTAAAAAAAAACACTGGATGATTTTACAAAAAGATCCCTTACTGAGAGAAGTGATAGGGAACACAACAGATGTAATTTATAAAAAGAATCAAAATTTAAAAACTTTGCTGGCACCTAGCGTCACAAGCAAAAATAGAAATACTAGAGCAAAATCTAGAAAAGATGGAATATTAGCGCTAAAAGGTTTCTTTAAATGTTCTAGAAAGAATTGTGTCTGCTGTGAGCACACTCACAAGACAAAGAAATACAACCGTTATGCACAAATCATAGATGGAGTGGAAACATTTCCAATTAAAAAATTCCTTAACTGCCGATCGGTCTACGTTGTGTACATGCCAGAATGTACTTGCAACACTCCTATGAAGTATATAGGGCGATTAAAGATTAGATGCCTAGAGCATATGAAAAATATTGAAGAAGGAACCCTAACAACCCCATTGATTCAGCATTTCTGCAATGTACACAATAAAAACAACAAGGACTTTTATATCAAGGCAATAGATCAAGTAGATACAGGAAGCAGAGGAGGCAGTAGACTACTGGAACTAAGAAAAAGGGAGATATTTTGGATCTATACATTAAACACGCTGGAACCTAATGGCTTAAACAAGGATATAGATCTAGCTGCATCTCTTTAGTCCCACTGTACCCTGCACCAGATGGGTGCAAGTAAAAGAACAATAAGTCTATACAGACGTCTACCATAAGGGTTATAGACCATTCTACTGAACATACATGCCTCTAAAACTATTTGAAATATGCCAGCATTAAAGCACCTATAGGTCCCTCATATATGCACACATATAATTACACTGCGAGTGACTTAAGAGGGCTATGTAAACTATGAAGGTTAAATACACAAACACCGCCATCATTCTATTTATATAGAAATACTTATGGTTTAGGCACTCTCTAATCATTATTATAGTGGCACAGCAAGTACAATTTATATGAACCCATTTTAAATTAAAGGCTACATATAAAGGTAAAGCATCTCTTTCATTATAGAAACAAAAATAAACGATACATTTGTGCACCCAGGGAAATAGATTAAATATACATTTATCTAAGATAAAGGTCACTCGCTTAGGGAATAGTACTCTCTCTCTCTATATATATATATATATATTAAGAAATTATTTTTTCCGGTGCAATGATCTAATTACACATATGTACAGTGTACCTCTTTAAATAATTAAACACCCTTATAGGAAGATACAAAGACATAAAATACACATCCTTAAGGTTTAATACAAAGAAGATCTATATAGAATTTATAGGTTTCAGTGATAAAATGTTAGGAGAGATGTGTATACAGGATTTATATATCCCTCTTTGCTTGATAACAACATTATGAACAATAAAGTAAGGGCACTTTCCAGTACTAAAAAGTGAGGACACATCCCTAGAGCTAATTAGCTCTCACACAGGTGGCCCTCGTTTTACAACGGTTCAATTTACACCGTTTCAGAATAACAACCTTTTTTCCAGTCATGTGACTGCTATTGAAAAGCATTGAGAAGCAGTGCTTTTATTAAAATAGCCAGTAGGTGGAGCTGTCCACTTGTGTTGCAGCAAAGCCAAGCAAGCTGAAATTAATCAGTTTAACCAGACCTGAGCTATCGAGCAGATTTAAAAGGAACAAGATCTTCCTGTCTATAACTCAGTCCAGATTGGAATGCATATAAAGAACTGTTTGCAGAAAAATGCAAGTGAAGTCTGTGTTGTGTGATTATTTTATTAGGTTTATAATGCTGTTTAGCAAATGTTTTTGTTCATTTAACTTAGTTTAATTATATATTCTGTGTTGTGTGATTATTTTATTAGGTTTATAATGCTGTCTAGCATTTAAAGTCTTCATTTCAAAGCTTTTAAAATAATGTATTAGGTGTTACTTATAACAATTATGAGAGGGGCCTGGAACCTATCTCCCTCACTTCCCATTGACTTACATTATAAACTGGGTTTCAATTTACAACGGTTTCGATTTACAACCATTCCTTCTGGAACCTAACCCCGGCGTAAACCGAGGGCCTGTATATACAGGGAGTGCAGAATTATTAGACAAGTTGTATTTTTGAGGATTAATTTTATTTTTGAACAACAACCATGTTCTCAATGAACCCAAAAAACTCATTAATATCAAAGCTGAATAGTTTTGGAAGTAGTTTTTAGTTTGTTTTTAGTTATAGCTATTTTAGGGGGATATCTGTGTGTGCAGGTGACTATTACTGTGCATAATTATTAGGCAACTTAACAAAAAACAAATATATACCCATTTCAATTATTTATTTTTACCAGTGAAACCAATATAACATCTCAACATTCACAAATATACATTTCTGACATTCAAAAACAAAACAAAAAAAAATCAGTGACCAATATAGCCACCTTTCTTTGCAAGGACACTCAAAAGCCTGCCATCCATGGATTCTGTCAGTGTTTTGATCTGTTCACCATCAACATTGCGTGCAGCAGCAACCACAGTCTCCCAGACACTGTTCAGAGAGGTGTACTGTTTTCCCTCCTTGTAAATCTCACATTTGATGATGGACCACAGGTTCTCAATGGGGTTCAGATCAGGTGAACAAGGAGGCCATGTCATTAGATTTTCTTCTTTTATACCCTTTCTTGCCAGCCACGCTGTGGAGTACTTGGACGCGTGTGATGGAGCATTGTCCAGCATGAAAATCATGTTTTTCTTGAAGGATGCAGACTTCTTCCTATACCACTGCTTGAAGAAGGTGTCTTCCAGAAACTGGCAGTAGGACTGGGAGTTGAGCTTGACTCCATCCTCAACCCGAAAAGGCCCCACAAGCTCATCTTTGATGATACCAGCCCAAACCAGTACTCCCCCTCCACCTTGCTGGCGTCTGAGTCGGACTGGAGCTCTCTGCCCTTTACCAATCCAGCCACGGGCCCATCCATCTGGCCCATCAAGACTCACTCTCATTTCATCAGTCCATAAAACCTTAGAAAAATCAGTCTTGAGATATTTCTTGGCCCAGTCTTGACGTTTCAGCTTGTGTGTCTTGTTCAGTGGTGGTCATCTTTCAGCCTTTCTTACCTTGGCCATGTCTCTGAGTATTGCACACCTTGTGCTTTTGGGCACTCAAGTGATGTTGCAGCTCTGAAATATGGCCAAACTGGTGGCAAGTGGCATCTTGGCAGCTGCACTCTTGACTTTACTCAGTTCATGGACAGTTATTTTGCGCCTTGGTTTTTCCACACGCTTCTTGCGACCCTGTTGACTATTTTGAATGAAACGCTTGATTGTTCGATGATCACGCTTCAGAAGCTTTGCAATTTTAAGAGTGCTGCATCCCTTTGCAAGATATCTCACTATTTTTGACTTTTCTGAGCCTGTCAAGTCCTTCTTTTGACCCATTTTGCCAAAGGAAAGGAAGTTGCCTAATAATTATGCACACCTGATATAGGGTGTTGATGTAATTAGACCACACCCCTTCTCATTACAGAGATGCACATCACCTAATATGCTTAATTGGTAGTAGGCTTTCGAGCCTATACAGCTTGGAGTAAGACAACATGCATAAAGAGGATGATGTGGTCAAAATACTCATTTGCCTAATAATTCTGCACTCCCTGTATATATATACAAATTCTAAATAAAGACCAAAGGTATTTCAAGTATTCCTTAAAGTGAATGTAAAGTTTGCGGAATGAGTGCCCAGTTTTTAAAAATCCTATTAAAAACAGGGACACTTTCATTCATCAAACTTTACATTTCACTGGTTTTGTTAAAATACTTACCTTTTCTTCTTGAAAGCCGCTCCAGCGCTTCTCCAGCCCATTGCAAGCCTCTTCATACGCCAGCAATGACGATTCTGGCATCCTCCAATCACGGCTCCCCCCCCCCCCGGGGGAATCATTGCCTAAAGCAACGCCGTGATTAGAGGAAGGCCGGGATCGTCATTTCTGATGTAGGAAGAGGCTTGCGACGGGCGGAGAAAGTATTTTAACAAAACCAGTGAAATATAAAGTTTGATGAATGAAAGTGCCCCTGTTTATAACTAGGCCTATATTGTCAATAAACTTTAGAATTGCCATTTTTATGGTATCCAAGATGATCTGCTTTAATAACACTGATCCTCCTATCTCCACCAACATAACAAAATTTTACCATAACCCACAAATATAACACAGAAATAAACCTATCCAATGATCACCTTATTCACTCATGAACCCTCATCAATTTTTGACCCCTAACTTCAAAGTAAATCCCAACAGACAGCCCACCACTATCAAATCTTACCACACCAGACCAATCTCTGCTATAAACTCTAACATATCTTGAACCCTCCACCACTATTAACACTAACACTTTTCCATTAACCCTAACAGCCTGGTCACCTCACCTCCATTAACTTTAAATATCCTTGCGATTAACCCATCAATAGAAAGTGAGGGCTTATAAACTATTTACTTAACTAACTAGGATTATATGCATTTCCTCATTCCATTAGGTGTGTTTCTTCAGTGGTCAGTGTGGACATTAAGGGCTAGATTAAAAGTGGAGCGCTAAATTTTCATTATTATTCATTCAATTAACCACACACGAGTGTATAAAACAAAGATAAATGATGTAAAAAAAAACAAATATCATATTTGAAATAGCATTATCGAATGTAACAGCTGTTGATAATATCGAATGATATCGTACGCCATTGATAACATCCCGATTATAGGCCGCACCCCTAATTTAAAGATTTAAATTAGGGGACAAAAAGTGCTGCCTTTACTGAGGCCAATAAGGTGTGTGTGTGTGTGTATATATATATACATCTACATACACACACACACACATATATATGTATGTATAAAAAATATACATATGTATTTATGTTTTTATATGTGTATATATATTTATATGTCTGTAAATATATATAAACACATATAAATACATATGTACACACATATAAACATATAAATATATACATATACATATTTAGACATGTATATGTATGTATCGCTATGTTAAAGCCCTTTGCCTGCTTTTATTTCTAACAACTGAGACCTCATATATTTGAGCCCTTATACATTTTTTGTGCAATTTGTAAAAATATATATTTTTATTAGATAGTATTATTATGAGCAGTGTTAATTTCATTGACTAAAACTAGACTAAAATGAGTATAAAACTAAAGAAATTCTGATGACTAAAATACGACTAAAACTAAAATGGCATTTTAGTCAAAAGACTATGACTAAAACTAAATCAAAATGACATTTTAGTCAAAAGACAAGGGGGGGTAGTTATCAACGTGTCTACTTTTCCTGCCTTCGCCGGCCCAATACGTCCGCCTAAGCTCGCCTCACATCGCCGCCGCGAACCTGCAAAAATTCGCCTAAGTTATCAAAAAAGCTGTCAAAAAGCCACACACCAAGTACGGGACGATGAGCAGCGGACTGTGAGAGTTATCACTCATCCAATCTCGCTGCTCTTCGGCTTTTTTACAGCTTTCTTGCTAGCCTGTCACTAAGCACCCACACTATACTATACTGTTCTACCCCCTATACCGGTGCCCCCGGAGCCTCCCGCAACTAAATAAAGTTACTAACCCCTAAACCGCCGCTCCTAGACCTCGCCACAACTCTTATAAATGTATTAACCCCTAAACCGCCGCTCCTAGACCCCGCCACAACTCTTATAAATGTATTAACCCCTAAAACGCCGCTCCCGGACACCGCTGCCACCTACATTATACCTAGTAACCCCTATCCTGCCCCCCCTATACCGTTGCCCTCAATAATAAAGTTATTAACCCCTATCCTGCTGATCCCGCACCTCGCCGCAACTAAATAAATAGTTTAAGCCCTAAACCGCCGCTCCCTGACCCTGCCGCAACCTATATTAAATTTATTAACCCCTATCCTGCCCCCCCTACACCGTCGCCACCTATAATAAATTTATTAACCCCTATCCTGCCCCTCACTACACCGCCGCCACTGTAATAAAATTATTAACCCCTAAACCTAAGTCTAACACTAACCCTAACACCCCCCTAACTTAAATATTAATTAAATAAATCTAAATAATATTTCTATTATGAACTAAATTAATCCTATTTAAAACTAAATACTTACCTTTAAAATAAACCCTAATATAGCTACAATAAAAATAATAATTATATTGTAGCTATCTTAGGGTTTATATTTATTTTACAGGTAACTTTCAATTTATTTTAACTAGGTACAATAGCTATTAAATAGTTATTAACTATTTAATACCTACCTAGCTAAAATAAAGAGAAATTTACCTGTAAAATAAAAACTAACCTAAGTTACAATTAAACCTAACACTACACTATCATTAAATGAATTAAATAAATTAACTACAAATAACTACAATTAAATACAATTACATAAACTAACTAAAGTACAAAAAAAAAGCTAAGTTACAAAAAAAAAAAAAATTACAACAATTTTAAGCTAATTACACCTAATCTATGCCCCCTAATAAAATAACAAAGCCCCCCAAAATAAAAAAATGCCCTACCCTATTCTAAATTAAAAAAGTTCAAAGCTCTTTTACCTTACCAGCCCTTAAAAGGGCCTTTTGTGGGGGCATGCCCCAAAGAATTCAGCTCTTTTGCCTGTAAAAGAAAAATACAACCCCCCCAACATTAAAACCCACCACCCACATACCCCTAATCTAACCCAAACCCCCCTTAAAATAACCTAACACTAATCCCCTGAAGATCATCCTATCTTCACTCAGCCGAGCAGCCAATAGAATGCAAGCTCAATCTGATTGGCTGATTGGATCAGCCAACCGGATTGAACTTGAATCTGATTGGCTGATTCAATCAGCCAATCAGATTTTTCCTACCTTAATTCCGATTGGCTGATAGAATCCTATCAGCCAATCGGAATTGAAGGGACGCCATCTTGGATGACGTCCCTTAAAGGAGCCTTCATTCGTCGGTAGTCCGTCGGTAAAGAAGGATGTTCCGCGTCGGCGGGATGAAGATTGAAGACCCCGCTTGGAAGATGACATCGCCCGGATTGAAGACTTCTTCAGCGCCTCTTGGAAGATGACATCGCCCGGATGGAAGACTTCTTCAGCGCCGCTTGGAGGATCACTTCATCGGATGGAAGATTTCTTCAGCGCCGCTTGGAGGATAACTTCTGCCGCTCCGGGTCTCCTCTTCGGTTCCATCGCTGCTCGGCTGAGTGAAGACGACTAAAGGTAGGATGATCTTCAGGGGATTAGTGTTAGGTTATTTTAAGGGGGATTTGGGTTAGATTAGGGGTATGTGGGTGGTGGGTTTTAATGTTGGGGGGTGTATTTTTCTTTTACAGGCAAAAGAGCTGAATTCTTTAGGGCATGCCCCCACAAAAGGCCCTTTTAAGGGCTGGTAAGGTAAAAGAGCTTTGAACTTTTTTAATTTAGAATAGGGTAGGGCATTTTTTTTTATTTTGGGGGGCTTTGTTATTTTATTAGGGGGCTTAGATTAGGTGTAATTAGCTTAAAATTGTTGTAATATTTTTAAAATGTTTGTAACTTATTTTTTTTATTTTTTGTAACTTAGCTTTTTTTTTGTACTTTAGTTAGTTTATGTAATTGTATTTAATTGTAGTTATTTGTAGTTAATTTATTTAATTTATTTAATGATAGTGTAGTGTTAGGTTTAATTGTAACTTAGGTTAGTTTTTATTTTACAGGTAAATTTCTCTTTATTTTAGCTAGGTAGGTATTAAATAGTTAATAACTATTTAATAGCTATTGTACCTAGTTAAAATAAATTGAAAGTTACCTGTAAAATAAATATAAACCCTAAGATAGCTACAATATAATTATTATTTTTATTGTAGCTATATTAGGGTTTATTTTAACAGGTTATTTTACAGGTAATTTTGTATTTCTTTTATCTAGGTAGTTATTAAATAGTTAATAACTATTTAATAACTATTCTAACTAGCTAAAATAAATACAAAGTTACCTGTAAAATAAATATAATACCTTTAAAATAAACCCTAATATAGCTACAATATAAATAATAATTACATTGTAGCTATCTTAGGGTTTATTTTACAGGTAAGTATTTAGTTTTAAATAGGACTAATTTATTTAAGTATAGTGTAGTGTTAGGTCTAATTGTAACTTAGGTTAGTTTTTATTTTACAGGTAAATTTCTCTTTATTTTAGCTAGGTAAGCTATTAAATAGTTAATAACTATTTAATAGCTATTGTACCTAGTTAAAATAAATTGAAAGTTACCTGTAAAATAAAAATAAATCCTAACATGGCTACAATATAATTATTATTTATATTGTAGCTATATTAGGGTTTATTTTAAAGGTAAATATTTAGTTTTAAATAGGATTAATTTAGTTCATAATAGAAATATTATTTAGATTTATTTAATTAATATTTAAGTTAGGGGGGTGTTAGGGTTAGTGTTAGACTTAGGTTTAGGGGTTAATAAATGTATTACAGTGGCGGCAGTGTAGTGGGGGGCAGGATAGGGGTTAATAAATGTATTATAGGTGGCGAAGGTGTAGGGGGGGCAGATTAGGGGTTAATAAATTTAATATAGGTTGCGGCAGGGTCCGGGAGCGGCGGTTTAGGGGTTAAACTATTTATTTAGTGGCGGCGAGGTGCGGGATCGGCAGGATAGGGGTTAATAACTTTATTATAGAGGGGGGCGGTATAGGGGGGGCAGGATAGGGGTTACTAGGTATAATGTAGGTGGCGGTGGGCTCCGGGAGCGGCGGTTTAGGGGTTAATATGTATAGAGTAGCTTGCAGTGGGCCCCGGGAGCAGCGGTTTAGGGGGTAATAACTTTATTTAGTTGCGGCGTTGTAGGGGCGACAGCTTAGGGGTGTTTAGACTCGGGGTACATGTTAGGGTGTTAGGTGTAGACAGCTCCCATAGGAATCAATGGGATATCTGGCAGCAACGAACTTGTACTTTCGCTATGGTTAGACTCCCATTGATTCCTATGGGATCCGCCGCCTCCAGGGCGGCGGATTGAAAACCAGGTACGCTGGGCCGGAAAAGTGCCGAGCGTACCTGTTAGTTTTTTGATAACTAGCAAAAGTAGTCAGATTGTGCCGTACTTGTGTGCAGAACATCTGGAGTGACGTAAGAATCGATCTGTGTCGGACTGAGTCCGGCGGATCGAAGTTTACATCACAAAATTCTACTTTTGCCGGTCTCTAGTCTTTGATAACTAAGGCGAATCAGCCTCGCCACAAATACGCTGCGGAATTCCAGCGTATTTGAGGTTGACGGCTTGATAACTAGGCCCCTATGACTAAAACTTAATCAAAATTTGCTGACAAAAACATTTTATGCAAGGTGTTATAATCAATCCATATCTAATTAATGCTCCTTTATCAAATTTTCTAAAATTAATTTTATTAAATTTTAAGATAAATAATGAGTTTGGAAGTTCTAGAGCAGTGCTAATATCGTTGCCGAATTTTTTTCAAATCTGTGAACAATCAATTGATTCTACCTATAGAAATAAGCATAACCCACAAGTATGGGTTTAAGTTATGCTGTGCCTGTGCTATCTGCAGAAACTTTTTGTTGTGTTGAGTTACTTGATACTTGTTTTAATTATTAACAGAGAACTGTTAAAGTTTTTATATTGGGTAATATGTGCAATACAGCCAATACAGTTTACAGTTTTTTTTATATATTTTAAAGTTGCACTTCTGTTTGTTTAAGAAACTTGGTTTTATTTAATTTTAAGTTTAATTAAGATGTTATATATCACAACGGCTAACTCTGTGTCTGTATTGCAGGTTTAAACCTTAATACCATAAATAATAACAGGCGTTATGTTTACTCCTGGAGTATGTAATCAGTTTGCAAATTATAGAGAAATTATTAAATAATGCATTACACTTTAACTAAACCCCATAGATTTTAGTAGACTGAAATCTAATGGAGATTTAGTCGACTAAAACTAGACTAAAACTAAAACAATTCAGATGACTAAAATAGGACTAAAACTAAAATAACATTTTAGCCAAAAGACTAAAACTAAGACTAAATAGAAATTTACCGTCAAAATTAACACTGATTATGAGTGTAACTGTACTTTTTGATGTATTTTTGCTGACACTTTTTTGTTTTGTGAAACATTTAAATAGAGTTCTGTGGACATGCTATCCTGAAGCACAATAAACCCCTTTTCACTTGCGCGTAACTTAGCACACCACTTGTATTCTGTCCCTTAGTGGTTAATGTCCCTTTAACAGGCAAGGTTATTGTAGTATTATGTAACACTGTGAGCCTTCCTGGGCCTCATGTGCAGAATGCATTGATACATCATTGGTAAAACTGTCCAAAGTGAGTGTGTCAATCAAGGAGATCCCTGAAAAAAAAATCACTAAATCCCAAGGTTCAGGGAACATTGATTTATAGCATTAGACCACTTTGTAGTGTGCAGTATTTAAAATAGTCCAGAAGATGGCAATCTAACCCCACTCCTGTTGATATGCATAATAAGTACAGTTATAACAACAAAGTCATGTTAGCAACTATTATGGATATGAGCTTTTCCAATTACAAAGCTTGTTTTGAAGAATTTTTGTAGAAATGTCATTTCAAAAGCTTTCCAACACAAATAAGACATACCAGTATCTTTAATGCTTTTTTTTTTTAAGATTGGTGGATACATTTTGTTAAATGTTAAAAACGAATTTATATTTGTTCTATAAAATATTATTTTAAGGCATTGTGTATTATTATTATCAGTTATTTGTAGAGTGCCAACAGGTTCCGTACTGCTATAAACATAGGTGGTATACAAAGTAACATTTATAGGGATCAAATAGGTAGAGGGTCCTGCCGAGAGTTAAACTATTGTAGTCAGCTCTTAAGTCAGCTCATAGGCTTATATGCTAAGGGGGTTCAAGAGGATAACAAAGGAGAAGAGGAACTGGGGTTAGGAAAGGTAAGAGTAGGTTGTATGCATCCCTGAACACTAGAGTCTTTAGGGAGCGCTTAAAGCTTTCAAAACTAGGGGAGAGTTTTGTGGAGTGAGGCAGAGAGTCCCACAAGATAGGAGCCAGTCTGGAGACGTCCTGTAAACGGGAATGTGAGGAGGTAACAAGAGAGAAGGAGAGTAGGAGGATGTGAGCAGTGCTAAGGGGACGGGAGTGAAAGTATCTGGAGACAAGGTCTGAGATATAGGGGGAGCAGTGCAGTTGAGGGCCTTGTATGTTAGAGGCAGAATTTTGTGTTTAATTCTGGAGGCTAGAGGAAGGCAGTGAAGGGATTGGCAGAGAGGTGCAGCAGATGAAGAGTGACAAGTAAGGAAGATGAGCCTGGCAAAGGCATTGATTATGGATTGTAAAGGAGCTAGGCAGCAGCTAGGGCGACTAGAGAGGATGGAGTTGTAATAGTCGAGGCGGGAAAGGATGAGAGAGTGGATTAAAATCTTAGTTGTGTCTTGTGTAAGGAAATGTTTAATTTTAGAGATATTTTTAATTTGGAAGCAGCAGGATTTGGCCAAGGACTGAATGCGAGGAGTAAAAGAAAGATCTGAGTCAAGTGTGACCCCAAGACATTGGGCATGTGGGGTAGGGGTAATGATGGAGTTATCTACAGTTATAGAAAAATGGGGGTGGAGGTTTTGGAAGAGGGGGGGGGATAAGGAGCTCAGTTTTGGAGAGATTTAGCTTAAGGTAGTGAGAGGACATTCAGGATGAGATATGAGAAAGACAGTTAGTGACACAGGTTTGCAAGGAAAGAGATAGGTCTGGAGCAGAGAGGTATATTTGGGTGTCATCGGCATACAAATGATATTGAAACACTTGGACTTTATTAAGGAACCTAATGATGAAGTGTAGATTGAAAAGAGAAGGAAATCGAGTACAGAGCCTTGCGGTACCCCAACAGAAAGTGCTAATCAGGCAGAGGATGCCCAAGAGAAGGCTACACTAAAGGTACGGTTAGACAGGTAGGAAGAGAACCACGAGGGGGCTGTGTCACAAATGCCAAAGGATTGGAGGGATTGGAGCAAAAGAGGGTCATCAGTATTAAAGGCTGCTGACAGATCACAGAGGATAAGCAGAGAAACATGCCCTTTCGATTTTGCTGAATGTAGTTCGTTGGTGACCTTAACGATTGCTGTCTATGTGAAGTGATGGGGCAAAATCCAGATTGCTGTGGGTCAAGGAGGGAGTTTAATCTAAGGAAATGGAATAGACGTGCATGTACTAGCTTTTCAAGAAGTTTTGAGGCAAGAGGGAGAAGGATAATAGGTTGGTAGTTTGATGGGGAGGTTGGATCAAGAGAAGGTTTATTTGAGGATAGGTGTGACCAGTGCATGTTTTAGAGATGAGGGAAATATACTGGGAGGGAGAGATATTGAAAATATGTGTGAGTATAGGGTTAACAGTAGAAGAGAGGAAGGGGAGTAGCTGTTAGGGGATGCGGTCAAAGGTACGGGTAGTGAGGTTAGAGCAGTGTTTTTCAACCAATGTGCCATGGCACACTAGTGTGCCATGAGAGATCCTCAGGTGTGCCACGGCAGACTGACAATAGTGTGACATATTTTTTAAACTTTGCTTGTTTTTTACTCCCAGTGCAGGGGTAGTTTGTAGGAGGCATGGCATAACAGCACAATACATACAGTATGTGTGTGTTTGTGTGTATGTGTATATATATATATGCTGTATTAGGCTACAATGTGTGATTTTTTTAAAATTTTGGGATGGTGGTGTGCCACAGGATTTTTTAATGTAAAAAAGTGTGCCACAGCAAAAAAAAGGTTAAAAATCACTGGGTTAGAGGGCAGTATTAGAGCAGGAACTTCTTCCTCAGTAACAGGGGTATGTTGAGAACTGATTTTGTTTCTGATGGAGTCAATTTTGTTATTGAAGTGGCTGGCAAAATCTTGAGCTGGGAGAGAAGTTTTATTAGGAGGTGGGGGTGGGCAAAGAAGAGTATTGAAAATAGAGAACAGACGTTTTGGGTTTAAAGAAATAGTAGAAACAAGAGTAGGGAAGTCATGTTGCTTATAAAGGTCAAGTGCAGAATAGTAGGAGTTCAAGATGAACCTGTAGTGAAGAAAGTCAGCTGAACTGGATTTTCTCCAGTGTCACTCTGCAGTATGGCAGAATCTTTGTAGGTACCGTGTCAGAGGGGTATGCCAGGGCTTAGAATGAGTGTGTGTTTTCCGAGCTATGGTAGGAGGGGCCAAACTGTCAAGGACCAATGTAAGGGTGAAATTATAGATAGCAGATAGATTAGTCAGAGCAGGAAAAGGAGGAGATGGAAGAGAGGAGAGGTTTGAGAGAGCTAGTGAGCTGTTACTAATCTAATGACTTTATGCTTCTGTAAAGTTTGGTGTAAGGGGTAGAAGTAGGTGAAGAGTTGTAGGGAGGGATGTGATGTTGTAAGTGAGGAGATGGTGGTCACAAAGAGGAAAAGGGGAGTTTGTGAAGTTTGAGAGAGTGCATCAATAGCTAAAAATTCTATCTTTGAGTAGATGAGTCAGTCTATTGTGACACACTGAAAGAGGAAGTGAGTTGCAGAAGTTGTTTTGCAGAGGAGGCAGTGGGATTAACAATAGGGAGGTTGAAGTCACCAACAATGAGGGCAGGGATGTCTGAGGAAAGGAAATAAGGTAGCTAGGCAGCAAAGTGATCTAGAATTGAAGTTAAGGAGCCAGGGGCGCGGTATATCACTGCAACACGAATAGAGAGGGTTGGAGCATAAGCAAAGTATGTGGGTTTCGAATGAGAAAAATGTGAGGGAAGAGATTTGTTGTATTTGTTGAAAGGTGCAAAGAGAGGAAAGTAAAATACCTACACCACCTCCTTATCTATTACCAAACCTAGGAGTGTGGCTGAAGTGGAGACCCCATGCGACAGTGCAGAAGTGGATGCTGTGTCTGAAGGAGAGAGCCAGGTTTTACTGAGAGCAAGAGTTTTGTTTTCTAAGTCTATGGAAAGGCACACATGGAAGTGCAAGGCTAGGACGTTGTGGGAGATTAGGGGAGATGTCGCCAGCAGCTAGAATGAGCAAGTGGGAGAGGGACATTGAGATGTGATGCAGATTAGCAGTAATGAGTTTTTGGAATGAGGTGCAGGGGGAAGAGAGAGTGTTTAGGAATATGTGAAGTGCATTGTGCCGATTTATCAAAGCTTCAACTGATAATACGATGGAATCCGCTTGAATCTCAAGTCATAGTCAACACAAATTGAATACGCCATAATTAACAAAGCATCAACATCGTCAAATGTCAAAATGTGTGACGTAATGTACACTCCCGAGATCTAAATCCGACGCAGATCGATGCTTGCGTCATTCCAGATGTTTCAAATTCACATTCGACTCTATTTGACCCTCTTCCCAATTTATCAAACATTCAATAGGTACGCTCACGTCTTTTCCACCGCAGCGTACCTATCGTTCAAACCGCCACCCTTGAGACCGCGAATGCCATAAAAATCAATGGAAGTCTGAAAACCCAGAAAGGTTATGTTAGATGCTGCAAGAGAATGAAGCTTATTACATATTTATGTAAATTAGAAAAAGTTGATTACAATTGTTCAGTATCTAAATAACAATATTACATATTTATGTAAATTAGAAAGTTGATTACAATTGTTCAGTATCTAAATAATATGTTAAATAATATTATAATCACATGTAATTTCAAGGGACATATTCATTTCAAAAGTAATTTTAATGACAGGTAATGTCTGTATGTCTGTCTGGCAGCAGGAAAAGTAGATATAGGGATAAAAATGAAATAAATACATTACATACTTCCATTTATTTTTATCAGTCTAATTTCACCATGTTTAACGCATGTAATACAAGTCCCGCTGCATTTCGCACCAAATTTGCAATACTTTGCACTAAATTGGACGCAATACTCAAACTCCTAAACAACCCACAAACTAGTGAAATTCTCCACCACTTTTGATTGGGAAATGCATAATCCCATGATTTATGACATCAGCCAATCTGAGTTTAAATATGCATTATATACTATCACTAACGAATCAAATTGCTCGATACTTGTGTCATTGATCACTCATCAGAACTTGTAAGTGCCATTTGTTACATTGTGTATTATACTTTGAAAGTATGTATATGTGAAATTAGTATTAAAGTTAAACATTGATGATGACATTAGGACACACAGTGTAATATTTTTGACAATGATTTTAAAAATCGATTGATGTTTGATTTAATATAATCTTAAGAGGATAACTCAAAGGGATAGCCCATATGATATTCTGATATCCTACATATGATACCCTGATTACATGTTATATTTGCATATTATTATTGCTCAGAATAATAATATATTTACACTATATACATAAAGTGGTATAAATAAATACAGAGATACGAAAGACAACATTCTTTAGAACAAAATACAATTTAGAGAAATGTAAATATGTTTGGAAAAGATTTCTAAAATAACACATATATATACAAGTATGTGCAAAGATATATGTAAAAGTTCTAGCATTAATAATTATTTCAAAAATGTATGTGAAAATATCATATATCAGATTTTTTTGTATAACAAATAAATAAAACAATGAGATATTGTTTGTTCAGATATACATGTAGCTATTTCCTGGACATTAACAGATGAAAAATAAAAGATTAGCTTTAGAGAAATGTGCTTGTAATGATATGGTATAAATAAAGTTGGAAAAAACAGAATATCCGCAACATCGATGACTCTTATTTATCAACATTTACCGATGCTCATCGCTCTGTAGGTGACGCGCGTGTTTATTACAGTCTATTTAATAAATAAAGGCATCGTATGTGCATTCGCGGCAGCAATGTCATGCGAGCATATTGACTCCAGCGAATGCACCGAGATTGACGCTTTGATAAATCGGCCCCCATGAGTGCAAAAGTGAGGTGAGGGCAAGAGAGATGGGCTAATGAATACTGCAGGCAGTGAGTGGAAATTAGTAATTGAATAAAGTACTTTGCTGTACAGACTAGAGGAAGCAAAAAGGAACAGGAAGATATTGAGCATTTTTACAGAAGAGGGAAACAGTGAAACATGTAAAACACAGTGTTACAGCAGTATTTGCCTTGTCCCTTGTTCACTCCTTGTTCTAATTCTTGTATAATTCTTTTGTCTTAATGCCTTACTTATAAATGCTCAATTACAGGGACATAATACTCATAAGATAAATCACTTGAAATTGATGCAGCATAACTGGAAAAAGCTGACAAGAAAATATCACCTGAGCATCTCTATGTACAAAAGGAAGATATTTTACCTCACAATTTCCTCAGCTCACCAGAGTAAGTGCTGTGTAAACAGTTATACTTCAGCTGCTGTCCTGCTGCAGGTAAAAATAAAAAATAAAAAAGGAAGAAATAAACAGCAGCCAATCAGCATCAGATTTCATAGTAAACTTCCTTTAACTGAGTAGGGAATATAACATGAGTGTGCATGATGCACGCTACCTTGCAGGTCCCAGGACAGACATACTGATTTGCTGCTTAAAGTCCTTTACAATGGGGTGTGAATACTTAGGACATTTGAGTTAAAATATCTTTCTTTTTTACCAAGATATGTTCAGGTGATATTTTCTAGTCAGCTTTGTACAGCTATGCTGCATCACTTTCAAATGTGTTTCAACATTTGGGTATTATGTCCCTTCTTAAGAGATGTGAACATATGTTTTTACATTGCGTATGTATGTTTTTCAGATGTATATATTATCTTCTTCTTATAACCTATAATTGTATTATTATTATTATTATTTTGTTAAAGAAATAAATATTTATTATAACCCTTTTTTTATTACCACATAAGAATAGGAAATTGAAAATACTCTGAAGCAACTATTAGCAAATATCGTGGTTTACTTAAAGGGTCATAAAACCCCTAAAAAATCCTTTATGATTCAGATAGAGCATACAATTTTGAACACCTTTCCCAGTTTACTTCTATTATTTGCTTTGTTATCGTGGTATCCTTTATGGAAAAGCATACCTAGATAGGCTCAGCATATGGGAACTAGCTACTGATTGGTGGCTGCACATATATGCCTCTTGTCATTGGCTTACTGATGTGTTTTGCTAGCTCCAAGTAGTGCATTGCTGCTCCTTCAACAAAGGATGCCAAGATAATGAAGCAAACGGCAACAGAAGTAAATTAGAAAGATGTTTTAAAATTTTATGCACTATTTGAATCTTGAAAGAAAAAAATTGAGTTTCATGTCCCTTTAAATAATGCAATGCTAAAATATATTTATTAATAAAAAAATATTTTATTTTTGCCCTCCTTTTGGGTATGCATGAATATATTTAGTAGTTCATTATTCAGGCCCCTTTCAAATGCATTAGAGTTAGCCACTTTCAGAGAAAAAGTAAAACACAGGTGTTTGATCACAAAAAATTTTAGGTTTTGCTTTTGGACGATATGGAAAGTGTTTTTTTTTTTCTGAGTGATCACAATCAAAAATGGATTTTAGTGCAAGCTCTGGGATCCGCTGCACTAAGCTTCCTATTAGCATTTCTGTGGTTCTGTGAAGAAAGATAATGACAGCACACCAAAAGATTCCAATTCTTCAAGTTTATTAAAACATCCCCAAAAGACAAAGAGACAATGACTTTTTGGGCATTAACCCTAATCTTGTTGCATCCAAGGGTTAATGCCTAAAACGTTGTTGTCTTTTTGTCTTTTGGAGATGTTCCAATAAACTTGAAGAATTAGGGGTAGATTTAATAATCTTCTTTCTACGCCCGATGTTTCCGGCTCGCTAGAAACATAAGTTAAGAAGCAGCGGTCGTAACTTGTGATGATTAACACCCCTTTCTAGCGGCCAATTGGCCGCGAATGTGCAGGGACGGCATTGCACAAGCATTTCAAAAGAAATGCTTGTGCAATGTTAAATGCAAACAGCGTATGCTGTCGGGAATTAGCGATGTCGGACAGGAATTGAGTATTTAAGTTTTGTGCTGCCCTAGGCACTGAAAATTCTGCTCCCCCCAGTTTTAGGCCTATTTTAGCCATAATGATTTTTTTCACAGAATTTAACATTACTTATTTTTCATAGCATTTCCAAATTAAATGTTCACCAGGGCTTTACCTTGCTGCCAGTACACGCTCCAAAAACATATATATATATATATATATATATATATATATATATATATATATATATATATATATATATATATACTGTATATATATGTGTATTGCAGTATGTATGTATATATATATATAAATAAAGGTGATAGAAGACAGCACTTACTGGTCTTGGAGTTAGTAACAACTGCTTTTATTTATGTGACGTTTTGGGGACAGCTCCCCTTCATCACCTATATCTCTTTACCTGCATTAAGCACCCTGGCATCAGGATATCAGGAAGGAGTGAATGCTCCGAAAACGTTCACAATAAAGTTTGCTGTGATTTAAATCCAGAGAGTGCAATTACTGGATATATATCTTTATATATATACATTTTACTGCTACACTTTTTGCCTCTCTGAAATAAAATGCTACTATATTTACCCTGTGTAGCGCACTCTTGTGCCATAAAAAAACATTTTGCCTATAGTGTATATATGAAATAAAAAGTGACTATGTAGCTTATCCAAGTCTTTAGTGTCACATCATATTTGTCAATGAGGATCCTTTCTTAATTAACATTTAATTGGATATCCAGCTGTTCCATTTATACTAAAGAATAATTATGCAAAGCTTTAACAATAAAATAAGGTTATAAGAGGTGAATTGAAACAACATTTGCTGGAATAGACATCTTTGCAAGCACCATAGAAGCAGCAGACATTATCAGGGGTAGGCAGCCAGCTCAGAAGGATCCTCTCATATAATAATACACAGGGAACAGGGGATTGGTGACTTTTTTTTTTTTTTTTTGGTAAAGTTTAGGGTTTTTTCTTAAAGGGACAGTCTACATCAGAATTGTTATTGTTTAAAAAGAAAGATAATCCCTTTATTACCCATTCCCCAGTTTTGCATAACCAACACAGTTATATTAATATATGTTTTACATCTGTGATTACCTTGTATCTAAGCCTCTGCAGACTGCCCTTATCTCAGTGCTTTTGACAGACATGCAGTTTAGCCAATCAGTACAGACTCCTAAATAACTTTACAGGCGTGAGTACAATGTTTATCTATATGAGACACATGAACTAGCACTGTCTAACTGTGAAAAACTTTCAAAATGCTCTGAGCTAAGAGGCGGTTTTAAACGGTTTAGAAATCAGTTTGAGCCTGCCTAGGGGTTTAGTTTTTAAAAAATACCACCAAGGGAACAGAACAAATTTAATGATACAAGTCAATTGGAAAATTGTTTAAAATTAGATGTCCTATCTGAATCATGAATGTTTAATTTTGATTAGACTGTCTGTTTAAACTACTAGGGTTGCTCAATTTAATGTGTTACAGGGCAGAGTCTTTAGTAGCCAAACTAGCCAGTGCAGTAGCCACAGTAATTAGCAATAAGTAGTTTGAAGACTCAAGTTTTTCTCAGTCCGGATCCCCCGGGAACAGTGCAGCTCTCAGGATCAGTCATTCATAGGTATTATTACATTCCTTTTACATAGGGGTAATGTTATCAGCACTGCAAGTCTAGGCAGGATTAGCTCTCCAAGAAAAGAAAAAAAACATTTTTTTTAGTAGATTTTAAACATTTCAACAAATATCACTCACAAGTCCATTGTGTAGTGAAGTGATGATCTCTATGCAGTCCTCAGCCTTGATAACGATCTCTAAAACAAACAAGAGAATGGTTCTGCCTGTGATCCCAGATCGAACTAACTGCAAACATTCCACTCACTGTCTGCGTGATATTTTCTTGAGGAAGAAGACAATAACATGCTGACAGTGAGTGGAACGTGTGCAGTAAGTGCAATCTGGTATCACAGGCAGTAGTTGTTTGTTTGCCTTAGAGATTGTTATCAAGGCTGAGAACAGCATGGAGATAATACTACAATGGCAGAAAAATTAAAATGGGCAGTATAGGAGTTGACTACACCAAATAAACAGCTAGATTACAAGTTTTGCGGTAAGAGCTGCTCGGTGCTAACTTGCAAGTTATTGTCACCGCTCACCTCCCTACAGTGCTGCTATTACAGGTTTACATAAACCCGGCGTTAGCAGGCAATATTGCAGCGTAAAGCAAAATTGAGCTCCATACCGCACTCCAATACCAGCGCTGTGGTGAGCTGGTTTTACGTGCTCGTGCACGATTTCCCCATAGACATCAATGGGGAGAGCCGGCTGAAAAAAAAGCCTAACACTTGCAATAAAGCAGTGTAAAGCTCCGTAACGCAGCCCCATTGATTCCTATGGGGAAAGAAAATTTATGTTTACACCTAACACCCTAACATAAACCATGAGTCTAAATACCCCTAATCTGCCCCCCCCGACATCGCTGACACCTACATTACACTTATAAACTCCTAATCTGCCGTCCCCGACATCGCCGCCACCTACCTACACTTATTAATCCCTAACCTGCCTCCCCCGACATTGCTGCCACCTACATTATACTTATTAACCCCTAATATGCCGCCCCCAATGTCGCCGCCACCCACCTACACTTATTAACCCCTAATCTGCCGCCCCCAATGTCCCTGCCACCTACATTACATTTATTAACCCCTAATCTGCCGCCCCTAACATCGCCGCCACCTACCTACATTTATTAACCCCTAATCCTAAGTCTAACCCTAACACCCACTAACTTTAATGTAATTAAAATAAATCTAAATAAAACTTACTATTAATAACTAAATAATTCCTATTTAAAACTAAATACTTACCTGTAAAATAAACCCTAAGCTAGCTACAATATAACCAATAGTTACATTGTATCTATCTTAGGTTTTATTTTTATTTCACAGCTAAGATTGTATTGATTTTAACTAGGTAGAATAGTTAGTAAATAGTTATTAACTATTTACTAACTACCTAGCTAAAATAAATACAAATTTACCTGTAAAATAAAACCTAACCTGTCTTACACTAACACCTAACCTTACACTATAATTAAATCAATTACATTTATTAAATACAATTAACTAAATTACAAAAAAGAAATTATCATATATTTAAACTAATTACACCTAATCTAATAGCCCTATCAAAATAAAAAAGCCCACGAAAATAAAAAAAAACCCTAGCCTAAACTAGACTGCCAATGGCCCTTAAAAGGGCCTTTTGCGGGGCATTGCCCCAAAGAAATCAGCTATTTTACCTGATTGGATCAGCCAATAGGATTGAAGCTCAGCCAAAAGGATTTTTTTCACCAGCGGTAGTGAAAAAGAGCCTTAACGCTGCTTTTTCACTCATACCGCAACACCCGTAATCTAGCCGAAAGTCATTTATAGCCCCTTCCTTACACTTCTTGTTTTATATGACATTATATGACATTGAATCTTACCCTCTTTAGTTCATTACAAGGGCCTTGCAAACTTCTGATGTTGGGAGTCCCTCACAGGAGATCAAACGGAAACCAAAAATAAAATATTTATTGCGCCGTGACGTATATTGAGCAGAGTATGATGTGGTAAAGGTGTTAAAAAGTGCTGCCCCCAAAAAATTGCCGCTTTAGGCCATAATATGCCCCTGTCGGGCAGACATGATTTGCTATAGCGAATGATGTCCGCACGACATTTAGTAAATTAACCCCTTCAAATCTTTTGGTGTGTTGCCATTATCGTTATTTGGAAAAAATATTTTAAGGACACAGGTGTGAGGTCCTTTATGGCTTTTGCACCCTCCATAAACACAGGTGCTGGAAAATAACATTCATTGCTCTGTGAAGAAGGATCAGGATATTTCTGAGTATTTTTATAATCAGAGTATTTTGTTTTTATTTTTTTTAAATAATTTTTTATTAAGACTTGTAGATATTACAACAATTTAAATGTGTTCAAACACAACAAAAAACAAAGTACTAGTAATATATATACCATCATGAACATTACAACATATTAGATACATTCTCGGACAAAGTATACAGAGTAGTAGATAAATTAGTAGCCTAGAGATGAGTGGTCATAAATTGATTGCTTTGGTCTGTAAGATACTTTGTTAAAAAGACTGTATATTTTGAGTCAAATGAAAATTATGGAGTATATACATGAGGGCAGTTGTGCTAAACTAGCAGAATTGAAGATTCAGTTTTCTAATACATAAATTGGAAAACCTGTGAGATTAAGGGCCAAGAACCGCTCTGATATAATTATGGAGGGTTTTAGGGAGTGATTGAATACTAATGGAGGAGTTCAATAGAGAATGGTAGAGGAGGGCTACATATATGAAGAGTGGCTGAGGGAGAAAGTATGTTATTTAAATGTAGTGCCAAAATAAAGGATGCTAGAAATTTGTGGAAATTTTCAGCAAGAGGATTCCTATATACTTGCGGATCTTTGTAAGGATGAGCTAAAATACAAGCGAGCTTGGTCAAGGGATCTTGTTTTTAAATTGTTCCCAAAAAGTGTCGTAGCTTGTGAGTATAAATTGATATTAGTTTAAGTAGGGAAAGTTAATTCTTATAGGAGTTTACTATCTAGTGGGGTTAAGTTCTGGAACCAGTTCAAAAATTGTACACTATCTAACTGCATCATATTGGGAGTCATAATTTAGTATGGGGTATCGTATGATTCAACCAGAATGTATGGATACCTATGAATATATGTCATCCACAAGAAACCAAGTTAGCAGATGTGTAAAAACAAAACAAAAAGATTATTAAAGTTGGCAACCCCAATAATATTCAGGTATTAATTGAACATATTTCTGAAATCATCTAAGACCTGCTAAACATATGGACAAAGGGGCTCAAGGATAAACAGTGATAGCATTTCTAGTACTGTAAAGAGAACTCATTCTGGAATGCTGTATATGTTATTCAAACAGTTCATGATGACAATAAAACACAGAGATAATGCAATAGAAGCTTATGGCATTTATCAATACCCTAGTCTACCTGATTGAATATCATATTACTTTCAAGTACTAGGGGTGGAAATCATGGCTAGTCCTGCTATTTAAGCACACAATAACCAGAAGGAGCAGCCACTCAGCAGTATACACCATCTAAAAGCAATGTTGTAGAGATTAGAATGTGTTACTACTTGTTGCCCCGTATATGAAGTTATTCTGCCTGAATTTCTTAAAAAAGGGTTGTTGAGGCTAGTGAGTCTAAACAGATTCATATGACATAGTATGAGAGGATATTGAGCGTAGGATTAAGCTGCACATCAAAACATAGATCAAATTTTTCTGGAACCTATGTGCAAAAATTATAACTCAGATAAAACAAGTTATAGAAGAAATATAATAGTAAGAATCCAACCCAGTCCTCTTATGGCCTCTGGATAGCGGAGGCAAAATGATAAATTCTCCTCCTCAGCCTATACCACATGGTATGTTGAGGCCCGGCAGAGACGTCTGTTTAAGCCATCTATCTGTTCTGTTAGTGGGGAAAATCGTATTCCATCTGGAAGCGTACATGTGAAGTATAGTTCACAGAGCAACTGTCCCTAGATGTTTCAGTGCAGGCAAAGGGCTGAATGGAGAAATTAAAGTAACACTTTTACCCTCTGGATTTGTGTCATCCATTATATCCAGCTTGAGAGCTAGTATGGTGAGATCAGGCCGCACCTCCCCACCTCCCCACCTCCCCACCAAGGGCAAATCTCCTCCCTAGCTAGAATTGCTTTGTCTAGCTATTGCCGGTTTTAAGTTAGCTGGCTGGGGCTCCGTAGATAAGTTCTCTGCCATTGATGTGTCTGTTGCCGACTGGATGCCTGCAAATGAGTCAGGATCTGGCTCCTCCGCATTCAGCAAAGAATCCTCCAAGTCTTCCCCACAGAGTATTAGAGTAATATTGTGAAAATTGCGGCATAGTTTTCACTCCAAATTTTGTAATAGATTGTGTAGCTCTGTAGTGAAATCCTCCTTTCCTGTAACAGTAGCCGTTCTTATGTTAGAACCCCGTAGCCCGGGGGGAAGATGGTATTCGTGCTAGGCCTCCAGCTGCCATTCCGGCAGCTCAAATCTTGGTTAAACTGAACAAATACTCAGCAATAATTATAGTGATTCTTGTATCTTATGTTAGGTCATCTAGAGATACCAATGTAGAGATAGGATGCTGAGTTGTCTGCAAGATATACATTAGATTACTTAGATCTCTGCTGGAGCCTTATGTTATGTTAGCTGTCATGGCCGCTTCCAAGGCACGCCCCCGAATCGGAGTATTTTTAACCCCTAAGGTAATTTAAAGGAAACAAATGACAAATCCTGACAATCCTGACCCTTTAAAAAGGGTTTATAGCAGTAGCACTAGCTGCTACTTTAAAATTATTTAAAGGGACAGTTAACACCTCAAGAATTTTATATAAAATGTTTTGTTATGTGAAATGATAAACCTTTGCAATATATGCTTATTATTTCTTTATTGGCCCTTTTTCATGTAATTGAACTATGAAAACTCAGCAATTTCTAATTCTCAAAAATCTGCTCAAAAACCACCTTGTTTGTTACTTTTTAGAAGTTTACTTTATTGAAACAATCCAAAGATTAGTATTCTAGTTCTGGAGTATCTTATTAAAGAGCACCTTGTTAGTATTGCTTTACCTCCTCTCTGTGTTTTATGGATACAGAATGATTCCTGGATATTCAGCAACAATTATAAGTGTAATGGTATTTGAACATTTATTCCATGTTCAAAGGAGTCTTCATGTTCAAGTATAATGTTATTTTATAGGTTGTCTTGTCCACTTGCAGATTACCGGGTTATCAGTCTATCTGCTCGGTAGATCTGACAGTTCCCTCAACCTGACACTCACCCGTGATGTTTACTTTCAATTTTTGGCATTTCACCTTGCAAGCCAATCTGGACCCGGTCATGTGACCTGTAAATTTGATGTCTATTGGCTTCCTATGTTACATATTGCAATCAGCCATAGAATTGAAATGTTTAATCAAACATTTAACAGTGCTGTTATCATGCTTCGTTAAAGGGCCATGATACCCACATTTTTTCTTTCATGATTTAGAAAGAGAATGCATTTTTTAAACATCTTTCTAATTTACTTCTATTATCTAATTTGTTTTATTCTCTTGATATTCTTTGCTGAAAAGCATATCTAGATATTCTCAGTAGCTGCTGATTGGTTGCTGCACATAGAAGCCTCATGTGATTGGCTCACCCATGTCCATTGCTTTTTCTTCAAATAAGGATATCTAAAAAATGAAGCAAAATAAATAATAGAAGTAAATTGTAATGTTGTTTAAATTTGTATGTTCTATCTGAATCATGAAAGAAAGATTTTGGGTTTAGTGGCCCTTTAAGTAATCCATACTACAGATCATTTATCAGTCTCACCCTTATTGTGAGCTAGATTACTAGCGCTCCCGCTCACATGGTAACTTCGCCAGACAGAGACTTTTTGCGTGTATCAGGTTGCTCTCATATTATGAGTTGAAAGTAAAAGTAAAAAGTTTACATAAGAGATCTAACCCGACTTGTGCAAAAAGTGAATAATCACTAATGCGTTAACGTATTCCCAATAGACTTCAATGGAGCACAAAATCTTAAAAAAAAAAAAAAACTAACCCGACTGCATATATTTAATAGAGCTAAACTCGACATGAATTATGAATATTTCACATTCCATTGTTCTTCACATAGAAAAATATGTTCTATTTATTCATAAATAAATATTTATGTGTATATCTGATGAATTCTAGTTAAAGGGACATGAAACCCAAATGTTTTCTTTCATGATTTAGAAAGAGCATGCAAGTTTAAGCAACTTTCTAATTTACTTCTATTATCTAATTTGCTTTATTCTCTTGATATATTTTGCTAAAAAGCATATCTAGATAGGCTCAGTAGCTGCTGATTGGTGGTTGCACATAGATGCCTCATGTGATTGTCTCACCCATGTGCATTGCTATTTCTTCAACAAAGGATATCTATAGAATGAAGCAAATTAGATAACAGAAAAAAATCGGAATGTTGTTTAAAATTGTATTCTCTAGCTGAATCATGAAAGAAAAATATTGGCTTAAATGTCCCTTTAAGTAAATATTTATACCTATATATCTATTAGGGGTGTTGAACATAATTGCCACCCCAATGCATCGTGATGCATCGCGATGCTGCATCGATGCAGTGAAGATCAGAATCGATTGGGGGAGTGACATCATCACACAACGTCACATGACCCGCATTCCTGCCGCAGCACCAAGCCCTGCTCCTGTTTGGTTCTTTTTCTAGTCTCCAAATGCCCCATTATTGTAATGTTTAAAATTTAATTTTAGGATTAAAATAGTAAACTACTTTTTGTTATTACAACATGCAAGGCTTCAATGACCAATGTAATTATCCAAGCATTTTAGTGTCCACCTGACTTTGGAAAGAAACATAACATACAACTTGTAGTAATAGAGAGTTGGGAATTGAGTGTCGAGTCAGCATGCTGTAGACCATAGAGTTTTGTGAGGTTATGATTATTAGTTCGCTGTAGAGGAATTGTATTGGCTGTAAAAGTCACATGTTTGCAGCAGTGACGATTAGGGATGGGCGAATGTGTTTATATTTGAATTTCAATATTAGAATGAATGTTATTGTAGAAATTCGATTTACATAATAGAATGTTGATAAGAATGAATATTCTTAAAAATTCTATTAACAAATGTTATTTACAGTTTTCGAATGTCACATTCGAATTCAAATGTCACATTCGAATTAGAATATTACATTTATAAAACACAAGTGTAGAATAGAAATACTAATTTGAATATTACATTTATAAAACACGAAATACTATTTCGAATTCGAATGTTACATTCAAATTCGAATGTAGCATTCGAATTAGAATATTACATTTATTAAACACAGTTGTAAACTAGAAATAATATTTCGAATTTGAATGTGATATTCAAATTCGAATGTGACATTCGAATTCGAATGTGACATTCAAATTCGAATGTGACATTCAAATTCGAATGTGACATTCAAATTTGAATATTACATTTAAAAAAACAAAGTATTAGACTATGAATACATAGTTAAACATTCTATTATTCGAACGAATACTTTCGAATTTTATTAAAAAATGCGAAAATGAAAATTCGAAAATAGAATGTTAGAATGTTATATAAACATTTGAAATTCGATTCGAACAAACGAATGTATCAAAATTCATTTTAAATTTTGCATTTTTGAAACATTCGCCCATCCCCAGTGACGATACGGATAGGAAGCTAATCAGGAATGCAACCAGGTACACACCCCTTCGTAACGCTTAAAAAAAATTCTATTTAAACCCACGCCCAGTACAACTTTCCACTCCCCTCTGACGAAGAAGTGTTCCCACTTTGAAACGCGTAAGGATTGAGCAACCTTATTGCACCACGGATCCCGGCTCCAAGTAGAAACTTTGAAACTTGACCGCTAGTTTCATTATTGCAAGTATCTGTGTGCAAGTTTTATTTGCGGCTTTTACCTTACTTCATATGATTGAAGAGCTTGAATGTGAGTGCATTGGCATTGATGTTTTAACCCTGTTGTATTAAAATGGTACACACTATATTGGTTTCTCTTTGCCATTTTTTTATCTGAGGATCCACTATCTGCATATTACGAATGGAGATTGCCTTTTGGAGACGATCCGGAAAGTGTAGAAACATTCATATGGACAAGCCACTGTAGAGATCCACCTCCTACTCTCCCTTTGCAGTAAACTTAAAGGGATAGGAAAGTCAAAATTAAACGTGCATGATTCAGATAGAGCATGTAATTTTAAGACACTTTTAAATGCACTTCTATTTTCAAATGTCCTTTGTCCTCTTAGTATCCCTTGTTAAAAAATGAATATGCACATATCATACACTAGTGGGAGCTGTTGCTAATTGGTGCCTGCACACATTTGCCTCTTGTGATTGGCTAAATTGATATTTTTGGCTTCCTGTCAGTACTGCAATGCTGTCCCTTCAGCAATGGATAACAAGAGAATGAAGAAAATGTGATAATAGAATTAAATTGTAAAGTTGTTTAAAACTGTATGTTCTATCTGAATCATAAAAGAAAATGTTGGGGTTTACTATCCCTTTAACTCATAGGATTGAGGGTAACTCCGATGAGTATATATTTTAAACTCTTTATCATCATTTGAATTCTACAAGCAACATTTGAACTGTATTTCATTTCATTTTGTTACAAGTGTTTTTTCCCTCTACACGTTGCCACTCATTAATGGATACTCTTTGACCTTTTTCATGATTGTTTGGTTCTACTGAGTATTTTAATACTAGTCTCACGGTAGTTAGCACTGGATGTAAACTTATTTTCTTGTCTTTGGATTTCTTATATAAGGAAACATTGAGGGTGTTTTTTCCTTTTGGTACTATTTGTTGATCCCGCTGCATCTACCCACTTACCAATATAGCGCTCCCTAGGGTGACTTTGAGCTAGATTTCTGGCACAAGGTATACCCTTATCCTTTCTTTACATATATTTATGAGTTAATATTTGTATGTATGTCTGTAAATACATATATACACATATAAATACAAAAATACTTACAGTACACACATCTTCAAATATATATATATTATATCCCAAAAGTCTACACACCCCTGTTAAAATGTCAGGTTTCTGTGATGCAAAAAAATGACACAAAGATAAATCATTTCAGAACTTTTTCCAACTTTAATGTAACCTATAAACTGTACAACTTGATTAAAAAACTAACTGAAAATTCTAGGTGGAGGGAAGTAAAAATAAAAAACTAAAATAATATGGGATCTCATTGTTAAAAGGTATCAGTCAGGAGAAGGGTACAAAAGAATTTCCAAGGCATTAGATATACCATGGAACACAGTGAAGACAGTCATCATCAAGTGGAGAAAATATGGCGCAACAGTGTCATTACCAAGAACTGGACGTCCCTCCAAAATTGATGAAAAGACGAGAAGAAAACTGGTCTGGGAGGCTACCAAGAGGCCTACAGAAACATTAAAGGAGCTGCAGGAATATCTGGCAAGTACTGGCTGTGTGGTGCATGTGACAACAATCGCCCATATTCTTCATATGTCTGGGCTATGGGGTAGAGTGGCAAGACGGAAGCCTTTGCTTACGAAAAAAAAAACATCCAAGCCCAGCTAAATTTTGCAAAAACACATCTGAAGTCTCCCAAAAGCATGTTGCAAAAGGTGTTCTGGTTTGATGAAACCAAGATTAAACTTTTTGGCCATAATTCCAAAAGATATGTTCGGCACAAAAACAACACTGCATATAACCAAAAGAACACCATACCCACAGTGAAGCATTTTGGTGGCAGCATCATGCTTTGGGTCTGTTTTTCTTCAGCTGGAACTGGGGCCTTAGTCAAGGTAGAGGGAATTATGAACAATTCCAAATACCAGACAATATTGGCACAAAACCTTCAGGCTTCTGCTAGAAAGCTGAACATGAAGAGGAACTGTATCATTCAGCATGACAACACCTCAAAGCATACATCTAAATCATCAAAGGAATGGCTTCACCAGAAGAAGATTAAAGTTTTGGAATGGCCCAGTCAGAGCCCAGACCTGAATCCAATTAAAAATCTGTGGGGTGATCTTAAGTGGGCTGTGCACAAGAGATGCCCTCACAATCTGACAGATTTGGAGTGTTTTTGCAAAGAAGAGTGGGCAAATCTTGCCAAGTCAAGATATGCCATGCTGAAAAACACATACCCAAAAAGACTGAGTGCTGTAATAAAATCAAAGGGTGCTTCAACAAAGTATTAGTTTAAGGGTGTGCACACTTATGCAACCATATTATTTTAGTTTTTTTTTATTTCTACTTCCCTCCACCTAAAATATTTTAGTTTGTTTTGCAATTGAGTTGTACAGTTTATAGGTCACATTAAAGGTGGAAAAAGTTCTGAAATGATTTATCTTTGTCTCATTTTTCTACATTACAGAAACATGACATTTTAACAGGGGTTTGTAGACTTTTTATACCCACTGTATATATATATATATATATATATATATAAATGTCCAGCAAAGTGCACTCCAGATCCTGCATGTATACGCCTTGGGTGCTTAGAGCCAAAATATCAATATATCAAAACAAGCAGCACTCCAAAGGTCTTATATCCATATGTCACCTTTATTTACGTGAACGTTTTCAGGCTACAAAGAACCCGTCCTCAGACTTACAAGGCAAGGCCTTGTAAGTCTGAGGACGGGTTCTTTGTAGCCCGAAAACGTTCACGTAAATAAAGGTGACATATGGATATAAGACCTTTGGAGTGCTGCTTGTTTTGATATATATATATATATATATATATATATATATATATATATACAGGGAGTGCAGAATTATTAGGCAAGTTGTATTTTTGAGGATTAATTTTAATATTGAACAACAACCATGTTCTCAATGAACCCAAAAAACTCAATAATATCAAAGCTGAATAGTTTTGGAAGTAGTTTTTAGTTTGTTTTTAGTTATAGCTATTTTAGGGGGATATCTGTGTGTGCAGGTGACTATTACTGTGCATAATTATTAGGCAACTTAACAAAAAACAAATATATACCCATTTCAATTATTTATTTTTACCAGTGAAACCAATATAACATCTCAACATTCACAAATATACATTTCTGACATTCAAAAACAAAACAAAAACAAATCAGTGACCAATATAGCCACCTTTCTTTGCAAGGACACTCAAAAGCCTGCTATCCATGGATTCTGTCAGTGTTTTGATCTGTTCACCATCAACATTGCGTGCAGCAGCAACCACAGCCTCCCAGACACTGTTCAGAGAGGTGTACTGTTTTCCCTCCTTGTAAATCTCACATTTGATGATGGACCACAGGTTCTCAATGGGGTTCAGATCAGGTGAACAAGGAGGCCATGTCATTAGATTTTCTTCTTTTATACCCTTTCTTGCCAGCCACGCTGTGGAGTACTTGGACGCGTGTGATGGAGCATTGTCCTGCATGAAAATCATGTTTTTCTTGAAGGATGCAGACTTCTTCCTGTACCACTGCTTGAAGAAGGTGTCTTCCAGAAACTGGCAGTAGGACTGGGAGTTGAGCTTGACCAGCCCAAACCAGTACTCCACCTTGCTGGCGTCTGAGTCGGACTGGAGCTCTCTGCCCTTTACCAATCCAGCCACGGGCCCATCCATCTAGCCCATTAAGACTCACTCTCATTTCATCAGTCCATAAAACCTTAGAAAAATCAGTCTTGAGATATTTCTTGGCCCAGTCTTGATGTTTCAGCTTGTATGCCTTGTGCAGTGGTGGTCGTCTTTCAGCCTTTCTTACCTTGGCCATGTCTCTGAGTATTGCACACCTTGTGCTTTTGGGCACTCCAGTTATGTTGCAGCTCTGAAATATGGCCAAACTGGTGGCAAGTGGCATCTTGGCAGCTGCACGCTTGACTTTTCTCAGTTCATGGGCAGTTATTTTGCGCCTTGGTTTTTCCACACGCTTCTTGCGACCCTGTTGACTATTTTGAATGAAACGCTTGATTGTTCGATGATCACGCTTCAGAAGCTTTGCAATTTTAAGATTGCATCCCTCTGCAAGATATCTCACTATTTTTGACTTTTCTGAGCCTGTCAAGTCCTTCTTTTGACCTATTTTGCCAAAGGAAAGGAAGTTGCCTAATAATTATGCACACCTGATATAGGGTGTTGATGTCATTAGACCACACCCCTTCTCATTACAGAGATGCACATCACCTAATATGCTTAATTGGTAGTAGGCATTCGAGCCTATACAGCTTGGAGTAAGACAACATGCATAAAGAGGATGATGTGGTCAAAATACTCATTTGCCTAATAATTCTGCACTCCCTGTATATATATATATATATATATATATATATATATATATATATATATATATATATATATATATATATGTGAAAATATACTAGCTTAACTGAATGTAATCAATGCTGAGCTCAGATGAAAAAAATGTATACTTCCATCTGGTGCAAGGAGGTACGGAAATAATTTAATTAAACATATTACAGATGCACCTTTAACCAGCACTTGCTCATAAAGCAAACATAAAATATAGATAGCCTTGACACAAAGGTCAGACACTAAGATCAAATGCAAGAAAACATCAAAACCCTTTATTAACTTAAACTAAATAACATAAACAATTGAGGCACCAAACTAAAACTAAAAAATCATATGACATATATACCTTCCTCTCAATAGAGGACAATGGACCAAATAAAGAACCTTTTAAAAAACAGATAAAGTCCTGCAAAAGCAGCTGCCAGTACGTGTCAGTAGCGGAAAGGTTAATTTGTAGCAGTTCAAAAGCCAGGCAAAGATAGTTATATGTTAAAAAAGCCTTGTTTTTTTTGCAAAGTTTTGAAGCAGTCCCCGGTGTAATAAAGTAGAAAGCCTTTTTAATCCGACATCAGTGCTGACAGAGTAAGCTTGTCTTGATCAGTGGTAACAAAAAAAATGCAGGATGAAGATAAATCTGGTCGGTATATACTGGACTCTAGTGGCAATAAGGTAGGTCTGGTTATATGATACTGTCCATAAAGAGTCGTTATGGAGGGCTGTCAGATATTGAAAGATAACTTGCTCACAAACAACTTAATAGCGGAAGTGACGTCTCACTACCACCGCTTTGTCGTGAGTACAACAGGCATTACCTGTGAAGTCTTCCAGGACATCAGCTCTCTCGACTCCAGTAAAGCCTGTTACCTTACCTAAGCCATACAACGCGTCCAAACACAGCCACGGTCACGGAGCTCCAGTTGGCATGGAAAAAGCGGCTACACGTGTTTCACCCAAACTTGCGTTCTGATTGGGCTTCCTCAGGCATGTGATGCAGTGTTACGTAAAGTTTGCCTTATATTGCAGTGGATCCCAGGTGAAATAATTAACTCATTCAGTGCCTGTGTAAATACAACTCTCCTGACTGCTCAGGGATTAATCTATATAGTCAATCATTAAGGGATATTTATTAATCATATTGTTATGGCAGCAATGGCATTACCAGTACATATTTTTAAGAGTATGAAAATCGAGTCATGAAACATAAATACATATGACACATAGTTACAGTTTTTAAATAGCAGTTTAAATTTGCCAATAGTCAAACATATTCATTGATTTACAGTAAAATATATATCTGCACAAAAGAATCTGCAAATATTGTCAAAAATGTGATTGAATTTAAATTGGTAAGGGTTTGTAACCATACAAAATATTTGACAGAAAAACATTTAAGGGAGAGTAGCAGATGCATATTTAAGATAGAAATGGAGCATAATTTAACTCTTCATTTAATCCTCCTGGTTGAACAGTGTCCAGGTTGAATATCCATTTACATTCTGCTTTTAGTAATAAATTGTCCCAGTCACCCCCTCTTTCGTTTATGCCTATATATTAAGCAATCAGCACCTATACATTTCAAACAGTCATCACTACTGTTATGTTCTTTCATCCTCTCTTTGAATTCTCTGTAGGATTTCCCAACATACTGTTTGGGACATGAACATGAGAGTACATAAACAACCCCATAAATTTTGCATGTTATAAACCCTTTTGTCCTATGAATTTGTCCTTTGCTATCTTCATTCTTGTTTCCTGTAATCATAAATTTACACATTTTGCATTTATTGCAAGCATAGTTACCATTTTTAGGTTTCATACTCCCTAACCACATTTTAGATTCATTGTTAATATAGTGACTATGTACTAGTTTGTCATTTAAAGACGGAGCTTTTCTAGCCATTAGTAGCGGAAAATCCCCCACTAGATTATGTATATCACTATCTAGGGTTAACAAATGCCAATGTTTAGAAAGGATAGCCTTTACATCAAACCATTGGTTCTTATATGTGGTAATCATCCTTAATTTCTGTTCTCCTCTATTTTCTTTAGATTGGTAGAGTAAGGTTTTTCTCTCAGTTTGAGATGCTCTATGAAATCCATTTTTTAACCAATTTCACTATACCCTCTCTCTAAAATTCAGTGTTTGAAATCATCAGCATGTTTCTTAAAAAGCAAGTCATCAGAGCAATTCATTTTATGTCTAAGGTATTGACCTATGGGAATACCTTTTATTTGTTCGATGGGATGATGGCTTGTTGCCTCTAGTAAAGTGTTAGCTGCTGTTGGCTTCCTATAGCTTTCAGTAACAATTGTGTTTCCCACTTTCAATAGTTTTAAGTCAAGGAAGGAAATTTCGAGAGGACTATACTCATAAGTGAATTTCAGGTTTTTTGTGTTAGTGTTTAAATATTTCATAAAATTATGAAGTTGATCAGTAGATCCTTCCCAAAGCATAAATACATCATCAATAAATCTTGTCCATAGGACCGCCTTATTCTCAAAGCACTCAGGCATGTTCAGAATTGTTTCCAATTCCCATTTTCCCAAGTAAAGGCAGGCATATGTGGGGGCACAACTTGCTCCCATGGCTGCCCCTAAAATTTTCTGTCAAATATTTTTGTATGGTTACAAACCCTTACCAATTTAAATTCAATCACATTTTTGACAATGTTTGCAGATACTTTTGTGCAGATATATATTTTACTGTAAATCAATGAATATGTTTGACTATTGGCAAATTTAAACTGCTATTTAAAAACTGTCACTATGTGTCATATATATTTATGTTTCATGACTCGATTTTCATACTCCTAAAAATATGTACTGGTGATGCCATTGCTGCCATAACAATATGATTAATAAATATCCCTTAATGATTGACTATATAGATTAATCCCTGAGCAGTCAGGAGAGTTGTATTTACACAGGCACTGAATGAGTTAATTATTTCACCTGGGATCCACTGCAATATAAGGCAAACTTTATGTAACACGGTATCACATGCCTGAGGAAGCCCAATCAGAACGGAAGTTTGGGTGAAACACGTGTAGCCGCTTTTTCCATGCCCACTGGAGCTCTGTGAGTGTGGCTGTGTTTGGACGTGTTATATGGCTTAGGTAAGGTAACAGACTTTACTGGAGTCGAGAGAGCTGATGTCCTGGAAGACTTCACAGGTAATCCCTGTTGTACTCATGACATAGCGGTGGTAGTGAGACGTCACTTCCGCTATTAAGTTGTTTGTGAGCAAGTTACGTTTCAATATCTGACAGCCCTCCATAATGACTCTTTATGGACAGTCTATAGGGATTGGGATAAACTGGCACTACACTAATATTAAGTAAGAAAAAGAATCCTTGGATTCCAGTGCTACCCCTTAGAAACCATTAGTTTTCAAAGAAAGAGAAAAGAAAGATTGGGGCTATTATAGCACTCATACTTACTTATATGGGTATGAAGTTAGTTAAAAAACTATACTTTAATTAATTATTTAAAAGACATGGGGTAACAACCCCTAACGTTACACACAAACCACTACCAAATATCAAAGAAACTAAACTAAAAAACAAGCCAACAGTCACTTCTCTGTTTCCTGGCCGATAGCAGGAAACGTCGGCATCAGGTGGCTGAAGTGACTGACCGGCAAGATTCAAAATATTAAGAGCAAACACGTTTCGGCTATGATCTAGCCTTTCTCAATGCTATATTTTTACTGACAGTTAGTAAACCCGAGGCTGCCGGGTGCGCGGACTTTTATACCCATTCTCAAACCGAAAATTAGCCAATTGCGTGAGTTTCCGGGAAAACGCCTTCTTAGTATCCAATGGTTACGCTGGGTGGAAGACGCCTACTCACCGGATTGGGCTATGTGGCTGAGAAGTGCATTGGATGTGTCGCGCATGCGTATTTATCCACTCATAGCATGTAGAGAAAATCACTTGTATGACAACTGCTATGTTAAAGAATATATATATCTCTATCAATTGAACAGATAAATATCATATTCAAACGTGAACTCTTCAAAACATGGGTACCATAAAGTTAATAGATATTACACTCAATCGGTTCAAATATAACGATTATCCATATACCAATGCTTAATAGTGTTATACCGTTATGAAACTTTTTACCGCACCAATACTATTTACAGCCATATATTAAACCAAATTATGCTAAAAACTGTACACAGGAAGCTGTACTATTGTGATAAAGTATTTTCACATAAGTATCTAGCCAAACTTCATTATGTTTGGTTACGCACTCGATTATTATGGATCCCAAAAAAATAATAATAAATTAATAAAAGCCTTTTTAAATGGTGCTGGAATATAGAACAAATCCTGTCGATTACATTACCACTTTAAATAGTACCTATGTGTGATATGTCCCAATCATATAAGCGTAATATTGAGTCTGAATTTTAATCAGATTGAATTCGTTATTAAACATATATTCAATAATAATGGGCATAGTTATACGTACACATGCATACATGCTGGTAAAAATCATTAAGGCACCATGTCCCCAACTCTAGGATAAAAAGTTAAAGAAATCCCCATAAACTTATAAAAAATATATATGCTAGAAGTTTGTTAATGCACAATGGACAAAAAATTGTCCTATCACTGCAAAAACTTATATTACAGATATGGGGCTATCATTAGATTTATTAGGATTTATATGAATATGATCCAATGTATAACTCTCCATGTATAGCGATACTAATTAGTGTAAAAGGTAAGTCTTAAGCTTAACCCTCACTAATAATGTGTGTACCTTATAAATCACCTATTGTCTGCTTAAAAATGTACAAGTGACGCAATGGTATTACATCTAAGGCTACAATATAGGTTTTCAATTCCACTATTAATAGCATTAATATGATAATTGGTAAATCAATGACTTTGAATCCTACGGTAAATACCTTTTTAATAATTGTTAAATATTAAAATTATGGTCTTAAAAGGAAAAGTTTACTTATTATATATTTTCCTTCTGGGTCCCAATCTACAAACATATGATATTAACCAGAAATCCTAGAGCATAAGGATCCTGGTTAAGCATATATTGTATGCAGACTGGGACCAGTAAGCAGTGCTATAACGTTTCATACAAGGAATGATCTCTTGCTGCTATATCACATCAGATATATACCCAGTAATTGTTATATTCATTCATACCATGAGGCATGACGGTATTCAAATTGAAAACCCATTTGGTTTCCATCTGTAACAGTTTATCCTCAGTGTTACCTCCTCTTATTCCGGGCCTCAATTTCTCTAGACCCCAACATTTTAGGGCACTGGGTTTCCCATTATGACATTGTAGGAAATGCCTAGCGACACTGGTAATTTGTTTAGATTTGTCTACATCTCTTTGAGCTGTTCTAATATTACTAAGATGTTCAGTTATACGTGTGCCCATGCTCCTTGTTGTCATTCCTATGTAATATAGGTTACAGCTACAAGATATACAGTAGATAACATTTGTACTTTGACAATTTATATGTTGTTTGATATTCCAAATTTTTCCAAATCTATCAACTATTTTTTGTTTTTTAAGCATGTGTTGACATACTGAACAGTGTCCACATGCTATGGAGCCCTCATATATAGGCAATTTCTTAGCATTTCTAGCATAATGGCTCGTAATCAGTGTATCCTAAATATTTCTAGCACGTCTGTATGTCACTAGCGGCTTCTCTGTTATTAATGGTTTTAATAGGTCATCCCTAGTTAAGACATGCCAATGTTTAGTCAGGATTTGGATGATTTGATCACTTTGTGCGGAATAAGTGGTAATACATCTTAAGGGGGTATTTTTCTCCTTAATTTTAGGGGTGAGTAATTCAGCCCTATCTTTCAGTAATGTTCTATTATATGCTCTAGCAAGTAATTTTTTTGAATAGCCTCTTTCAAGTAACCTTTGTCTTAGTTCTCTAGCAGCTATTTTAAAATTCTCAATGGTGCTACAATTTCTCCTTAAGCGTATATATTCGCCCATAGGTAGTCCTCTAATAGTAGCAGGGTGATGATAACTGCTTGCATGCAAAATATTATTAGTGGACGTGGGTTTCCTATATGCTTCTGTCACAATTGAGCTGTCAGTCTTTCCAATTGTGAGATCCAAAAACTCTACTTTAGACTTTTGTATTTTGGATGTAAGATATAGTCCAAATGGGTTTTCATTTAATGTTGTAATGAGATCATGTAGGAGATTCTCAGGACCATTCCATATAAATAGAATGTCATCTATATATCTGGACCAGTGGGAGATATATTTGGTGAGATGTTTGAGATTATCATTAAACACCACAGTTTCCTCCCACCAGCCCAGATATATATTAGCGTAAGTTGGGGCACACGCAGTGCCCATCGCTGTCCCACAGGTCTGTAAATAGAATTTATCATCGAATACGAAAAAATTATGAGTCAAGATAAATTCTATCATATTCCATAAAAATTGTTTGACCTCCTCACTCATACTGGTGTTTTGATTAAGATAGTGTGACACCGCTCTACATCCCCAATGTGTTTTTATACTAGTGTAGAGCGATTCCACGTCACAGGTTACCAGTACTGAGTTGCTGTCAATATTGATCTCATTAAGTTTGTTCAACAAATGCATTGTATCTTTGGTGTGCGATGGAAGTGATTCAACAATATATCTTAATCTTGCGTCTATGTATTTGCTGGCCTTTTCAGTAAGGGAGCCTATTCCAGACACTATTGGTCTGCCTGGTGGCTTACGTGCATCCTTATGTATTTTGGGCAGCAAATACAAAGTAGCTGTTTTTGGTTCTTTTACTCGTAGAAATGTAAATTCCTTCTGATCTATAACACCATTGTCAAAAGCTGAACGAATCAGTTTATTATAGCTGTTGAGAAACATCTCTGTAGGGTTACATAGAAGTGACTTATAATTAGAAGAATTGTTAAGCTGATGTAATGCTTCCTCCCTATACATAGTGTCAGGCCAAACAACAATGTTGCCGCCTTTGTAACTGCTTTTTATTTGTATACCTTTCATATTTTTCAATTGTTTCAGGGCTTTAATTTCTTCATTAGATAGATTATGATTAGTAATGCCACTGTTGTCCTGTATGTCTAAAATATCTTGACATACAAGATTAAGAAAGGTCAGTGTGTTATATGATGTATGATTGGGAGGTACAAATTTGGACTTAGTTTTTAAGATAGTTCGCCAACTAGTGTCCTCATTGTCTGAATTGCAGCTAATGGCTTCATCTAACAATGCAATTAAATCATTAATGGCAGCTTGATCATTAGCATTGAGGGTGTCAGATTCAGAGTTACTGAAATATTTTTTAAGGAGAATTTTTCGGGTGAATAAGTGAATATCCTTAATAGCCTCAAATTTGTTCAAATTTGGTGTGGGTATGAATGATAAGCCTCTTTTTAGGACAGATATTTGTACATTAGAAAGAGTAACATCAGAGAGATTAATTATGTTCAATTCTGGAATGTCTACTTCTTTTTGTGTTGTGATTTGTGACTGAATTTTACTTGTCTGCGGGTTCTGGTCCCGACTTTTGCGGCCCCTTCTGGTTCTCCGCCTAAAGGGATATTGGTATTGTTAATTTTATGAGGTACGATTCTATTTTTCAGAATAGTTCTAGGTAAGGTTTCGCCATCAGATAAATCTACATCTGTACTATCACCTTCTCTGTCTGATGTGTCTACATCTAGACTGGCGGTCTTATTCTGCCCCCAAGAGTAGATTGTGTCAGAAGAATAATCATTAAGATCTCTATCAATCTTGCGTTCTTTCCTCTCTGAAATAAAACGTGCAAACTTCTCAACTTCTCCCTTGGTTTTGTTATATGACTTTTGAAACTCTTCATTTAATTCATATTGTTTAAGTTCATCGCACAGTTTAGAAATTCCCTCATTGATGTCATTTAATTTATCTAATTCATATTCAGTTAAATATCCCATTAATTTAAGCGAGCATTCAGTCAGGGCACTTTCCCATTTAGTTTTAAATTCAGGTTTATAATCATTAAAAGAAGGAAACAATTTCAATCTTAGGCCTCTAGGAATGACACTGTTATCTTTATAAAAATTGTACATTCCTATATTCCATTGCTTCTTTATCTGTTTCCTTCTAATTTTTTTAAGATTCTTTAAAGAATCAGACCATTCCACAGAACTGTTACTCTCTGTAGTACTTTTATTTCTAAGTTCAGCTGTAAGATTTGTTATATCTTTAGTCCATTGGAGCATTTCTGCCCCTAAATCAAAAGAGGCCATAATTTAAAGTGTGTTAGAGTGTGTGCTCTAGTTTAAGAGAAAAATGTGAGTACAATTCTCACATACAAAATTACAATCTATAGGGATTGGGATAAACTGGCACTACACTAATATTAAGTAAGAAAAAGAATCCTTGGATTCCGGTGCTACCCCTTAGAAACCATTAGTTTTCAAAGAAAGAGAAAAGAAAGATTGGGGCTATTATAGCACTCATACTTACTTATATGGGTATGAAGTTAGTTAAAAAACTATACTTTAATTAATTATTTAAAAGACATGGGGTAACAACCCCTAACGTTACACACAAACCACTACCAAATATCAAAGAAACTAAACTAAAAAACAAGCCAACAGTCACTTCTCTGTTTCCTGGCCGATAGCAGGAAATGTCGGCATCAGGTGGCTGTAGTGACTGACCGGCAAGATTCAAAATATTAAGAGCAAACGCGTTTCGGCTATGATCTAGCCTTTCTCAATGCTATATTTTTACTGACAGTTAGTAAACCCGAGGCTGCCGGGTGCGCGGACTTTTATACCCATTCTCAAACCGAAAATTAGCCAATTGTGTGAGTTTCCGGGAAAACGCCTTCTTAGTATCCAATGGTTACGCTGGGTGGAAGACGCCTACTCACCGGATTGGGCTATGTGGCTGAGAAGTGCATTGGATGTGTCGCGCATGCGTATTTATCCACTCATAGCATGTAGAGAAAATCACTTGTATGACAACTGCTATGTTAAAGAATATATATATATCTCTATCAATTGAACAGATAAATATCATATTCAAACGTGAACTCTTCAAAACATGGGTACCATAAAGTTAATAGATATTACACTCAATCGGTTCAAATATAACGATTATCCATATACCAATGCTTAATAGTGTTATACCGTTATGAAACTTTTTACCGCACCAATACTATTTACAGCCATATATTAAACCAAATTATGCTAAAAACTGTACACAGGAAGCTGTACTATTGTGATAAAGGATTTTCACATAAGTATCTAGCCAAACTTCATTATGTTTGGTTACGCACTCGATTATTATGGATCCCAAAAAAATAATAATAAATTAATAAAAGCCTTTTTAAATGGTGCTGAAATATAGAACAAATCCTGTCGATTACATTACCACTTTAAATAGTACCTATGTGTGATATGTCCCAATCATATAAGCGTAATATTGAGTCTGAATTTTAATCAGATTGAATTCGTTATTAAACATATATTCAATAATAATGGGCATAGTTATACGTACACATGCATACATGCTGGTAAAAATCATTAAGGCACCATGTCCCCAACTCTAGGATAAAAAGTTAAAGAAATCCCCATAAACTTATAAAAAATATATATGCTAGAAGTTTGTTAATGCACAATGGACAAAAAAATTGTCCTATCACTGCAAAAACTTATATTACAGATATGGGGCTATCATTAGATTTATTAGGATTTATATGAATATGATCCAATGTATAACTCTCCATGTATAGCGATACTAATTAGTGTAAAAGGTAAGTCTTAAGCTTAACCCTCACTAATAATGTGTGTACCTTATAAATCACCTATTGTCTGCTTAAAAATGTACAAGTGACGCAATGGTATTACATCTAAGGCTACAATATAGGTTTTCAATTCCACTATTAATAGCATTAATATGATAATTGGTAAATCAATGACTTTGAATCCTACGGTAAATATCTTTTTAATAATTGTTAAATATTAAAAAGGCTTTTATTCATTTATTATTATTTTTTTGGGATCCATAATAATCGAGTGCGTAACCAAACATAATGAAGTTTGGCTAGATACTTATGTGAAAATCCTTTATCACAATAGTACAGCTTCCTGTGTACAGTGTTTAGCATAATTTGGTTTAATATATGGCTGTAAATAGTATTGGTGCGGTAAAAAGTTTCATAACGGTATAACACTATTAAGCATTGGTATATGGATAATCGTTATATTTGAACCGATTGAGTGTAATATCTATTAACTTTATGGTACCCATGTTTTGAAGAGTTCACGTTTGAATATGATATTTATCTGTTCAATTGATAGAGATATATATATTCTTTAACATAGCAGTTGTCATACAAGTGATTTTCTCTACATGCTATGAGTGGATTAATACGCATGCGCGACACATCCAATGCACTTCTCAGCCACATAGCCCAATCCGGTGAGTAGGCGTCTTCCACCCAGCGTAACCATTGGATACTAAGAAGGCGTTTTCCCGGAAACTCACGCAATTGGCTAATTTTCGGTTTGAGAATGGGTATAAAAGTCCGTGCACCCGGCAGCCTCGGGTTTACTAACTGTCAGTAAAAATATAGCATTGAGAAAGGCTAGATCATAGCCGAAACGCGTTTGCTCTTAATATTTTGAATCTTGCCGGTCAGTCACTTCAGCCACCTGATGCCGAGGTTTCCTGCTATCGGCCAGGAAACAGAGAAGTGACTGTTGGCTTGTTTTTTAGTTTAGTTTCTTTGATATTTGGTAGTGGTTTGTGTGTAACGTTAGGGGTTGTTACCCCATGTCTTTTAAATAATTAATTAAAGTATAGTTTTTTAACTAACTTCATACCCATATAAGTAAGTATGAGTGCTATAATAGCCCCAATCTTTCTTTTCTCTTTCTTTGAAATCTTTATGGACAGTATCATATAACCAGACCTACCTTATTGCCACTAGCGTCCAGTATATACCGACCAGATTTATCTTCATCCTGCATTTGGTTTGTTACCACTGATCAAGAAGACAAGCTTACTCTGTCAGCACTAATGTCGGATTAAAAAGGCTTTCTACTTTATTACACCGGGGACTGCTTCAAAACTTTTAATACTAACCAAGGCTTGTTTAACATATAACTATCTTTGCCTGGCTTTTGAACTGCTACAAATTAACCTTTCCGCTACTGACACGTACTGGCAGCTGCCTTTGCAGGACTTTATCTGTTTTTTACAGGTTCTTTATTTGGTCCATTGTCCTCTATTGAGAAGAAGGTATATATGTCATATGATTATTTAGTTTTAGTTTGGTGCCTCAATTGTTTATGTTATTTAATTTATTTATTTATGTTAATAAAGGGTTTTGATGTTTTCTTGCATTTGGTCTCTGTGTCTGACTTTTGTGTCAAGGCTATCTATATTTCATGTTTGCTTTATGAGCAAGTGCTGGCTAAAGGTACAGCTGTAATATTTTTCTTTATTTTTCAGATATATATATATATATATATATATATATATGTACATACATAAACATATCTAGACGTGTATATGTATGTATCTCTAAGTTAAAGCCCTTTGCATGCCTTTTTTTTTACACCTGAGACCTCATATCTTTGAGACCTTATAACCAGGCTGATCCACCTTTCCCATCGCTCTTTATCTGCTGCACCTCTCTGCGAGTCCCTTCATTGGCTCCCCATACACAGCAGAATTAAATTCAAAATTCTTACCCTTGCATACAAAGTGCTCACCAACACTGCTCCCCTCTACCTAGCCTTTCTAGTCAACAAGTGTACTCCAGCCCGCCCACTAAGATCCAACAATGACCTGCTCCTTGCATCTTCGACTATCACCTCCTCTCATGCTAGACTGCAGGACTTTTGTCGTGCAGCACCTACCCTCTGGTACACTCTCTCTCGTGCTGTCAGGCTTTGCCCTAATCTTTCTTCCTTTAAATGCTCTCTGAAGACTTTTCTGTTCAGAGAAACCTGCCACCCAACTCAATAACATTTCTCTTACCTAACAACATTTCCCTCATCTAACTCTGCATTAACATCTTTCTCAATCTTGCAGTCCTCACCTCCTGTTTCTCAACCCCCTACCTTTCTAGATTGTAAGTTCCTGCGGGAATAGGGCCCTCAATTCCTCCTGTATGTGTTTGTAAATTTTGTCCTGTGTCTTAGAAGTTTTATATTATTGTTTTATTTTAATGAACTATATCCATGGACAGCGTTGCGGAATATGATGGCGCTTCATAAATAAAGTATAATAATAATAATAATTTTATGAAATTTTGGACAGTGTTATTATGAGTGTAACGCTGTACTTTTAATTGTATTTTTTATTTTATTTGTATTTTTAATTTGCTTTGTGCAACTTTTTAGTCGAGCGTAACAGTTAACCAGAGTTCTGAAGTCACGCTAACCCAACGCGCGTTAAATTCAATTTTGCTCACTGAACGCATTTACTTTCAACTCATAATATGCACTCTAATCCCGGTACACAGAAAGATCTGTAATATACCCCTTATCATTTATGCGCTTTGCTTGTAATATAGTCCTAAAAATGGGCTTGATCAATTTTGATCTTGAGAAAGAGGACTTTTAATCCTGATTTGCCAAATATAGTGAACATTTAAACATACATTTTTGTGGGAGACATCCATCTTTTTCTTTTACTTATACGTATGTATGTATATATATATATATATATATATATATATATATATATATATATATATATATATATATAGTATATATATATATATATATATATATATATATATATATTATCTTTAAAGGGACACTGAATCCAAATTTTTTCTTTCCTGATTCAGATAGAGCATGAAATTTTAAGCAACTTTCTAATTTACCCCTATTATCAAATTTTCTTCATTCTCTTGCTATCTTTATTTGAAATGCAAGAATGTAAGTTTAGATGCCAGCCCATTTTTGCTGAACAACCTGGGTTGTTCTTGCTGATTGGTGGAAAAATGTATTCACCAATGAAAAAAGTGCTGTCCAGGGTCCTGAATGAAAATAAAGCTTAGATGCCTTCTTTTTCAAATAAAGATAGCAAGAGAACAAAGAAAAATTGATAATAGGAGTAAATTAGAAAGTTGCTTAAAATTGCATGCTCTATCTGAATCACACAAGAAAATATTTGGGTTCAGTGTCCCTTTAACTTTTATCTACCATTTTTATTAATATATATTAATTTTATACCTAAGGTCTGTTGTTGTGACATATTTAGATATCAGTGATATTTCATGCCTAGCTTCATAGCAACTTTCGTACTTAACTACTACGATGTTATTTTACAGCTACACAATAGTTAGGTCTTCTAATTACAAGGTATTTACTGTCCTTTTAAGTTTAAACACCTTTATTTAATTATTTCTCTGTTTTCAAGCATGCAAACAACTTCTAGTTAATATTTAATTACATTTGATTTACTTTTTAACAATTTAATAGAAATTCCACTTGTTTACAAAGTTTTTAACATATTTTTTTTCTATTTATCAAGAAATCTCGTAAAAGAAACTGAAAACTTTTCTTTTTTTTTTTACTTCTCTTCGTATCTTTTGTTAAAAATCAGTTAAGTAATTTTTTTGATAGAATGCTTTTAGTGATGCTATACTTTACAATAACACTAGATGGCACCAGTATTTGCACACTACCTACCTAGTTATGCTTGTCAGCAAAGAATACCATGAGAATGAAGCCAATTTGATAATACAGGGAGTGCAGAATTATTAGGCAAATGAGTATTTGATAACGGAGGTCTCTTAAAATTGCATGCTCTATCTGAACCATATAAGTTTATGTTTTTAGTGTTATTCCCCTTTAAGTCAGTAAATGAATAAAAGAAGTATCAGTAAAATATATCTCTGGTTGGCGAACTGTTAATTATTCCTATATTAAAAGTAAGGAAATATCACAATTATTGTGGAATGGAGACCATAGAGGATATAGATTTAAGAATGTTGCATTTTAGATGGTAATTACAATCCTTATAACTGGTTATATACAGTAAAGGTATTAGAAATTAAGGATCAGATTACAAGTGAAAAGTAAACTGTTTTTGCTTGTGCTCTAACCCAACATGCGTAAAAAGCCAAAATTAGAATATCGCGCATGTGATAATGTATTCCCCCATAGAAGTCAATGGACCAAAAGAGTGGGGGAAAAACTAACACCCTACTCTTGCGCTAACCCAATTGCATATTCTCAAGTGCACTAATCTGAGATTAGAATATGAATATTTCCCATTCCAATGTTCTTCACATGGAAGAACATGTTCTATTTGTTCACAAATACACAATTATAATGTTTTGCACAAATATATATTTATACCTATAAATATACATGATTATATAAAGGTATAGATATATACATATATATATATATATATATATATATATATATATATATACAGGTAGTGCAGAATTATTAGGCAAATTAGTATTTTGACCACATCATCCTCTTTATGCATGTTGTCTTACTCCAAGCTGTATAGGCTCGAAAGCCTACTACCAATTAAGCATATTAGGTGATGTGCATCTCTGTAATGAGAAGGGGTGTGGTCTAATGACATCAACACCCTATATCAGGTGTGCATAATTATTAGGCAACTTCCTTTCCTTTAGCAAAATGGGTCAAAAGAAGGACTTGACAGGCTCAGAAAAGTCAAAAATAGTGAGATATCTTGCAGAGGGATGCAGCACTCTTAAAATTGCAAAGCTTCTGAAGCGTGATCATCGAACAATCAAGTGTTTCATTCAAAATAGTCAACAGGGTCGCAAGAAGCGTGTGGAAAAACCAAGGCGCAAAATAACTGCCCATGAACTAAGAAAAGTCAAGCGTGCAGCTGCCAAGATGCCACTTGCCACCAGTTTGGCCATATTTCAGAGCTGTAACATCACTGGAGTGCCCAAAAGCACAAGGTGTGCAATACTCAGAGACATGGCAAGTTAAGAAAGGCTGAAAGACGACCACCACTGAACAAGACACACAAGCTGAAACGTCAAGACTGGGCCAAGAAATATCTCAAGACTGATTTTTCTAAGGTTTTATGGACTGATGAAATGAGAGTGAGTCTTGATGGGCCAGATGGATGGGCCCGTGGCTGGATTGGTAAAGGGCAGAGAGCTCCAGTCCGACTCAGACGCCAGCAAGGTGGAGGTGGAGTACTGGTTTGGGCTGGTATCATCAAAGATGAGCTTGTGGGGCCTTTTCGGGTTGAGGATGGAGTCAAGCTCAACTCCCAGTCCTACTGCCAGTTTCTGGAAGACACCTTCTTCAAGCAGTTGTACAGGAAGAAGTCTGCATCCTTCAAGAAAAACATGATTTTCATGCAGGGCAATGCTCCATCACACGCGTCCAAGTACTCCACAGCGTGGGTGGCAAGAAAGGGTATAAAAGAAGAAAATCTAATGACATGGCCTCCTTGTTCACCTGATCTGAACCCCATTGAGAACCTGTGGTCCATCATCAAATGTGAGATTTACAAGGAGGGAAAACAGTACACCTCTCTGAACAGTGTCTGGGAGGCTGTGGTTGCTGCTGCACGCAACGTTGATGGTGAACAGATCAAAACACTGACAGAATCCATGGATGGCAGGCGTTTGAGTGTCCTTGCAAAGAAAGGTGGCTATATTGGTCACTGATTTGTTTTTGTTTTGTTTTTGAATGTCAGAAATGTATATTTGTGAATGTTGAGATGTTATATTGGTTTCACTGGTAAAAATAAATAATTGAAATGGGTATATATTTGTTTTTTGTTAAGTTGCCTAATAATTATGCACAGTAATAGTCACCTGCACACACAGATATCCCCCTAAAATAGCTATAACTAAAAACAAACTAAAAACTACTTCCAAAACTATTCATCTTTGATATTAATGAGTTTTTTGGGTTCATTGAGAACATGGTTGTTGTTCAATAATAAAATTAATCCTCAAAAATACAACTTGCCTAATAATTCTGCACTCCCTGTAGAAGTACTGGAAATGCTTTTAAAATTGTATGTCCTGTCTGAATTACATAATTAATATTTTTGGTTTCATGTCCCTTTAACCGCTTTGATGTGCATGACGAGGTATCATTGTGACCTGTGCGCAGATGATGAGCCCTTTTCATCATGCAGGGGGATCGCCAATCAAACACTGTTTTCGGTGATCCCCTGCACTACAGGCCAGGGATTGTTGGTGGCCTACTGGGCAGTAGTCTCAGGCTTCATGGAAGTTCCAGTGACCTCACCACATAATAGAAGTAAATTGGAAACCTTTTAAAAATTCTTAGAACCCCTCAATCTGAGTTTCTTTAGCAGCTACAACATTTAAAAATGTCACTTTAAAAGGACAGTATACACTAATTTTCATATAACTGCATGTAATAGACACTACTATAAAGAAGAATATGTGCAGATACTGATCTAAAAATCCAATATAAAACCTTTTAAAAACTTACTTAGAAGATCCCAGTTTAGCTCTGTTGTTGATGTTAGGCTGGGGCACCCAGTGAAAGGGGCTGGGAAAGCAGGAAGGACAGATTCTCCCCCCTCCCCTGCATATGAAAAAGACCTTTTACACAAATAAGAGTCTGTAGACATCAGTATACATATAAAACTTTGGGGCTTGGTTAGGAGTCTGAAAATCAGCACAATGTTATTTAAAAATAATCAAAACTATACATTTTTACAGAATCAATACAAAAAAAGAAAAGGGGGCGCCCTTGAGAGTATCTATAAATGGTAATATGTAGTATATGAGGTAGCTTATATGTTACCAATAGAAATGCACTTTTCAGTATAAATGATGATACACTGATTCAGTAGTAACTAGTATATATGTTGTGGACAGAGTAAATAGATGTTAACCTATACAATTTGATAATCACAATGTTAATAGGACAGTTGTATCTCACTCAAAACTAGTATATACGTTGTGAACAGAGTAAATAGATGTTAGCCTAAACAATTTGATAATCACAATGTTAATAGGATAGTTATATCTCACTCAAAGATAGTGGTTAATGGGTGACAATGATCACTATATTGTCCTTTATAAAGGTCTTGATAGTAGAATACCAAGGCAGCAATCTGTAGTGGTCCAGACCAGGATCCAATTAAGCAATCTAAAATATCAAACAGAGACAGATGCGCCACATGGCCCAATATTGTAGTTTCCAAATTTATGTAGATTTTATTTTATAGTTGAACTCACATGTATTGGAGCACCTCAATTGGTGCAAATGACACAGTCTGGGATCTATAACAGTCACCCAGCAGACCGGCCTCTCGAGTTGTTCAGGGTCTGTGTAAAATAGAGAACACAAAAAAGCCTATATGGCCTAGTATTGTATGACTAGAGTGATTCCACACCAGATAGTAGTATAAGATTTTGAACTCACATTTGGTGAAGCATCCCCAATGATGCTATAGAGACAAGCTGGGATTAATTCAGTCACCCAACAGACTTAGCTCGTGGCATACAGCATGCAATAGTCCTCTCAGTGGTCTTTAGGTCAGTGATATCCTCAGATAAAAACCAGTTCATAGGCAGCAAGTGTTTATAGTAAAAGTTAAAATCACTTTAATAAAATAATATTAAATCACTTTAATAAAATAATATTAAATTGCGACGCGTTTCTCAGTCTCAGACTGTTTCCTCAGGCATACTATGTATGCCACGAGCTAAGTCTGTTGGGTGACTGAATTAATCCCAGCTTGTCTCTATAGCATCATTGGGGATGCTTCACCAAATGTGAGTTCAAAATCTTATACTACTATCTGGTGTGGAATCACTCTAGTCATACAATACTAGGCCATATAGGCTTTTTTGTGTTCTCTATTTTACACAGACCCTGAACAACTCGAGAGGCCGGTCTGCTGGGTGACTGTTATAGATCCCAGACTGTGTCATTTGCACCAATTGAGGTGCTCCAATACATGTGAGTTCAACTATAAAATAAAATCTACATAAATTTGGAAACTACAATATTGGGCCATGTGGCGCATCTGTCTCTGTTTGATACATTTTTACAGAAACTCTCCCAGATGGGCTGTATAAAAAGATTGTCTATAAAATGTTTATGTAAATAAAAATCTAGTGTACAATATCCCTTTAAAAATTATCTATTTTGGACCAGGAGTGTGACCCCCCCCACACACACACCATAGTTCAACATACTGACAGTGTGCATAGACAATCTTCAGTTTTCTGTATGGTTTACTGGATCAAGCAATGGTTTCTGATGACTAAACTGAACAGATGGAAGAGAGGATGAGATGAAAGCAGGGACATATTTATATTTTGTGCTGCTCTAGGCACTGCAAAATCTGTTGCACACAAACTCCCCTTACCCCAAACTATTTTAGCTCATTTTTGCATCATCTGTTTCACAGAAATGGAAGCCAGAGATGCAGGGAGGGTTCATGCCCTCTAACTAGACATTGGGGTCTATTTATAAAGCAGCTGATGCTGCCTCCGACCCTCTCCGCTTCAGTTCCGACTGAAGCGGAAGTTAAGAAGCAGCTCCTTAAAGGGACAGTATACTATACCATTGTTTTTCCCTTAATGTGTTTCCAATTACTTTTTTTACCATCTGCAGAGTATACAATGTATAATATTTGCCTTTTTAAGGCTTATTTGTTTATATTAATTAGTTGGTTTTGTCTTTTAAAGCCACAACCTAATAAAATGGGTTGAGCTTGTAGGTATAATCAGATCTCATAACTTTATCACATTGTGTACATATACCTGCTTCTTTATCTTATATCTGTCCATAAACCAATCACCAATACTTGGAGAGAACAATGGACAATTAACATTTTATTACCTTATCTCTTCTATAACCCACTGGGACTGTAATTTCTTCTACTGGCTGTGTTTACACAGCTTGGCCTTGTGGTCAAAAACTTTCAGGATGGGTGGGGAAACCACAGGCTAAATAAACAATTTCAATTCCCAATATAAGGTTAATGGAAATACTTGTAAACAATTTAATACACTCCAACAGGTAAAGTGGATCATTGGGAACAAATTAAAAGGGAATTTTTTTTTGAGTAAACTGTCCCTTTAACTCATCCGCCACCTGAGGTGGCAGACAGCAATCAGCCCGATCAAATGCGATCTGGTTGATTGACACCCCCTGCTAGTGTCCAATTGGCCGCAAATCTGCAGGGGGCGGTATTGCACTAGCAGGTCACAAGAACTGCTGGCACAATGATACATACTAACAGCGTATGCTGTCTGCTTTTATCGATGTGTGGCGGACATGATTCGCTAATAGCGGATCATGTCTTTCTGCACCTACATAAATAAACCCCAGAGATTTTTAATAAAATGTATACATATAATATTTTAAGATTATAGTAGTGTGAAGAAATTGTGTCAAAGAACTACACCTTAAAATGTGCTGCCCCCCAAAACCTGCTGCCCTAGCCTCAGGCCTATGCTAAAATATTTCCTGGATAAAGCTCATCTTCTAAATAAAGCCACTTAGCAATGAGTTGTTTAATCATATGAAATATTTTCTTAATGATGATAATTTATTCACCTTGGTCACAAAACTAAGAACTTGTATGCAAATCAAAAATAGCTATTTTAAAGGAATATTTTACTCCCAAATTGTATATCAGGCATATGAAAGGGAAGCAAGTAAAGCTATGCTCCTGTTTACATTTAAATCTAAACTGATATATCAGTATCAGTTGTGTACTCCCTACTGACGTTCATTGGCTGATAAAGACACCTCCCACAATTCCATAGCTCCAAACATTTATTGTAGGATTTCTGGAACAGGCAGGTTTGGCAACACCAGTGTTTTGGGGATAGGGCCCAATGAGGGGGGCAGAGTCATTATCAGGTTGTGGATAGGGCAGAGGTAAGTTATGGGCGTTGGGCTAGGTCAGTTACTGAAAAAATGAGAAGCTTCTGGTGGTAAGTGGGTCAGACCTCCCAAATCGGAACAATCTGTGACAGTTAAAGAGACAGTCTACACTTTAGTCATCTTAAAGTCTTACCTTAGATTAAACTGCAAATAGCCTCCTGTACCCTTTCTATATAATGCAGTAGGAACAGTACAAAAAGTTATTTTAAAATTAATATTTTTCTGGCTGCCAAGCTCCACCCACTGGTGGCATCACAACCTGGGCTGCATCTAGGCATTCTGCTGAATAACATTGGCAGTCTATTGAATCCAATTAGTGAGCTTTTTGTGATTGGAAGCCATATGCAGCCCAGATCATAATGTAATCAGTGGGTGGAGCTTGGCAGCCATTTCAAAGTGGCCAGAAACAATATTAATTTAAAATAACTTTTTACCATGCATGCTGCATAATATAGTAAAGGTTATTTGCAGCTTAATCTAAGGTAAGACTTTAAGATGACTGTAGACTGTCCCTTTAAGAGGTCTGAAGCACTATTGGTGGAGAGGGTCGTACCTCTCCAAGCCTGATATAATATAATATTCAGTACATGAACATGATTTTTTTTAGAAAAAAACTGTAAAACATTTTAAACTATCCTCTTTAAGAAGAAACACATTAAAATAATGTACTTTGAAAATGAACATTTTAGGGTATTTCGACATAGACTTATTTGTTACGGAAAAATGGGATGCGAAGATAATTCAGCTGTGTCATACTATTTTATTTATGAATAAAATAATAAAAGGTGATATTTCAAGCCTTGGTAATTTTCTACTTGAATAACTTAAGTGTGCAAGTGTCTGACATCCTTGGAAGACTCAATGTAGTAGTAATATGATAATGGTATTGAAATGAGATCTTGTACTTCTCTGTTCATGTGGAGCAGAGAAATTGATGAACACAATGTTTTTGACTTTATTTTTTATTAAATTCAATTTCTTTCCCTATTAATATTCTATAAAAGATTTATCTTGTGTAAATAAAGTTGCGCAATTTCAATTGATGAAATACGTTCGCTGACCAAGACAGACACAATTTAAAGTGTTTACTGGAATCTGATAGTGGAATTTTCAGTATGAATAGAGGTAATATTACCTTTGTGTATTCTTTAAAACATGTTCTACCAGTCTGTATGTGAAGGAAGATGATATTACTTAGAAATGCAAAGCATTTGAAGGTTTATTACGTTGAGTTAAAAGGATGCCACCTTTTTAGCAGGTATTTAAAAAGTAAAGAAAAAATATTATATTTAAGGGACAGTCTACTCCAGAATTTTTATTGTTTAAAAATATAGATAATCCCTTTATTTGCCATTCCTCAGTTTTTCGTAACCAACACTGTTATAGAAAAATACTTTTTACCACTGTAATTACCTTGTATCTAAGCTAGGGATGGGCGAATGTTTCTAAAAATTCGAAATTTAAAACGAATTTTGACACGTGCGTTCGAATCTAATTTTGAATGTTTATATAACATTCTAACATTCTACTTCTGAATTTTCGTTTTCAAATTTTTCAATAAAATTCAAAAATATTCGTTCGAATAATAGAATGTTTAGCTATCTGTTCATTCAATTTCCAAATGTAATATTCGGATTCAAATGTGACATTCAAATTCGAAATAGTATTTCTAGTCTACAACTGTTTTTAAAAAATGTAATATTCAAATTCGAATGCTACATTCGAATATTACATTCGAATTTGAAATAGTATTTCTAGTCTAATACTGTGTTTTAAATGTAATATTCAAATTCGAATGTGATATTCAATTTGAATGTGACATTCGAATTCAAAATAGTATTTCTAGTCAAATACTGTGTTTTATAAATGTAATATTCAAATTCGAATGTGATATTCGATTCAAATGTGATATTCGATACGAATGTGATATTCGATTCAAATGTGACATTCGAATTCGAAATAGTGTTTCTAGTCTACAATTGTGTTTTATAAATGTAATATTCGAATTTGAAAGTGACATTCAAATTGGAATGTGACATTTGAATTTGAATGTGACATTCGAATTTGAATGTGACATTCGAATTTGAATGTGACATTCGAATTCGAATGTGACATTCGAAAACTGTAAATAACATTCGAATATCGAATTTTTAAGAATATTCGTTCTTATCAACATTCTATTATGTAAATTGAATTTCTACAATAACATTTGTTCTAACATTCAAATTCGAATATAAACACATTCGCCCATCCCTGATCTAAGCCTCTGCTGACCGCCCCTTATTTCAGTTCTTTTGACAGACTTGCCTATTATCTATTTAGCACACATGAACTAGTGCTGTCTAGCTGTGGAAAACTGTCAAAATGCACTGAGATAAGAGGCAGCCTTCAAGGGCTTAGATATTAGCACATGAGTCTACCTAGGTTTAGCTTTCAACAAAAAATACCAAGAGAACAAAGCAAATTTGATGATAAACGTAAATAGGAAAGTTTCTTAAAATTGCATGTCCTGCCTGAATCATGACCGTTTCATTTTTTATTATACTGTCCCTTTAACTTTTCACATGGAATTTTGTTTTGCAATATTTATTTATTGAACTGCTTATTTTAAATAAATATATACATTTATGTAAATTTCAAATAAATCATGTTTAGTATGGCTTATATTATTCTGTCTTTAGTTAGGTATTCACTATCATAATCAGTGCTGGAGCAATATCATTATAGTTTACTAGTCAAGGGAATAAATTTAAAGGGACAGCATGCTGTAAAACTGGTTTCCCTTCAATGTGTTTCCAATGACTAGTTATTCCAGCTAAAATGTATGAAAAAATACTCATTTGAGTTTATTTTTGTATATGAAATAGCCGGTTTTGTTCTTAATTAAAATGGTTGTGCTAACAGGAAATCAGATCTCCTTATTTTATTACTTTCTACAAACACATGTGTTTCCTTATTATTTGTTTGTCAGGATACCAAAGCCCAATTCTCAGAGAGAACAATATTTTATCTATTTATGTATCTCTCCTACCTCCCACTGGCTTTGTATATAGCCAATACTTAAAGGGACATAAAACCTAAATTTTTTATTTCATGATTCAGATAGAACATAACATTTTAAAATAACTTTCCAATGTACTTCTATTATAAAATCTTCCTAATTTTCTTGTTATTCTTTGTTAAAAAGCAGAAGATATGGCAGAAGTTTAGCAACAGTTATACATTAACAAGAACACTAGATGGCAGCACTATTTCCTGTCCTGTAGTGCCTCAGCCATGTGCATGCTACCTATCTAGATATTTCTTCCCCAAAGAAAAACATGAGCACTAAGCAAATTTGATAACAATTAAATTGTAAACTTTTTTTTAAATTGTATTCTCTATGTAAATTTTGGATTTCATGTCCCTTTTTGTATTGAAATGTTCAAGGTGGGTAGCACATGCTATTTCAAAAGACAAAATAAAGGTAAATTATTTATTTGTAAACAATGAAATTCACTTCAACAGGTAAAATTGATAATTGGGACCAAATTAAAGGGTAGAAAATGTTAAAGTGCAATTGACCCTATAAAGCATACTCATTACATCTCTGCACTCCAAGCAAAGCAATCATTTATAGGGCAAAGCCAGAACCTAAAAAAAAATCCATTTACTACAAAATATGAAAAACAGAGCATAGTATCCATAGTGCAAGATCCAAAAACTGGGTCACAGGTGATCACTGCTCAGTGGAACTCTCTGTGTGCCACTTAAAAATGTATAAGACAATTAAATACATACAATGGGGATAACGTTAAAGGATTACAAAATTTTTTTTTTGTGTGCGCTACCAAACCACACATTTCATACAACAATCAAAAATAGATAAGAAATCACCTACTTTTACACTCTAACGAAGCTGCTCTACATGTTAAAATATACTTTTTATTTTCGCCGATTACGTCACCCAATCCAACCCTCAAATATGGGTCGTTCAAGATGAAAAGCAATCTCCAATCTGTTGCAGATTTTCTGCATATCATTATGTGACGATTGCATCACCCTGTGATTGTGATAATTGCGCATGCGCATATCCCGTCTCTGTTACCCCGGGTCTGCTAGTTTGCATCGAGAGACTCTGTGAGTGACATAAAGGATGACTCTTCAGAAGCTTGTGCATGCGGATTGCGGCAATGTTCCGCCAACCTCGAACCTGGGTTATCCACCAGGATTGGACTATGAAAATGCATACCTGGTGGTGGGTTTGGAAATCGTTCAATTTCAAGAAGATTACTACTAAATGGTAAAAATTGGAAGCTGAATGTATAATACAAAATACAATAATATTTATTAATTTTTTCGATAGTGCCAACTTTTTTGGGGGGGTTTAGTGTCCCTTTAATAATAAGGAACACAAAAAATACTAGAAATGGAAGTGCAGAACTGTTTATGATGCGTCTGTGCTGATTTGTGGTGCAAAAATTAACATTTGTGATGGTTGGATTTGTGAGCGATTCCACTTTATATTTTAATACTTGCGACCTCAATCTCTGCCCACTTTGGATTCCATTTAATTAAATAGTAAATACAAATATTCAATTTGCTTGTGCTGCATTTGTTCTGATTTGTGTTTAAAAAAAAAAAAAAAAAAAGCACATTTGTGCCAATTTGGTTTCTGAGATATTTCACATTATATTTTAGCAAATGTGACCTCAATCTTCTCTTACTTTGGACCACATGTAATTAACCCCTTAATGGTATGTTGCTGGTCTTTCTTTGGGGGTGACTTTTTCAATAGTTCCTCCCTATTTATCAAGCCTGCAGGAGGGAGGCTGTAATCTCTCACTACTAGATGCATTCTCACATTTACTGTGAAAAATGTCTGGGCAAAGTTCGGCTCATAGAAGCAATGGAAAAATAGCAAAATTAAAGTGAATGTAAAGTTTAATGAAAAAAGGGGCACTTTCATTTATTAAACTTTTCATTGCAGCATTTTTTTTTTAAATACCTTTTTCTTTAGAAAACCCAGACTGGCGAAACCCTGGCCGCAGCTCTTCTGTACTTAGCATATTGATGACGAAACCAGCTTCCTCCAATCGTTGCATGGCCTCACGAGATGGATGCTCCGGGATGGATGCCATGATTGGAGGAAGCCGGTTTTGTCATTGATGATGTAAGTACAGAGGAGCCGCGGGCAGAGTATTGCCCGCCTGTGTTTGCTAAAGAAAAAAGTATTTTTTTAAAAAAAGGCTTCAATGTAAATTTTAATAATTTAAAGTGCTGCTGTTTTTAATAGTATTTTTAAAAACCGGACACTCATTCATTCAAATTTACATTCATTTTAAATCAAATGGGTTCACACTATGGCCCCAATTTATCAAGGTCTGGCGGACCTGATCCGACAGTGCGGATCAGGTCCACCAGACCTCGCTGAATACGGCAGGCAATATGCTCGCCATTTTCAGCATTGCACCAGCAGCTCACAAGAGCTGCTGGTACAACGCCACCCCCTGCAGACTCGCGGCCAATGGACCACCAGCGTACTCGATCGGGTTGATTTCCGGTGATGTCTGTCCGCCTGCTCTGGGCAGGCGGACAGGTTATGGAGCAGCGGTCTTTGTGACCGCTGCTTCATAACTGCTGTTTCTGGCGAGCCTGCAGGGGCAACAAGCTCCATTCGTAGCTTGATAAATATGCCCCTATAACTGTAGCACAATTAAATTCCAGAGTACACACGGACAGGTGAATGACTGATGCATTTCGTCTGAGCTTTTTCAAAGCCGTGAGTGGCCCCACTCTGAACGGTATTATTATTTATTACTCTCTTATCCAATCCTATTTACAAAATACAACACAGCCCTGATGTGGGTAATCCATTCATTTTGTTATGTTTCCATTACTTTTATGAGCCTTACTATGCCTGTACTTTTTTCACAGTAATTGTGAGCACGCATCTAGGGAGAGATTGTTTGTTAAGACCACTGATACCCTACTATTGTGGGGCTCACACAATCATAGACTATGTTATGCTAGGGATCTTTTTAACTCACTGGATGTCTCACAATGGGCCTCTAAATCTACTTTGCTCTAGGATTTATTTGGTCAGTAATTAGGTTTTATTTACTTGGAAATTTAAATTTAGTAATATTATATTTTAATACATTGGGATATCAAGTGTATCCTTTCCAGGTACTCTGACAGTGCTACTTGAATCTTTTATTTGTAATTCATTTTAATTTAATATCTATTTGATATTTTTTAATATATTTAATAAAAGTTATGTTTTATTTTTTATTGGGTATGGGATATAAATTTGGAAGTCTGCGCCAAGGGGTTATCTTTTCTTTCTTTTGTGGTTAATATAAACTGTTTGATTTTTACCCAGGCAAACCCCCCCCCCCTCACACTTTTGGATTACACTTGAGTGTATGAGATATACTAGTATATGTGTTAAATAATTTGGTTCAGTGCCTTCTCCTATTATCAGTTACACTAAAGCACCATCACAGCTGCAATGTGTTAATTAACTGGAGAATAAAACAAAATCTATAAGAACCAGTCATGCTCCATATTTGACTGTTCCCTTCAAACAGAGTTTTGCTGTGGCTGCACTGTGTTATGGAAAACTTACACAGCCAGAGCACATCAAAGCATAAGAGAAAACCGTTGCTGCATGTGTCCCGTTCTTTCTGCACACATGTTGCATTTTCTGCAATGACATCTCAGATCACAGCATGTTCTGCCTTAGGGGAGGTAACACAGTATTTTATTAAACAGGGATGTCAATACTTTAGTGACATGGGGTCTATTTTTGTGACATGGGGTCTATTTTTGTGACACAAACAGCAGAGTTCGGTCTCAGCAACTCCAGCACACAACTGGCCCCAAACCGGAAATCCGGAAATCCTAAAGTGCCCAAAACATGCACTAACTCCTGGAGTGCCGTAGCTGAAAAAATGGGTGAACCATTCCGCAAATAAATGATAAAAGGAAAAAGTAGCAGGCACTACGCAAAGGTGCAAAAAAAGTCCATACATTTATTAAAGAATTAATATAAAAAAACAAAAACAGGACAAAACACTGAACAGACCATGGAGGTAGGACAAAGACAGGTGTCTGACGCGTTTCACGCCCCGTACAGGTGCCTACTCATAGACATGATACATACAATAGGTATTGTGCTATTTATACCCTAAACCAAAAACCATTCACCTTTACATAACCGGAGTGAAATAAAAACTAGACTAGCTCAACGCTATCTATATATTATTAGTTAGCACACAAATATGTACTAGCTGGCCCATAATGCTAGATGTTATTAAATCTTAACAGAAATATTTCCTAGATAAAGAGAAATATTAATAACTATTATTAAAAAATAAAGTAACCTGAAGTTAATTTAAATATAAACTGGGTAGTGGTAATGATGAAGTTACCTAACTCTGTCAAAAAACATAACTCTGTCAAAAAGCATAAAAGGAGTGACTACAATCAAAGCAAGGTACAGTTAATCTATTTTTGTTGTATGAGTGTGTGTGTGTTGTATGAGAGTATGTGTGTGTTTTGTATGAGTGTGTGTGTGTTGTATGAGAGTTTGTGTGTTTTGTATGAGAGTGTATGTGTGTTGTATGAGTGTGTGTGTGTTTTGTATAAGAGTGTGTGTGTTGTATGAGTGTGTGTGTGTGTGTTGTATGAGTGTGCGTGTGTTTTGTATACGAGCATGTGTGTTGTATGAGTGTGTGTGTGTTTTGTATGAGAGTGTATATGTATAATTTAGAATCTAGGGAGCGCCTCAAATTGGGCTGGGATATATGCACATAAAACGTTGATGGGTATTTAGAAAAATTTCACAGGTTTATTCATACAAACACGATAAAAACAATTAAAAATGTAAAAAATATATGAAATTGCGATCGAAGTAAGTTGAAATTACTCAACTTATTAGATATATATCCTCTTATACATTAACTTTTATGGTATCAGACAGGATGGTGATACACAAGTGTAAAAGAATAAAAAGTATAGAGAATATAAAAAATATAAAAAAGTCCTTCATGGATCCATGAGTACAGTAAAATATATATGAATAAAACCATATAGCAGGTATAGAAATACAATCTTCAAAAATTAAGATACTAAAAACATACAGTACAATATAGTTAACGATTCCTAAATTTAATAATTATGTAAACAGTGTGTGGTGTCTCCTATGTGTATTAGACAATCCCTGATATTAGGGTAAATAGTTCCAAGTTCCTTGGGGGCAATTCTGCCCTATGGTGAGTCGATCCTAGGGGGTATAGCTGTAAAGGTGTCCAAGAAGTTTGACTTAGTGAAGGGTGATGTAAAATGTAAAAATGTGGAAAAAACAACTAGAAAAATAATGTCCTAGTGCTGTGATCAATGGCAATAAAACTCAGATCCAAAAAAAAAATTTGTGACAAAAATAAGTGAGAAGTAGAAAAAAGTTGAAAAAAGTAAAAGAATAATCGTTTTAATGTCCCAATTCCAAAATCCAAAAAGATTTACAATAAAAAATCCAAATAGAAATGAATAAGATTCCCAGTGTACCTGTGGAATATAAAACAAAAACAAATGGTGCAATAACGTTTAGGAAATCCTTAGTATAAATGAAATGAGGCTTACCATCAATAGCCAACGCGTTTCGGCCCTTCCTTGGGCCTTTTTCAAGACTGTATTGTGGTAAGCATAACTAGGCCTCTTTTTATACTATGGTGCACCTATCACAGTGCACCAAAATTGCGCCAAAAAGTGTTCACCTTTGACCCGGAAGTGATACCTTCCTGTATCTCAAATGTTTTGTGCATACTTATTTTTATTTATATTTGGTTATTGTGGCCAATTTTAGGCTGTTGCTTAATTCCTCTCTAAGCAGAATAAGAAGAAGCAGAAAGGCGGATTTTTCATCGCCGAAATCGCCGAAACCGGAAGTACACTTTGCATGTTGGTGTCACTTCCGGTTTGTGATTAGGGGCCGGTGTCGTTTAAAAGTACTTCTGGACTGACATATATTTACAACAGACTATGGTGTCTTGGGTTGTACATTTATTGCTATTTGGTCCCAGGGGAGTGTTATTTCCTATGTCATTTCGGCTAATACGCATTACCGGAAATGACATCACCACCGGAAATGGAGTTCCGGTCTCCTTATGACCGGAAGTGACGTTGTAACCGGAAATGGTGTTCCGGTCTATGTGTGACTCTGGGTATTTTTCAGGGGTTTGTAATACTGAATGTGAAATACTTGGTAAAATGTTATACATGGATTCATTGTGGTCAATCAAATAAAAACGTATGTGTGCAGAAACGGTCAGTGAAATTATTTACAGAGGCAAATTTGTAAAACACTTTAAAAATATATGATAAAAGTATAATACAAGTCTGTTATTAAGGTACATAAGCAGACACATATGTAAAAAAAATCTCTCATTGAGTCTCGAATAGATTACTTTAGATCAGAGGTATCAGAAATCACTATTCCAGTTAGGTGCCTAATTAGTGTCATATTTTGAAAGATGAGGATTCCACTAGTTCATATGCTGGTAAGATGGGTTCCCTCAACATCAGGTGTTTCTCTGCGTGGAATCCACCCGGTAAATAGGGCTCTATATTACCACAACAGGAAGAATTGGTGGGAAGAATTATAAAAAATGCTAAGGGGTCTAAAAAGATGTAAAAAGGGATTTTATGGAATCGTTAAAAACATTTGTTAAAACATCATCAAAAATTCTCTAAAAATCTGGTGGGTAGGTGGATAAAAAAAGATTATAAAAGATTAAGGGTAAGATGAAGGGGAGTTGTATCATGTACTCATTAGGTAAACTAGTCTATTACGCTAGTATGAAGATACATGCTAATAATGGATCTTTGTTTCCTATAGCGCATGTCTATTTGAGATTAAATAAATGTGACAAATCCTCCTTTTTATTCAGACCCCTGGGATGTAGGCAGTCTAAATAGAATATCCACCTAGATTCTTCAATAAGGAGTTTTTTCTCTTGATCTCCCCCTCTCCAACTGGGGTTTACTAGTTGGATACCGCAATATTTGAAATCTTTCTTGTTTCCCTGATGTTTTCTAGTGAAATGTTTGTATAGTGGAGTCTCTGTACTCTTATTTTTGATCTGTAGTAGATGCTCTCTGATACGGTCCTTAAGGGGTCTGGAGGTCTGACCAATATATTGGAGACCGCAGCTGCATTCTATGAGGTATATGACTCCCTTATTACTACACCTTATGTGGTCTCTTATAGGGTAAACTATTTTGGTGTTATGTGCTGTGAATTGCTTGGTTTTTACACCTCTTTCACACGCCTTAGAACTAGGGCATGGATAGAAACCCTTAATGTCACTACCTTGTATATCTCTCGTTTTCAACTTAGGGGTTCTGGGTATACTTGGTGAGAGTATGCTCTTCAAGTTTTCTAATTTACGGTAAATGAATTTTGGTGTTTCTGGGAGCCTTTCCCCGAGCACATCGTCATCTTTCAAAATCGACCAGTGTTTCCTTATGATCTTTTCTATAATGTGTCTGTTAGTGCTGTATTTTGTTATAAAAGGGATGTTCACTATTTCATCATCCCATATTGATTTGTTTTCCTTATTTTTATACAGTAGAAGGTCTTTTCTGTCTTTCATCCTAACCTCTGATATGTTTCTCTCCAAGCTGTCATTATCATATCCTCTTTCAAGGAACCTTTCTTTGATCATAGTCACTTGTTGTTCCCATTTCTCCGGGTTGGAACAGTTTTTCTTTAGTCTTAGCATCTGACCCTTAGGTATATTAGATTTCCAATTGGAGTGGTGACAGCTGTCTTGGTGAATGTAATTATTACAGTCTACCTGTTTGAAGTTAGTAGATGTTTCTAGTTTGCCTTCGATTACTTCAATTTTTAGATCCAGGAATGTAATTTCCTTCATACTTATTTCGTGTGTAAACTTGAGGTTGAGGTTATTACTATTCATGACCTCAATTGTGTATAAAAGGTCCTCCATAGAACCTTTCCAGATTAACAAAATATCGTCTATATACCTTCGGTATAGGACCAGGTCCGCGCTCGCTGGGCACGATTCCCAAAAAATTAGTTCCCATCTTCCCATATACAGATTCGCGTAGCTGGGCGCGAACCTGGTCCCCATTGCTGTTCCGCATATTTGGTTAAAATAGGTCCCCTGGTTAAAAAAATAGTTATGAGTCAGTATAAAGTTGATGCCATCTAAAATAAAGTTCTTGTGTAGTGTTGGCATGTCCGGATCCTTTGTCAAAAAGAAGTCGATGGCATCTAGGCCCCCCTGATGAGGAATGCTTGTGTAGAGGGATGTTACATCACAGGTAGCCAGAATGTAGTTGCTTTTCCATTCGATACCCTCTAATACATTTAGGACTTGCGTTGAATCCCGCAAGTATGATGGAAGTTTCATTACATGTTGTTGGAGTTGTTTGTCCACATATTCTGATAGGTTACTTGTTAAAGAACCTATCCCTGATATGATTGGTCTTCCTGGCGGTTTTTCGATGGATTTGTGGATCTTGGGAAGGTAGTAGAATACTGGAGTGATAGGGTGTTTAACACTCAAGTATTTATATTCCTTCTCATTCAGTATTCCATTTCTCCTTGCCTCCCCCAAGATCCTATCTAAGTCCTTCTTGTAGCCTTCAACGGGGTTATTACTGAGTTTCTCATAGGTTTTTTTGTCTGCTAGAATCCTATTGCATTCTTGGTTGTAATCCGCTTTATCTAAGATTACCAGACCTCCTCCTTTGTCCGCTGGTTTAATAACCTGGTCGTGGTTTCTCGCAAGGGATTTTATTGTTGATAGTTGATCCTTGTTAAGGTTATGTTTGGTCATCTTAAGTTTATTCTGACTGATGTTTCTGATATCGTTGCAAACCAGAGTGTCAAATGTTTCAATTGCATTTCCCTTACTCATCACCGGATAAAACGATGATTTTGGTCTTAAATCGGTGTGTTTATACATACTGTTGGTGAGGCTTGGGCTTTCTGGATTCAGATTTCCTATTCTTGTGGACTGGAGTTCCAGTGGGGATTTGATGAAATGTCTCTTGAGTGTTAGTTTTCTTATATACTCCTTAGCATTCACAAAGGTTTCACATTTATTTAGACCTTTTGCTGGGGCAAATGAAAGCCCATAATTCAGGACTGAGAATTCCTTATCTGTGAGAGTTATCGAGCTTAGGTTATAGATACCCTTCGGTATCCCTTCATTTGTTGGGGGGTTTGTTGAATGTTCATCTGATGGAGCTTTCTTGCGATTTATTCGCCTCCCACCTCTCTTGCCTCTGTGTGTTTTCTTTTTTCGGTTGGCGTCATGAAATCTTCGGGACAGGAGTTCTTTCTTTTTGAAGATGTTCTTTCTAGTTCTTTGGTTGACGTCTGGTGTAATCCTAAAAAAGAGTGTCCTGATGTGGATGCTGCATTTTGTTCGTTAGGTCGTGGGTTGGGTGCTCCGTTATGTCTTTCATTTGGTCTGTATTGTTGACTCTCATTGTTCATTTGTCTCGGGGTATCTTGACCTCCCCTGTACCCTGGGTGGGTGGGGTTTATTGTTCTGTTGTGGCTTGTGTTGTTATTTTCTCGCCAACTTCCCCTTCTGTTTTGAAAGTGCCCATAATTTCTAGGTCTCCTATAGTCCCAGGTGTTATCAAAGTTTTCCCTTTGGAATCTGTTGTCCCTTTGGAATCTGTTGTTACCACGGGTTTCTTCGTATGGGCGTGTCCCGTGTCTTCTCATCGGGAAGTGGTAAGGTGGGGAATATGGTTCCCTGTAGGAGTAGTTAGGAATAGGCTCTCGGTAGAATCTCTCAAAGTTACCCCTTCCATTATATCGGGGTCCATGGTAGGTTGTTCTGTTATTCGGAGTCCTAAATTCCTGATGCCCATCGTCGATCCTTCTTTGGTTGTGCTGATAGTACATATTCCCTGGGGTTCTGTTATATTCAGGTCTGTAACCCATATTGTTGTCTCTCATTGGTTGACCTCTCTCATTCCTATTTGGTTGGTCTGGATGTTGCCCCCTCTCTCGTGGTTCTTGATAATCTCTCTGGTCTCTTGGCGCAATTTTGGTGCACTGTGATAGGTGCACCATAGTATAAAAAGAGGCCTAGTTATGCTTACCACAATACAGTCTTGAAAAAGGCCCAAGGAAGGGCCGAAACGCATTGGCTATTGATGGTAAGCCTCATTTCATTTATACTAAGGATTTCCTAAACGTTATTGCACCATTTGTTTTTGTTTTATATTCCACAGGTACACTGGGAATCTTATTCGTTTCTATTTGCATTTTTTATTGTAAATCTTTTTGGATTTTGGAATTGGGACATTAAAACGATTATTCTTTTACTTTTTTCAACTTTTTTCTACTTCTCACTTATTTTTGTCACAATTTTTTTTTTGGATCTGAGTTTTATTGCCATTGATCAAAGCACTAGGACATTATTTTTCTAGTTGTTTTTTCCACATTTTTACATTTTACATCACCCTTCACTAAGTCAAACTTCTTGGACACCTTCACAGCTATACCCCCTAGGTTCGACTCACCATAGGGCAGAATTGCCCCCAAGGAACTTGGAACTATTTACCCTAATATCAGGGATTGTCTAATACACATAGGAGACACCACACACTGTTTACATAATTATTACATTTAGGAATCGTTAACTATATTGTACTGTATGTTTTTAGTATCTTAATTTTTGAAGATTGTATTTCTATACCTGCTATATGGTTTTATTCATATATTTTTTACTGTACTCATGGATCCATGAAGGACTTTTTTATATTTTTTATATTCTCTATACTTTTTATTCTTTTACACTTGTGTATCACCATCCTGTCTGATACCATAAAAGTTAATGTATAAGAGGATATATATCTAATAAGTTGAGTAATTTCAACTTACTTTGATCGCAATTTCATATATTTTTTACATTTTTAATTGTTTTTATTGTGTTTGTATGAATAAACCTGTGAAATTTTTCTAAATACCCATCAACGTTTTATGTGCATATATCCCAGCCCAATTTGAGGCGCTCCCTAGATTCTAAATTATACACTGTTCAATATCTATAGACAAACTAGGTGTCTTATTTTTTCTGGGGAGCTAGTTGGATATAGAGGAGACGCTGTGAGGAACACAACCTATTCTAGATCTTTCACTACCTAGTAACCTCACTAGCAGCCCTCATACACTTACCCTTACACCTAAACCTATATAGAGATAGAGATTAACCTATCTTATTGTACTAACCGCCACACCTAGATCCCACTGAGAGGCTCACTAATCATGGACATTACTAAGTCCTTGAGACAAGATATTACACTAGAAATTAACTACTCGATTACAGACCAAAACAACAGAGACACGGGATCAATTGATTACAACTCCATATTTAGGAACTTGGAGAAACTACTGATACAAGAGGTGAAATATAAAGCAGAAATCACTTTTCTCAGGAAGTGCCTAGAATTTAAAATTATCCCTAAGGGATTGTTAATTAAAAAAGATTGTGCATTCCAGTTAGAAGATCCGGAATTTATAGATAAATGGTCTAACATTCTGATAGAGGGCTCCAGAAAGCTAATGGAGGCAATTATTGAATATAGAGAATCTATCCTAGCTAAAGTGGACGAGGAGATTAAAAAGAATGAAGATGACTTCACGAGTCCAGATGGATCAATAATTGAAACCAAAGATCTCCTAGAAAGGAAGGAAAACCTCACCAGAAGGGTAACTAAAATGAGGGAGAACATCACGAACAAGAAATCGAAGAAATTGAATAGAGAATTAGAATTCATCAGAGAGGCAAAAGAAAATGATGCCCTACATAAATCCACGACAAACAATGACAACAGATGTAATGATGGAGACAAAAATAGACACCAAAGAAGTGAAACAAATGAATGGATTGAGGTCCACAACAGAGGAAGGAAACAATCCTATATACCACTAAAGGATAACGACCAGAGAGATTATCAAGAACCACGAGAGAGGGGGCAACATCCAGACCAACCAAATAGGAATGAGAGAGGTCAACCAATGAGAGACAACAATATGGGTTACAGACCTGAATATAACAGAACCCCAGGGAATATGTACTATCAGCACAACCAAAGAAGGATCGACGATGGGCATCAGGAATTTAGGACTCCGAATAACAGAACAACCTACCATGGACCCCGATATAATGGAAGGGGTAACTTTGAGAGATTCTACCGAGAGCCTATTCCTAACTACTCCTACAGGGAACCATATTCCCCACCTTACCACTTCCCGATGAGAAGACACGGGACACGCCCATACGAAGAAACCCGTGGTAACAACAGATTCCAAAGGGACAACAGATTCCAAAGGGAAAACTTTGATAACACCTGGGACTATAGGAGACCTAGAAATTATGGGCACTTTCAAAACAGAAGGGGAAGTTGGCGAGAAAATAACAACACAAGCCACAACAGAACAATAAACCCCACCCACCCAGGGTACAGGGGAGGTCAAGATACCCCGAGACAAATGAACAATGAGAGTCAACAATACAGACCAAATGAAAGACATAACGGAGCACCCAACCCACGACCTAACGAACAAAATGCAGCATCCACATCGGGACACTCTTTTTTAGGATTACACCAGACGTCAACCAAAGAACTAGAAAGAACATCTTCAAAAAGAAAGAACTCCTGTCCCGAAGATTTCATGATGCCAACCGAAAAAAGAAAACACACAGAGGCAAGAGAGGTGGGAGGCGAATAAATCGCAAGAAAGCTCCATCAGATGAACATTCAACAAACCCCCCAACAAATGAAGGGATACCGAAGGGTATCTATAACCTAAGCTCGATAACTCTCACAGATAAGGAATCCTCAGTCCTGAATTATGGGCTTTCATTTGCCCCAGCAAAAGGTCTAAATAAATTTGAAACCTTTGTGAATGCTAAGGAGTATATAAGAAAACTAACACTCAAGAGACATTTCATCAAATCCCCACTGGAACTCCAGTCCACAAGAATAGGAAATCTGAATCCAGAAAGCCCAAGCCTCACCAACAGTATGTATAAACACACCGATTTAAGACCAAAATCATCGTTTTATCCGGTGATGAGTAAGGGAAATGCAATCGAAACATTTGACACTCTGGTTTGCAACGATATCAGAAACATCAGTCAGAATAAACTTAAGATGACCAAACATAACCTTAACAAGGATCAACTATCAACAATAAAATCCCTTGAGAGAAACCACAACCTGGTTATTAAACCAGCGGACAAAGGAGGAGGTCTGGTAATCTTAGATAAAGCGGATTACAACCAAGAATGCAATAGGATTCTCGCAGACAAAAAAAACTATGAGAAACTCAGGAATAACCCCGTTGAAGGCTACAAGAAGGACTTAGATAGGATCTTGGGGGAGGCAAGGAGAAATGGAATACTGAATGAGAAGGAATACAAATACTTGAGTGTTAAACACCCTATCACTCCAGTATTCTACTACCTCCCCAAGATCCACAAATCCATCAAAAAACCGCCAGGAAGACCAATCATATCAGGGATAGGTTCTTTAACAAGTAACCTATCAGAATATGTGGACAAACAACTCCAACAACATGTAATGAAACTTCCATCATACTTGCGGGATTCAACGCAAGTCCTAAATGTATTAGAGGGTATCGAATGGAAAAGCAACTACATTCTGGCTACCTGTGATGTAACATCCCTCTACACGAGCATTCCTCATCAGGGGGGCCTAGAAGCCATCGACTTCTTTTTGACAAAGGATCCGGACATGCCAACACTACACAAGAACTTTATTTTAGATGGCATCAACTTTATACTGACTCATAACTATTTTTTTAACCAGGGGACCTATTTTAACCAAATATGCGGAACAGCAATGGGGACCAGGTTCGCGCCCAGCTACGCGAATCTGTATATGGGAAGATGGGAACGAATTTTTTGGGAATCGTGCCCAGCGAGCGCGGACCTGGTCCTATACCGAAGGTATATAGACGATATTTTGTTAATCTGGAAAGGTTCTATGGAGGACCTTTTATACACAATTGAGGTCATGAATAGTAATAACCTCAACCTCAAGTTTACACACGAAATAAGTATGAAGGAAATTACATTCCTGGATCTAAAAATTGAAGTAATCGAAGGCAAACTAGAAACATCTACTCACTTCAAACAGGTAGACTGTAATAATTACATTCACCAAGACAGCTGTCACCACTCCAATTGGAAATCTAATATACCTAAGGGTCAGATGCTAAGACTAAAGAAAAACTGTTCCAACCCGGAGAAATGGGAACAACAAGTGACTATGATCAAAGAAAGGTTCCTTGAAAGAGGATATGATAATGACAGCTTGGAGAGAAACATATCAGAGGTTAGGATGAAAGACAGAAAAGACCTTCTACTGTATAAAAATAAGGAAAACAAATCAATATGGGATGATGAAATAGTGAACATCCCTTTTATAACAAAATACAGCACTAACAGACACATTATAGAAAAGATCATAAGGAAACACTGGTCGATTTTGAAAGATGACGATGTACTCGGGGAAAGGCTCCCAGAAACACCAAAATTCATTTACCGTAAATTAGAAAACTTGAAGAGCATACTCTCACCAAGTATACCCAGAACCCCTAAGTTGAAAACGAGAGATATACAAGGTAGAGACATTAAGGGTTTCTATCCATGCCCTAGTTCTAAGGCGTGTGAAAGAGGTGTAAAAACCAAGCAATTCACAGCACATAACACCAAAATAGTTTACCCTATAAGAGACCACATAAGGTGTAGTAATAAGGGAGTCATATACCTCATAGAATGCAGCTGCGGTCTCCAATATATTGGTCAGACCTCCAGACCCCTTAAGGACCGTATCAGAGAGCATCTACTACAGATCAAAAATAAGAGTACAGAGACTCCACTATACAAACATTTCACTAGAAAACATCAGGGAAACAAGAAAGATTTCAAATATTGCGGTATCCAACTAGTAAACCCCAGTTGGAGAGGGGGAGATCAAGAGAAAAAACTCCTTATAGAAGAATCTAGGTGGATATTCTATTTAGAATGCCTACATCCCAGGGGTCTGAATAACAAGGAGAATTTGTCACATTTATTTAATCTCAAATAGACATGCGCTATAGGAAACAAAGATCCATTATTAGCATGTATCTTCATACTAGCGTAATAGACTAGTTTACCTAATGAGTACATGATACAACTCCCCTTCATCTTACCCTTAATCTTTTATAATCTTTTTTTATCCACCTACCCACCAGATTTTTAGAGAATTTTTGATGATGTTTTAACAAATGTTTTTAACGATTCCATAAAATCCCTTTTTACATCTTTTTAGACCCCTTAGCATTTTTTATAATTCTTCCCACCAATTCTTCCTGTTGTGGTAATATAGAGCCCTATTTACCGGGTGGATTCCACGCAGAGAAACACCTGATGTTGAGGGAACCCATCTTACCAGCATATGAACTAGTGGAATCCTCATCTTTCAAAATATGACACTAATTAGGCACCTAACTGGAATAGTGATTTCTGATACCTCTGATCTAAAGTAATCTATTCGAGACTCAATGAGAGATTTTTTTACATATGTGTCTGCTTATGTACCTTAATAACAGACTTGTATTATACTTTTATCATATATTTTTAAAGTGTTTTACAAATTTGCCTCTGTAAATAATTTCACTGACCGTTTCTGCACACATACGTTTTTATTTGATTGACCACAATGAATCCATGTATAACATTTTACCAAGTATTTCACATTCAGTATTACAAACCCCTGAAAAATACCCAGAGTCACACATAGACCGGAACACCATTTCCGGTTACGACGTCACTTCCGGTCATAAGGAGACCGGAACTCCACTTCCGGTGGTGATGTCATTTCCGGTAATGCGTATTAGCCGAAATGACATAGGAAATAACACTCCCCTGGGACCAAATAGCAATAAATGTACAACCCAAGACACCATAGTCTGTTGTAAATATATGTCAGTCCAGAAGTACTTTTAAACGACACCGGCCCCTAATCACGAACCGGAAGTGACACCAACATGCAAAGTGCACTTCCGGTTTCGGCGATTTCGGCGATGAAAAATCCGCCTTTCTGCTTCTTCTTATTCTGCTTAGAGAGGAATTAAGCAACAGCCTAAAATTGGCCACAATAACCAAATATAAATAAAAATAAGTATGCACAAAACATTTGAGATACAGGAAGGTATCACTTCCGGGTCAAAGGTGAACACTTTTTGGCACAATTTTGGTGCACTGTGATAGGTGCACCATAGTATAAAAAGAGGCCTAGTTATGCTTACCACAATACAGTCTTGAAAAAGGCCCAAGGAAGGGCCGAAACGCGTTGGCTATTGATGGTAAGCCTCATTTCATTTATACTAAGGATTTCCTAAACGTTATTGCACCATTTGTTTTTGTTTTATATTCCACAGGTACACTGGGAATCTTATTCGTTTCTATTTGCATTTTTTATTGTAAATCTTTTTGGATTTTGGAATTGGGACATTAAAACGATTATTCTTTTACTTTTTTCAACTTTTTTCTACTTCTCACTTATTTTTGTCACAAATTTTTTTTTTTGGATCTGAGTTTTATTGCCATTGATCACAGCACTAGGACATTATTTTTCTAGTTGTTTTTTCCACATTTTTACATTTTACATCACCCTTCACTAAGTCAAACTTCTTGGACACCTTCACAGCTATACCCCCTAGGATCGACTCACCATAGGGCAGAATTGCCCCCAAGGAACTTGGAACTATTTACCCTAATATCAGGGATTGTCTAATACACATAGGAGACACCACACACTGTTTACATAATTATTACATTTAGGAATCGTTAACTATATTGTACTGTATGTTTTTAGTATCTTAATTTTTGAAGATGTATTTCTATACCTGCTATATGGTTTTATTCATATATTTTTTACTGTACTCATGGATCCATGAAGGACTTTTTTATATTTTTTATATTCTCTATACTTTTTATTCTTTTACACTTGTGTATCACCATCCTGTCTGATACCATAAAAGTTAATGTATAAGAGGATATATATCTAATAAGTTGAGTAATTTCAACTTACTTCGATCGCAATTTCATATATTTTTTACATTTTTAATTGTTTTTATCGTGTTTGTATGAATAAACCTGTGAAATTTTTCTAAATACCCATCAACGTTTTATGTGCATATATCCCAGCCCAATTTGAGGCGCTCCCTAGATTCTAAATTATACACTGTTCAATATCTATAGACAAACTAGGTGTCTTATTTTTTCTGGGGAGCTAGTTGGATATAGAGGAGACGCTGTGAGGAACACAACCTATTATATGAGAGTGTATGTGTGTTGTATAAGTGTGTGTGTGTTGTATGAGTGTGTGTGTTGTATGAGTGTGTGTGTGTTTTATATGAGAGTGTATGTGTGTTGTATAAGTGTGTGTGTTGTATGAGTGTGTGTGTTGTATGAGTGTGTGTGTGTTTTATATGAGAGTGTGTGTGTTGTATGAGTGTGTCTGTGTTGTATGAGTGTGTGTGTGTTTTGTATGAGTGTGTGTGTGTGTGTTGTATGAGTGTGTGTGTTGTATGAGTTTGTGTGTGTTTTGTATAAGAGTTGTGTGTGGTGTATGAGTGTGTGTGTGTGGTGTATGAGTGTGTGTGTGTTGTATGAGTGTGTGTGTGTTTTGTATGAGAGTGTGTTTGTTGTATGAGTGTGTGTGTGTTGTATGAGTGTGTGTGTGTTTTGTATGAGAGTGTATGTGTGTTGTATAAGTGTGTGTGTTGTATGAGTGTGTGTATGTTGTATGAGTGTGTGTGTGTTGTATGAGTGTGTGTGTGTTGTATGAGTGTGTATGTGTTGTATGAGAGTGTGTGTGTGGTGTTACCTTTTACAACACTTCCGGGTTTGAGTACAATCAGGAATAAAGTACACACACATTTTAGTCACTTTGCCAAAAATTGCATGTATCTTGTTATATATTACTTTTCAGAAATTTTCAGACCAAGCATAAAAATATTGGAAATATACCAGGCTTGCAATAGTCTTTTCATTGTCTAACCTAGTATTAATCTGCGTTATCTTATCTTATCACCTTTGTTGAGTCTAGTTATGGACAGACATGTACTTCTAATTCTCAGAACTGTCAAGCCCACAAATTTCACAGCTAAATATCATGAAAAGGGGACAAAATAATATAATAAAAAAGGTTTTTTTTTGCTCGGCAAGTATTTTATATTAAAATCACAAAGTGATTCACGCCCCTTTAAGTCCACTGTTTTGTTTAACATTAAACCTGTTTTTCAGGTGCTTGTAACTTTGGATTGATAGAATTAATTTGTTTGAAATTTGGCAGTTTAGTGTACACTCCCCACAGAATTTAATATAAATATATTTTTAATAGGGGGATCTGACACAAATTGAATTCCAATATTAAAAAATATATATACTTACAGCTTATATTTCTAAAAGGTTTGATGAAAGTTTTTGCCGTTGCTGCAAGAGAACGATTTACTAAATACGATTGAGTTTAGATTACTATATGCAATTTACAGCTGAGAAAATGTACTGCTTCTAGAGATATTTTCTTCAACTTCCTTCTTGTAAAGTAATTTCCCATTTTGTTAAATTATGAAGTTTCTAAAGCACAGTAGTTTAATGTTATTTTGGGTAACTATCACCTAGCAACCAGTTAGCTTAACTGAATACCCTTCAGGGAGCTCTGGAGAAATACAAAAGGTTTTTGTCAAACCTGCAACTATTTGGTATCAGTAGAGATTCCAAAGAAGGAGACTTTCAGGTATGTTTTCAAAATAAAGTGAACAAATGTAAGAGAATAGCATCCAAAATATGGTTTTGCACGTATTACGAATTAAACTGTTTTATTAAAGCGCTAACCCGAGGAGCGCAAAAGATGAACTTATAATATCGTGTGCACATTCACGTATTCCCCCATAGAAGTAAAAAAAGACAAAAAAGTGGAAAAAAACTAAAACCCCATTCTCACGCAAACCTGATCGCACATTCTTATGTGTGCTAACCCGACATGAAAATATGAATATTTCACATTGAAATGTTCTTCACATAACAGATCATGTTCTATTTATTCATAAATACATATTTCTATATATATCTGCTGGTTTTTGGTACAATATATATTTACACCATATACTGTATATATATATATATATATATATATATATATATATATATATATGTATATATATATATATATATATATATATATATAAAATATATATATATATAAAATTATAAATAGGTATAGATATTTACAGATATATAGTGGATATAAAAAGTCTACACACCCCTGTTAAAATGTCAGGTATCTGTGATGTAAAACAATTAGACAAAGATAAATCATTTCAGAACTGTGACCTATAAACTACACAACTCAATTGAAAAACAAACTGAAATCTTTAAGGGGAAGGGAAGTAAACAAAAAAAATAATAATAATAATATGGTTGCATAACTGGGGATGTAGCTGCGTTCAGAATTAAGCAATCACATTCAAAACCATGTTAAATAAGAGTCATCACACACCTGCCATAATTTAAAATGCCTCTAATTAACCCTGAACAAAGTTCAGCTGTTCTAGTAGGTCTTTCCTGACATTTTCTTAGTCGCGTCCTACACAAAAGGCATGGTCCACAGAGAGCTTCCAAAGCATCAGAGGGATCTCATTGTTAAAAGGTATCAGTCAGGAGAAGGGTACAAACGAATTTCCAAGGCATTAGATATACCATGGAACACAGTGAAGACAGTCATCATCAAGTGGAGAACATATGGCACAACAGTGACATTACCAAGAACTGGATGTCCCTCCAAAATTGATGAAAAAGACGAGAAGAAAACTGGTCTGGGAGGCTACCAAGAGGCCTACAACAACATTAAATGAGCTGCAGGAATATCTGGCAAGTACTGGCTGTGTAGTACATGTGACAACAATCTCCCGTATTCATATGTTTTTCTTTGGGGTAGACGGCAAGATGGAAGCCTTTTCTTACAAAGAAAAACATCAAAGCCCAGCTAAACTGAGCAAAAACACATCTGAAGTCTCTCAAAAGCATGTGAGAAAAGGTGTTATTGTCTGATGAAACCAAGATTGAACTTTTTGGCAATAATTCCAAAAGATATGTTTGGCGCAAAAACAACACTACACATCACCAAAATAACACCATACCCACATTGAAGCATGGTGGTGGCAGCATCATGCTTTGGGGCTGTTTTTCTTCAGCTGGAACTGGGGCCTTATTCAAGGTAGAGGGAATTATGAACAGTTCCAAATACCAGTCAATATTGGCACAAAACTTTCAGGCTTCTGCTAGAAAGCTGAACATGAAGAGGAACTTAATCTTTCAGCATGACAACGATCCAAAGCATACATCCAAATCAACAAAGGAATGGCTTCACCAGAAGAAGATTAAAGTTTTGGAATGGCCCAGCCAGAGCCCAGACCTGAATCCGATTGAAAATCTGTGGGTTGATCTGAAGAGGGCTGTGCATAGGAGATGCCCTTGCAATCTGACAGATTTTGAGTGTTTTTGCAAAGAAGAGTGGGCAAATCTTGACAAGTCAAGATGTGCCATGCTGAAAAACTCATACCCAAAAAGACTGAGTGCTGTAATAAAATCAAAAGTTGCTTCAACAAAGTATTAGTTTAAGGGTGTTCACACTTATGCAACCATATTATTTATTTTTTTTATTTTTACTTTCCTTCACCTAAAAGATTTCAGTTTGTTTTTCAATTGAGTTGCATAGTTCACATTAAAGGTGGAAAAAGTTCTGAAATGATTTATCTTTGTCTCATTTTTTTACATTGCAGAAACCTGCCATTTTAACAGGGGTGTGTAGACTTTTTATATCCACTGTATATATATTTATAAATACATAGAACATATTCTGCTATGTGCAGAACATTGGAATGCCAAATATTTACAGTAAATACACACTTTAACACTTTATAAAATATGAATATTGCATAAATATGCTTTTTTAAAGATGTATATGTATGTCTATGTTAAATCCCTTTGCCTGTCTTTTTTTGAGATCTCATATCTTTGAGCCTTTATAACTTTTGTGTGCAATATTTTTAAAATAATTTTATTAGGTGGTGTTATTATGAGTGTAATTGTATTTTGCAATGTATTTTTATGTGTTTTGTGCACCTTTTTAGTTTTGCAAAACAGTTATCTAGAGCTCTGAAGTCGCAGTAATCATTCTAGCATAAACTGCAATTGAGCTCTATCGATTGCATTTACTTTCAACTCGTAATACGAGCGGTAAGCCTCATGAGCATCAACACCTGTGATAAACCCCTTATCCCTCGGGGCAAACGTTTGTACTCCACTCGTAATCTTTCCCTATCTTTGTTTAAATAAATGAAAATCAAACACTTAAAGAGACATGACAATCAAAATATAAAAACTGTTCTAAACTGGAAGAGATTTTGTCTTTCTTCTAAATTGAAAGGGACACTAAAGTTAAAACAACTCTCACTATTAAATTACGCACATTATTTTTATATGCACACATTCTATTTAGCATGTGAAAAAGTTCGCATTGTAGACATATACAAGTCTGTGATTTGCAAATGGAGGTCATCTGATACATAGGTGGGGGGGTGGAAATTTTGAAATTTTCTAGATAAAGTCTACTGCTAATTTGAAATTCAGAGTAAGTGCTTTTGCATTGTGTTTTTATTATGCATGTGTTGATTATGCAGGTCCTTTAATTGTTAGTTAATGGGATATGAAATCAAAATTAAACTTTAAAGGGACACTGAACCCAAATTTTTTCTTTCATGATTCAGATAGAACATGACATTTTAGGCCACTTTCTAATTTACTCCTATTATCAATTTTTCTTCGTTCTCTTACTATCTTTATTTTAAAATCAGTAATATAAATCTTAGCAACCAGCCCATTTTAGGTTCAGCACCATGGATAGCCCTTGCTTATTGGTGGCTTACATTTACCCACCAATAAGCAAGCATAACCCAGGTTCTAAACCAAAAATGGGCCAGCTCCTATGCATCACATTACTGCTTTTTAAATAAAGATAGCAAGAGAACAAAGAAAAATTGATAATAAGAGTAAATTAGAAAGTTGCTTAAAATTATATGCTCTATCTGAATCATGAAAGAAAACATTGGTGTTTAGTGTCCCTTTAAAGGGACATTAAACACTAAATTGAATTAATATATTTATATCTATTATGTATCAATTTACTAAATTCCCTACCACATGAGCTAATGAACTTCTGAGTAGTATTTGTTAAATCAAATGTTACATTCAAAATTTCAAATGTGGCTATTCGATCTCATTATGAACATTCGGAAACAAAAGTACCATTCGATTTCTGAATTTTAATGGATTTTCCTTCTTATTAACATTCAGTTGTCCAAAACGAATGTCCTCAGGACTCTCCGTTCTACCAAAAGAATTGCACTTTTAGCACATTCGCCCATCCTAATTACGATCCTTTTTATCTATACCTTTTAACAGATTTCTGGCACCATATTGCACTTGCCGAATGTAACACATATAGGTACTTAAAACAATGGAAAACTGGCCTTTTTTTTTTTTTTTTTTTTTTACATATTTGCTGATACTGAAAGATAATTTGGAATAAAACAGTAATTTTGCAATACACATTGAAATAACTAATGATTCTATTTTGAATGTACATCAGCTCATGGTTGAGTCTCATAATTTCTATGCTGATCAGTTGTCTTTTTTTTATATATATAATTTGCATTTCTCTTTAACTGAGTAGTCTATTTTATATAGAAAGGTTTGTTTTTGTTCTGATTTTTGTTTGTTTGTTTGTTTGTTTGTTTTGTTTTCAAGGTGTAATTGTGATGCTGGTGTTTTCACAGTGGAATTAGTCCTTAGCAGCAAGAAGGTAAATTGCAGCTCTTTTGATTTCTACTTATCATTTGTCATGTGTACAAAGCATTATGAGTTCTGCCAGTCCCGATTAGCGATGTTACAGCAAGTTTTTTTCAGTGACTTATTAGGTTCAGGACTAATCTGTTCCATAGGCAGTGACACAAATTACAAGCACAATTAGATTGGAATTTGAATCATTGTATGACTTCCATATAAATAGTTTAAATAAACTTTGCACGTATCAAAATATAGCATCACCCCATAGTGTTATAAATTTGTGTGCAACTATACAGTTGTTTATGTATTTTATAGTAATGGAGGATTTGAATTTTGGAGCGATTTTATTACTGTGGAACAGAAGGTGTTATTGCTAGTGGAGAAAGATATAAAGTAAAGGCTATTTTATTAGCAATTCTAGATTTTAACATTTGGGGTAAGCAAAAAGCTATAAGGGTGTTAGATAGTAAGTGCTGCGGTGGTAATTTATATATGTAACTGGGAGGAAACCCAAAAATACTGACATACTGGGATAACAGTTTATTTCCTTGCTGATGGTCTTGGCTATCACCGCTGTTATTGTTCATTCATGGCAGTGCACTAGCAGCCTCCTTAGGTAAACATGCACCAGACACCCCACTGCATGCTGGGTCTTTAAGTTCTGAAGTCAATATGGTACCTTAGGCCAGGATATGGAATAAATAAAGTGTGAAAAAAAATCACTTAACACTCAGTGATAAATATGTAAAAAAAAGCACTAAACCATGTATAGAAACTTCCAAATATAAATATAAAAGTATTCTCTTCTACTTTGTGAAAATGTTATCTTTAGGATACAAGATAAAAAATCACTCAAGTTAGCATGTTTTTGAGTATCATTGTATATAATCAACTCTTTAAACACTGTTTATCCCCCCTCCTAGTTATGCAATGACTATCCAACGTACGTTTCACCAAATAATGTAATCTTTTCATGCTATTATATGGTGACATGTTCCCTGAAAGGCCTCTTGAGTATTAAATGTTTTATCTCATTTGCTGTGGCTAATAGGGGACATATAAAAATAAGCACCTGCACTGATCAAGCAGTGAAAAATAACATTTTAAGTGGTAAATTATAAGAAAACTTGTGTTAAAAAAAATGAGAGTACATTTTTTTTACTATAATTATATATTATATGGGGAATTCATATTTTGAAATTAATCTCCCCTTAAGCATATGCAGTCTATAATCAAGCATGAACAAAAAACTTAGGAATTTTAGGAATTTAAGCTACTTTATCTAATTGTTGCTCAAGAGATTGTCATAAAACTAATATATGAAACATATTTTTTTCTATAAACCAGTGTGGTGAAAGGTGTGTTTTTATTTCCTTAATAAACCACAGTATGTTCTTTCAGATTGCAAAATCAATACAAACAACTAATCTTTATCAGTAAAAAATGTAAATGCTTTAACATAGCCAACTGCTTTGGGAAGAGAAATATTGACATAAGAGGTACGGTAGAAGACAAACACTTGCTAAAGCATTTATGATTGGTAGATCCTGTACTAGGAAAACCACCATAGAGTATTTTGTAGATGTGTATTGTTTTAATAAGCAGCATAATCATCTACAATGTATAAACATTTTATAAATTTATTATTTATATATAAAATTACAGGAAAATATCATTGAATGAAGAATGTGTTTCATACCCCTAGCATAGTTAGATAAAGAGTGCAATTTTTATAAAAAAAAAATCACACAAAAAAAACAACTTTCCAATATACTTCTATTATCTAAACCTGCACATTCTATTTACATAAGCACTTTCTGAGACTCCAGCTCCTACTGAGCATGTGCAAACGTGCACAACATTTATATACATTTTGTGACTGGCTGGCTGATGTCACATGATACAGGGGGAAGGGAAATTGGATTAACTTTAAAATTTGTCAAAATATATTCTACTGCTCATTTAAAATTCAAAGTAAGTGCTTTGCATTGTCTTTGTATTGTGTATTTGTCAGTTATGCGATTATATTGTATTTAGTGGTCCTTTAAAGGGACAGTCTAGTCCAAAATAAACTTTTTTAAGTGCTATTGGTAGTTTATTGTTAGCTTAGGGGGTGTTTTTATTATGTGATGGTATTTTTGTTTTTATAGAGGTATTAGATTAGGTTTAATTTTTATTATTTTAGATAATTTTGTTTATTATTTTTCGTAATTTTAGTGTTTTTTTTTGTAATGTTATTTTTTTTTAATTTTTTTCGTAGTGTTAGGATTTTTTAAGATTGTAATTTAGTTTTTTTTATTTTTAGGTTAATTTATTGTTTAATCAAAGTTTTTTTTATTTCACAAGTAAGTTTTTATTCATTTAAAGGTAGTTTTATTGTAAGCTTAATTTAAAGTTAGGAGGTGTTAGGTTTAGGGGTTATTAGTTTAATTTAGTGTGTTGTGATGTGGGGGGCTGGCGGTTTAGGGGTTAATAGTTTTAGTTTAGTATAAGCGATGTGGGGGGCCGGCAGTTGAGGGGTAAATAAGTTTATTATAGTAGTAGCAATGTGGTTGGGCGGTGGTTTAGGGGTTAATAGGTTTATTATAGTATTTGCAATGCTGAGGGATGGGGATTTAGAGGTTAATACTTTATTTTAGTGTTGACGATGTGGATGGGCGGCGGATTAGGGTTAATACTTTAATTTAGTGTTGGCGATGGAGGTGGGCGGCAGATTAGGGGTTAATAGATTTTATATATTATTTGCGATGCGGGGTGTGGTGGTTTAGGGGTTAAAAGGTAGTTTATGGGTGTTAGTTTACTTTGTAACATTTTTGTTTGGCAAAATCCATAACTACTGGTCTTTGATCGTGTAATGAATCATGGTGGTATAAACTATAATGCTAGCGGAATAGCCGGACCACACAACGTGTAATACAGGCGCAATGAAAATCCTGCACTCAAAAGTCTTTTTTTGAGTGTGGAATGGAGAGTTGCGTAATGGCTAAAATGCTAGCGGTATAGCCATACTGCCATGACTTGTAACAGTAGACCTGCATATTCTGCGCGCAATGGCCAATTTTAAGCGGTATAGCGATACCGCAACACTTGTAATCTTGCTGTTGTTTTTTGTTTTTTCCAGATAGGTTCCTTCACCCTTCTGATCCATTCTATTTAAGCCTCTTTAAACTCTTTTCCTATTGTAATACACTTTTTACATTGATATTCTTATGATTTTGCAGCTTTTAATTCAACACATTTTTTACCTTTTGTAAACATATTTTGGCCATGCTCAGTTCCTATTTCAATACATTGGAATTTCATTGCAATTCTCACTTACTTTTCTACTGCATGATAATCTTTTAGAGGCAGAAGTGTCTCAATTAATTAAGATCCCCAAATGATGTCTGAATATAATTAGAGTATTAGGTTTTCTTACATTTTTGCCATTAAAATATTTCTATATAAGATCTTTTAACAATTAAATATTGTTTATCAAGTGTATCATTTGAATATTACATTTGAAAATTAATTTTCTAGACTTATGTTAAAGTCTGCTAGGAATGTTTGATAAGTTAATATTTGTTAGATTCCATAATGAAATGTTTTATTAGATAACGAGAAGAAAATGAAAGAACGGTAAATGCTTTGTAAATATTTTACATTATTTAGAACAAATGCAGCCAATATTAGGAATTTATAATCACAGTGCTAAAACATTTACTAACCCTCACACTCAATGTGACTTTATTTATCTTTATCAGGGTATCCCTCGCACTTTATGTGATTCTATTGATCTGTATAAGGGTAACCCTCACACTTCATGTGGTTCTATTGATCTTTATAAGGGTATCCACCACACTTGATGTGATTCTATTGATCTTTTTAAGGGTATCCATCACACTCAATGTGATTCTATTGATCTTTATAAGGGTATCCCTCACACTCATTGTGGTTCTATTGATCTTTATAAGGGTATCCATCACACTCGTTGTGGCTCTATTAATCTTTATAAGGGTATCCCTCGCACTTCATGTGGTTCTATTGATCTTTATAAGGGTAACCCTCAGACTTCATGTGGTTCTATTGATCTTTATAAGGGTAACCCTCACACTTCATGTGGTTCTATTGATCTTTATAAGGGTATCCATCACACTTGATGTGATTCTATTGATCTTTATAAGGGTATCCATCACACTCAATGTGATTCTATTAATCTTTATAAGGGTATCCCTCACACTCATTGTGGTTCTATTGATCTTTCTAAGGGTATCCATCACACTCGTTGTGGCTCTATTAATCTTTATAAGGGTATCCCTCACACTTAATGTGGTTCCATTGATCTTTATAAGGTTATCCCTCACACTCAATGTGACTTTATTTATCTTTATAAGGGTATCCCTCGCACTTCACGTGGTTCTATTGATCTTTATCAGGGTATCCCTCACACTCAATGTGATTCTATTGATCCTTATAAGGATATCCCTCACACTTGATGGAGCTCTATTGATCCTTATAAGGGTATCCCTCACACTTTATGTGGCTGTATTGATCCTTATAAGGGTATCCCTCACACTTGATGTGGCTCTATTGATCCTTATAAGGGTATCCCTCACAATCAATGTGGTTCTATTGATCTTTATAAGGGTATCCCTCACACTTGATGTGGTTCTATTGATCCTTATAAGGATATCCCTCACACTCAATGTGACTTTATTTATCTTTATAAGGGTATCCCTCGCACTTCACGTGGTTCTATTGATCTTTATCAGGGTATCCCTCACACTCAATGTGATTCTATTGATCCTTATAAGGATATCCCTCACACTTGATGGGGCTCTATTGATCCTTATAAGGGTATCCCTCACACTTTATGTGGCTGTATTGATCCTTATAAGGGTATCCCTCACACTTGATGTGGCTCTATTGATCCTTATAAGGGTATCCCTCACAATCAATGTGGTTCTATTGATCTTTATAAGGGTATCCCTCACACTCAATGTGATTCTATTGATCCTTATAAGGGTATCCCTCACAATCGATGTGATTCTATTGATCTGTATAAGGGTATCCCTCACACTTGATGTGGTTCTATTGATCTTTATAAGGGTATCCCTCACACTTCATGTGGCTTTATTGATCTTTATAAGGGTATCCCTAACACTCATTGTGGTTCTATTGATCTTTATAAGGGTATCCCTCACACTCATTGTGGTTCTATTGATCTTTATAAGGGTATTCCTCACACATTTGTTGTGGTTCTATTGATCTTTATAAGGGTATCCCTCACACTTGTTGTGGTTCTATTGATCTGTATAAGGGTATCCCTCACACTCAATGTGGCTCTATTGATCTTTATAAGGGTATCCCTCACACTCAATGTGGCTCTATTGATCTTTATAAGGGTATCCCTAACACTTGATGTGGCTCTATTGATCTTTATAAGGGTATCCCTCTTACTCAATGTGGTTCTATTGATCTTTATAAGGGTATCCCTCACATTCGTTGTGGTTCTATTGATCTTTATAAGGGTATCCCTCACACTCAATGTGGCTCTATTGATCTTTATAAGGGTATCCCTAACACTTGATGTGGCTCTATTGATCTTTATAAGGGTATCCCTCTTACTCAATGTGGTTCTATTGATCTTTATAAGGGTATCCCTCACATTCGTTGTGGTTCTATTGATCTTTATAAGGGTATCCCTCACACTCGTTGTGGCTCTATTGATCTTTATAAAGGTATCCCTCACACTCGTTGTGGCTCTATTGATCTGTATAAGAGTATCCCTCACACTCGTTGTGGCTCTATTAATCTTTATAAGGGTATCCCTCACACTTAATGTGGTTCTATTTATACTTATAAGGGTATCCCTCACATTCGATGTGGCTCTATTGATCTTTATAAGGGTATCCCTCACACTCGATGTGGCTCTATTGATCTTTATCAGGGTATCCCTCACACTAGATGTAGTTCTATTGATCTTTATAAGGGTATCCCTCACACTCAATGTAGTTCTATTGATCTTTATAAGGGTATCCCTCACACTCAATGTAGTTCTATTGATCTTTATAAGGGTATCCCTCACACTCGATTTAGTTCTATTGATCTTTATAAGGGTATCCCTCACACTCAATGTAGTTATAATGATCTTTATAACGGTATCTCTCACACTCGTTGTGGCTCTATTGATCTTTATAAGGGTATCCCTCACACTCGTTGTGGCTCTATTGATCTTTATAAGGGTATCCCTCACACTCGTTGTGGTTCTATTGCTCCTTATAAGGGTATCCCTCACACTCAATGTGGCTCTATTGATCCTTATAAGGGTATCCCTCACACTCATTGTGGTTCTATTGATCTTTCTAAGGGTATCCATCACACTCGTTGTGGCTCTATTAATCTTTATAAGGGTATCCCTCACACTTAATGTGGTTCCATTGATCTTTATAAGGTTATCCCTCACACTCAATGTGACTTTATTTATCTTTATAAGGGTATCCCTCGCACTTCACGTGGTTCTATTGATCTTTATCAGGGTATCCCTCACACTCAATGTGATTCTATTGATCCTTATAAGGATATCCCTCACACTTGATGGAGCTCTATTGATCCTTATAAGGGTATCCCTCACACTTTATGTGGCTGTATTGATCCTTATAAGGGTATCCCTCACACTTGATGTGGCTCTATTGATCCTTATAAGGGTATCCCTCACAATCAATGTGGTTCTATTGATCTTTATAAGGGTATCCCTCACACTTGATGTGGTTCTATTGATCCTTATAAGGATATCCCTCACACTCAATGTGACTTTATTTATCTTTATAAGGGTATCCCTCGCACTTCACGTGGTTCTATTGATCTTTATCAGGGTATCCCTCACACTCAATGTGATTCTATTGATCCTTATAAGGATATCCCTCACACTTGATGGGGCTCTATTGATCCTTATAAGGGTATCCCTCACACTTTATGTGGCTGTATTGATCCTTATAAGGGTATCCCTCACACTTGATGTGGCTCTATTGATCCTTATAAGGGTATCCCTCACAATCAATGTGGTTCTATTGATCTTTATAAGGGTATCCCTCACACTCAATGTGATTCTATTGATCCTTATAAGGGTATCCCTCACAATCGATGTGATTCTATTGATCTGTATAAGGGTATCCCTCACACTTGATGTGGTTCTATTGATCTTTATAAGGGTATCCCTCACACTTCATGTGGCTTTATTGATCTTTATAAGGGTATCCCTAACACTCATTGTGGTTCTATTGATCTTTATAAGGGTATCCCTCACACTCATTGTGGTTCTATTGATCTTTATAAGGGTATTCCTCACACATTTGTTGTGGTTCTATTGATCTTTATAAGGGTATCCCTCACACTTGTTGTGGTTCTATTGATCTGTATAAGGGTATCCCTCACACTCAATGTGGCTCTATTGATCTTTATAAGGGTATCCCTAACACTTGATGTGGCTCTATTGATCTTTATAAGGGTATCCCTCTTACTCAATGTGGTTCTATTGATCTTTATAAGGGTATCCCTCACATTCGTTGTGGTTCTATTGATCTTTATAAGGGTATCCCTCACACTCGTTGTGGCTCTATTGATCTTTATAAAGGTATCCCTCACACTCGTTGTGGCTCTATTGATCTGTATAAGAGTATCCCTCACACTCGTTGTGGCTCTATTAATCTTTATAAGGGTATCCCTCACACTTAATGTGGTTCTATTTATACTTATAAGGGTATCCCTCACATTCGATGTGGCTCTATTGATCTTTATAAGGGTATCCCTCACACTCGATGTGGCTCTATTGATCTTTATCAGGGTATCCCTCACACTAGATGTAGTTCTATTGATCTTTATAAGGGTATCCCTCACACTCAATGTAGTTCTATTGATCTTTATAAGGGTATCCCTCACACTCAATGTAGTTCTATTGATCTTTATAAGGGTATCCCTCACACTCGATTTAGTTCTATTGATCTTTATAAGGGTATCCCTCACACTCAATGTAGTTATAATGATCTTTATAACGGTATCTCTCACACTCGTTGTGGCTCTATTGATCTTTATAAGGGTATCCCTCACACTCGTTGTGGCTCTATTGATCTTTATAAGGGTATCCCTCACACTCGTTGTGGTTCTATTGCTCCTTATAAGGGTATCCCTCACACTCAATGTGGCTCTATTGATCCTTATAAGGGTATCCCTTACACTCAATGTGGCTCTATTGATCTTTATAAGGGTATCCCTCACACTCAATGTGGCTCTATTAATCTTTATAAGGGTATCCCTCACATTTGATGTGGCTCTATTGATCTTTATAAGGGTATCCCTTACACTTGATGTGGCTCTATTGATCTTTATAAGGGTATCCCTCACACTCAATGTGGTTCTATTGATCCTTATAAGGGTATCCCTCACACTCGTTGTGGTTCTATTGATCTGTATAAGGGTATCCCTCACACTTGATGTGGCTCTATTGATCTTTATAAGGGTATCCCTCACACTCAATTTGGCTCTATTGATCTTTATAAGGGTATCCCTCACACTCGATGTGGCTCTATTGATCTTTATAAGGGTATCCCTCACACTCAATGTAGCTCTATTGATCTTTATAAAGATATCCCTCACACTTGATGTGGCTCTATTGATCTTTATAAGGGTATCCCTCACACTCACTGTGGTTCTATTGATCCTTATAAGGGTATCCCTCAAACTCGATATGGTTCTATTGATCTGTATAAGGGTATACCTCACTCTCAATGTGGTTCTATTGATCTTTTTAAGGGTATCCCTCACACTTGATGTGGTTCTATTGATCTGTATAAGGGTATCCCTCACACTCAATGTGGTCCTATTGATCTGTATAAGGGTATCCCACACACTCAATGTGGTTCTATTGATCTGTATAAGGGTATCCCTCACACTCAATGTGGCTCTATTGATCTTTATCAGGGTATTCATCATACTCTATGTGGCTCTATTGATCTTTATAAGGACTCCAACTATTTTACTTGGATTATTTAAAGCTCACGGATAGCAATCGGTGATACATTTTGTGATGGTGTCTACCATTTTTATTTCCAATAAAAGTACCTACACACGACTCTCCACTCCGAAAATGATGAGGAAACTGGTAGAAACAGGCTCTTCTCAAAGTCAAGGTTTTAGAATTAGATATTTTAAAAACTGTTAGGTTGGAAAGTCTTGAATCAAAAAAAAAATAATGCAAGTTCCTCATGTCCTTTCTAATGAATTGGAATTAACCTCTTTAAATATATAAATTCTTACTCAAATCATATACATTTTTTTAAGATTTGGTAGTGATTGATAAACCAACGGAACAAATTTAAAAAAAATGAAAAAAATATGCTCATTATGAAGCATTTTAATGACACCAAGTGCAGAAATGCATGAAACTAGTTAAGAGTTCATTGTTTCCTTTGGGAAAAAAAATAGAAACAGATAGAGCATACAATTTTAAGCAACTTTCTAATTTACTCCTCTCATCAATTTTTTTTTTCTTTCTCTTGGTATCTTTATTTGAAAAGCAGGAATGAATGCTTAGGAGCCGGTCTATGTATTGGTGTTTGAGTGAACAGTAAGAAATAAGATAAAGGCTTTTTGAAAATAGTTAGACAGATATGCTCATTATTTCTGCTCTCCGTACAATCTTAGGTCATTTCGGTTCAGATTACAAGTTTTAGCGGCTGTTTGCGCACATCAGATGTAGCGCTCGTATTGGTTTGAGCACAATTTTAAGCTAACACATCGGGTTAGCATGTCCAAAGAGCTCTGGTTAACTGCTATGTAAATCAAAAAAGTGTCACAAAACACATCAACAATACAGTTAGACTCATAATAACTATGTAATAAAAATAATTAAATAAAAATGCACAAAAAGGGCTCAAAGATAGAAATAAAACGGACTGCAAAGGGCTTTAACAGAGATACATACAACTATACTGTATGTCAAAAGATGTATATGTATGTATATATATATATATATATATATATATATATATACAGTATATATATATATGTGTGTGTGTGTGTGTGGGTACATATGCATTTATGTATTTATATCTGTATATATGTATTTACTGTATATGTATTTACAGACACATATAAATATATAGAGGCCCATTTATCAAGCTCCGAACAGAGCTTGAGGGCCATGTTTCTGGCGATACTTCAGACTTGCCAGAAACACAAGTTATGGAGCAGCGGTCTAAAGACCGCTGCTCCATAACCCTGTCCGCCTGCTCTGATGAGGCGGACAGGAATCGCCACAATACAACCCGATCGAGTATGATCAGGTTGATCGACACCTCCCTGCTGGTGGCCCATTGGCCTGCGAATCTGCAGGGGCCGCATTGCACCAGCAGCTCTTGTGAGCTGCTGATGCAATGCTGAATACGGAGAGCGTATTGCTCTCCGCATTCAGCGATGTCTGTCGGCCCTGATCCGCACTGACAGTCAGGTCCGACAGACATATGATAATTCGGCCTCATTAACACATAAATACTTATGTATATATATAGAGCTATATATAAGTGCATTGGAGCCCTTTGCAGTAAAGTATTATTATTATATTATTACATTTTCATATTTAATAAAGTAACTGTGGTACTATAAAAAATTTAATATTCCAATGTTCTGCACATAGCAGACTATATTCTAAGTATTTTTAAATAGATATTCCTATGTATATCTGTTTATATCTATACCTATAAATGATCATGAAGAACATTGGAATGGGAAATATTAATATTTTCATGTCGAGTTGATAAAATGCTTTTTTTCCACTTTTTTTTGCTCCATTGACTGCTATGTGATATCCTAACTCCGTCTTTTTGCATGCATCGGGTGAGCATGCTAGCAAAAACTTTTTACTTTCAACTTGTAATACTGCGCTACTCAACACGGTAGTGTTAAATACTGCTCCACTTCTAATCTAGCCCTCCATTGGGTTGTGCTTTTAATTGGCAGAAACAGCAATTTAATTTATAAAGATATACCAAAAGAAACAATTTCCTATACATTTTAACTCTACAGATGGTTAAAGGGCCATAATACTCAAATGTTTAAACACTTGAAAGTGATGCAGTATAGCTGTAAAACGCTGACTATAAAATATCACCTGAACATGTAATATATGCAACACACTTTCACAATAACAAATCGGCCGCTAGCAGGTGCTGTCAATCATCGGATTGGATCGGTATAATTTCAATATGCCACCTAAAAGGTAACCGCTGCTTCTTAACTTCAGTTTCAGGAGAGCCTGAAACGACGGGGCTCCAAAGTAGCATCCGCTGCTTAAAGGGCCATAATACCCTAATGTTGAAACACTTGAAAGTGATGTAGCATAGCTGTAAAAAGATGACTAGAAAATATCACCTGAACATCTCTATGTAAAAAAGAAAGATATTTTACCTCAAAAATTTCTCAGTAGCCACATCCCATTGTAAAGGACTTCTAAGCAACAAATCAGTATGTCTGTCCCGGGACAGCGGAAGGAGCGAACTTTCGTGCACACTCATCTTATTTCCCTATTCAGTGTAAGGAAGTTTACAATGAATCTCATGAGAGTTAAGTGAAATCTCATGAGATCACAGTAAAAGAGTTCATGACCTCAGCACTGTTGATGCTGATTGGCTGTTGTTCATTTCTTCATTTTTTTTTTCTTTTACCTGCAGCTGAGCAGCTGAGTATAACTTTTTACACAGAACTTACTCTGCTGAGCTGAGGAAATTGGGATGTAAAATATCTTATTTTTTTACATAGAGATGCTCAGGTGATATTTTCCTGTCAGCTTTTTACAGTTATACTGCATCAGTTTCAAGTGATTCAGCATATGAGTATTATGTCCCTTTAATAAAGGGAGTCCCAAGATCTCTGCAAATCCAGATCTTAGTGTGTTGACTTTCACAAGAAGAAATCCATCTTCAAAAAGAGCCAAAAACCGCAAGCGCCCTCCTTCTTCCACATATGGCAGCTTACGAACCCACTGAAGTGACACATCTAATACCTAGGTAGCACACGTGCACATTTCTAGAGCACTGTACGGCATCAGTTTTGCAAGAATTACTTTATCATTGTGCAAGCACTAACACCATCTAGTGCTCAAATGTGAACAACATTGTGAAAAGCATTCTTGCAAAACTGATGCCATAATGTGCTCAAGAAATGTGCACACTTCCTACCTAGGTATGTTCAAGAATACCATGAGAACAAAGTACATTTAATAATAAAAGTAATTGGACAGCTTTTTTAATTGTATATTTTATCTGAATCTGAAAAATGTGGGGTATTATGCCCATTTTCCTTTGTAACAAACTCTGATTGGCTCCTCTAATTAAGGCAAGTGTATGGTGGAGTTGCTATTGCATTGCGTTTTTAGCCTCTAATATATCTAAGATAAGTAAAAAGAGGTTTTTATTAGCTAATAGCATTCACCTGTCATTATATGTCTCAGTGTTCTCTCCAAGACCTATTTAATGGGCCCACCTCCCGTCTGAATTTAATGACCACTGGGCTACAATTGAAGTCAATATTAAGCTAAAATTAGCTCAAATTCATTTATTCAATGTTTGTTGCACAGATTATCATCAATTCAATGTATGTTTTATTATGCAATTAATATGTGATTTGGATAGCTTATGTAACAGTTATAAATAACAAAAAATACTATAGTATTGCAAAATATTACACTACTCCCATCCAGCTATTTTATAATGCCACCTTGGCTGGCAAAATATTCTGTGTCTATAAAGTAAAACTGTTAAAGCAGCAATATAAGTACTGAAAACATTTAAGTAACATCATTTTCTTTTTACAGAAAGAATACACATTACAGTCAAAGTATAACAGTGACAATAAGAAACACATAATAAATGGCTCAGGTAAGTAAACTTTATATACCTTTCTGTATGTAATTGCTATGAATAAAATATACTGCCCACACCACCAGTGTATACTATAGAATGACCAAATAGGTCGGAAAAATAAGCATTTTAAGCTAACAGGAGGCTCAATAGAGATTATTTTATAGAAAAGAAAATCTTATTTTTTTTAAGAACATATGGTTAAGAAAAAAGTATGTTTTATGATATCATAAAATAACTTTTCTAATTTTTAGTTACAATTTTTTGTGTCTGCATAGATTTCAATAAAGCTTTATGTTGTTTTAATTAAACTCAAATTCTTAAAGGGACATAATACTCATATGCTAAATAACTTGAAACTGATGCAGTATAACTGTAAAAAGTTGACCGGAAAATATCACCTGAGCATCTCTATGTAAAAAAGGAAGATATTTTACCTCACAATTTCTTCAGCTCAGCAGAGTAAGTTCTATGTAAAAAGTTATACTCAGCTGCTCAGCTGCAGGTAAAAGAAAAAAAAATGAAGAAATGAACAACAGCCAATCAGCATCAACAGTGCTGAGGTCATGAATTCTTTTACTGTGATCTCATGAGATTTGACTTAACTCTGATGATATTTCATAGTAAACTTCCTTACACTAAATAGGAAAATAAGATGTGCACGAAAGTTCGCTCCTTCCGCTGTCCCAGGACAGACATACTGATTTGCTGCTTAGAAGTCCTTTACAATGGGATGTGGCTACTGAGAAACTTTTGAGGTAAAATATCTTTCTTTTTTACATAGAGATGTTCAGGTGATATTTTCTAGTCAGCTTTTTACAGCTATACTGCATCACTTTCAAGTGTTTAAATATTTGGGTATTATGGCCCTTTAACAAGATTGTGTAATACCCATAAGGATTTGGGGTGTCATACAATCAGCTGAGTGTCGCACAGAAATGGGATGAGGGTGTAAAATCAAAAATTGCTTATAGTTTCTTTCTTTGAACATGAAGGTTTAATTATAAAAAGCGTTTAGCAATTGACATTATGTAACATTGTGTAAATGTATTTCTTAGTTTATATTATTTTCATTTTAGCATTTCATTATGTAAATATATATATATATATATATATATATATATATATATATATATATATAGTATATACTGTGTGTATATACAGGGAGTGCAGAATTATTAGGCAAGTTGTATTTTTGAGGATTAATTTAATTATTGAACAACAACCATTTTCTCAATGAACCCAAAAAACTCATTAATATCAAAGCTGAATAGTTTTGGAAGTAGTTTTTAGTTTGTTTTTAGTTATAGCTATTTTAGGGGGATATCTGTGTGTGCAGGTGACTATTACTGTGCATAATTATTAGGCAACTTAACAAAAAACAAATATATACCCATTTCAATTATTTATTTTTACCAGTGAAACCAATATAACATCTCAACATTCACAAATATACATTTCTGACATTCAAAAACAAAACAAAAACAAATCAGTGACCAATATAGCCACCTTTCTTTGCAAGGACACTCAAAAGCCTGCCATCCATGGATTCTGTCAGTGTTTTGATCTGTTCACCATCAACATTGTGTGCAGCAGCAACCACAGCCTCCCAGACACTGTTCAGAGAGGTGTACTGTTTTCCCTCCTTGTAAATCTCACATTTGATGATGGACCACAGGTTCTCAATGGGGTTCAGATCAGGTGAACAAGGAGGCCATGTCATTAGATTTTCTTCTTTTATACCCTTTCTTGCCAGCCACGCTGTGGAGTACTTGGACGCGTGTGATGGAGCATTGTCCTGCATGAAAATCATGTTTTTCTTGAAGGATGCAGACTTCTTCCTGTACCACTGCTTGAAGAAGGTGTCTTCCAGAAACTGGCAGTAGGACTGGGAGTTGAGCTTGACTCCATCCTCAACCCGAAAAGGCCCACAAGCTCATCTTCGATGATACCAGCCCAAACCAGTACTCCGCCTCCACCTTGCTGGCGTCTGAGTCGGACTGGAGCTCTCTGCCCTTTACCAATTCAGCCACGGGCCCATCCATCTGGCCCATCAAGACTCACTCTCATTTCATCAGTCCATAAAACCTTAGAAAAATCAGTCTTGAGATATTTCTTGGCCCAGTCTTGACGTTTCAGCTTGTGTGTCTTGTTCAGTGGTGGTCGTCTTTCAGCCTTTCTTACCTTGGCCATGTCTCTGAGTATTGCACACCTTGTGCTTTTGGGCACTCCAGTGATGTTGCAGCTCTGAAATATGGCCAAACTGGTGGCAAGTGGCATCTTGGCAGCTACACTCTTGACTTTTCTCAGTTCATGGGCAGTTATTTTGCGCCTTGGTTTTTCCACACGCTTCTTGCGACCCTGTTGACTATTTTGAATGAAACGCTTGATTGTTCAATGATCACGCTTCAGAAGCTTTGCAATTTTAAGAGTGCTGCATCCCTCTGCAAGATATCTCACTATTTTTGACTTTTCTGAGCCTGTCAAGTCCTTCTTTTGACCCATTTTGCCAAAGGAAAGGAAGTTGCCTAATAATTATGCACACCTGATATAGGGTGTTGATGTCATTAGACCACACCCCTTCTCATTACAGAAATGCACATCACCTAATATGCTTAATTGGTAGTAGGCTTTCGAGCCTATACAGCTTGGAGTAAGACAACATGCATAAAGAGGATGATGTGGTCAAAATACTAATTTGCCTAATAATTTTGCACTCCCTGTATATATATATATATATATATATATATATATATATATAATTAAGTGACATCTTATTCAGCAGCATTGCTTAAAACACTTGATGATATGCTTTCCTGTCCTTCAGCCCATATCCAGTTAATGATAGTGTAGGCAGAGTTGTGTCTGAAAGAGGCTACTGTGTTTTTGGGACCTTTTGACATAGTGACAGTCTACTTGGAATGTTTTATTGGTTAAGACGATAGATAATTCCTTTATTACCCGTACTGATATAAAAGTCCAGTATAAACTGTTTAAAAACTTACTTAGAAGCTCTCAGTTGAACAGGTTAGTCTGGAACACCCACTGAATGTGGCTGTATAGTAGAAATATTATTATTATTTTTTAAAGTTCCAACAGATTCCACAGCGCTGCCCATGGGTACAAAGATAAAAGTACAACGGAGAAACAATGCAATAAAAGACAAAATGTTACAGACAAATACAGGGGGAATTGAGGGCCCTATTCCCATGGGAACTTACAATCTAGATGGGTAGGAGGATAGGAAACAGAAGATGGGGACTGCAAAGGTGAGAATGATATTAGTGAGGAGATAGATGAGGGTAACTGTTAGATAAGTAAAAATGCATTGGTTACTGAGTCGGGTGATATGGTTCCCTGAAGAAAAAGGTATTTAGGGAGCTCTTTAAGGAGGACAGGTTATGGGAAAGTCTGACAGCTTGAGGAAGTGCATTCCAGAGGGTTGTTGCCGCACAAGAGAAGTCCTGTAGTCTAGTATGGGAGGAGGTGATGGTAGAGGACGCAAGGAGCAGGTCATTGTTGGATCTTAGGGGGCTGGCTGGAGTATATGTGTTGATGAGTGAGGACAGGTAGGGTGGAGCAGCATTGGTGAGGGCTGTGTAGGTCAGGATGAGAATTTTGAATTTAACTCTGCTGTGAATGGGGAGGCAGTGAAGGGACTCGCAGAGAGGTGCAGCAGATACAGAGCGTCGGGAGAGGTGGATTAGCCTGGCAGATGCATTTAGAATGGATTGAAGGGGAGAGAGGTGGGAGAGAGGGAGGCCAGTTAGTAGGTTATTACAGTAGTCAAGTTGGGAAATTACTAGGGAGTGGATTAGCTGTTTAGTAGTTTCAGCATTCAGAAACAGATGAATTTTGGAGATATTGTGTAGGTTGTTGTGGCAGGATGAAGAGAGAAATTGGATGTGGGGAATGAAGGACAGATTTGAATCAAGTGTGACTCTAAGGCAGAAGACTTGGGGTGATGGGGATATAGTGGTGCCACCAACAGTATAAGAAAAAAATAAAAACTGCAGTAGAGTTAGAGGGGGGGATTAGAAGTAGTTCAATCTTGGACATGTTTATTTTTAGGTGGTGAGAGGCCATCCAGGAAGAAATGCCAGATACGTAGTCACTGATGTGAGAGTTGACAGAAGGAAAGAGTGCAGGGGTGGATAGGTAGATCTGGGTATCATCAGCATAGAGGTGATAGTTGAAATCATAGCTGTTGATAAGTTTACCCAGTGACGAAGTGTAAACAGAGAAGAGTAGAGGACCCAGGATAGAGCCTTGAGGTACTCCAACAGACCGAGGCAATAGAGAGGGAAGTCGCCAGCAAAAGAGACGGAGAAGGATCTGTTAGAGAAATAAGAGTGAATCAAGGAGAGGGCAGTGCCACAGAGCCCAAGAGAGCTGAGAGTCCATAGGAGGAGGGGATGGTCAACAGTGTCAAAGGCAGCAGAGAAGTCAAGTAAGATGAGTGTAGAGTAGTAGCCATTGTTTTTAGCAGAAAGGAGATCATTAGTAACCTTGATGAGGCCAGTCTCAGTTAAGTGTTGGGGATAGAAGCCAGATTGCAAGGGGTCGAGCAATGAGTTGGAGGACAGGAACTGGTTTAAGGCAATTGAAAACTAGATTTTCAAGGATTTTTTAAGATAGTGGGAGCAATGATATGGGGTGGAAGTTTGCAGGAGAGTTAGGGTCAAGTGAGGGTTTTTTGAGGATTGTGGTGACCTTTGCATGTTTGAAGGAGGCAGGGAATGAACTGGTAGAAAAGGATAGGTTGAATATGTGAGTAAGAGCTGGAGTGAGGGTGGGAGACAGAGAAGGTATTAGATGTGAAGGAATAGGATCAAGTGGGCAGGTAGTGAGGTGTGAGGAAGACAATAGGTAACCCCCTTCACTCTCAGTGGTTGGGAGGAGGGTGCAGAGAGTTGTAGAACGGGTGACTGGGAGCAAAGTTGCGAGATTTCAGGCTTGGGTTGGGATGTTGTTTCAGATGGTAAGTGTTTTATTGAAAAAGTAGTCAGCCTGGTCTTGAGTACTGAATGCAGATGAAGGCGGTGGTGCAGGTGGGTAGAGGAGAGAGTTGAAAATAGAGAAAAGTCTTTTAGGGTTTGAGGAGTGAGTGGATATAAGAGAAGATAAGTAGGTTTGCTTAGCTAAGTGAAGGGCAGAGGTGTAAGAATAAAGAATTAACTTATAGTGGATAAATTCAGGTTCAGAGCAGGATTTCCTCCAGGCACGTTTAGCATTGCGGTAGCTGACAAAGTGGGGCTTTGAAAAGTTGGGGAGGAGTGAGAGTGTCAAGTGCAGAGGAGAGACTATTGTTATAGTGGGTTGTAGCAAGGTCAGGATATCATGGAAGTGAAAAGACTCAGATTCAGTATACTTCTAAAACTTTGGGGCTTGGTTAGGAGTCTGAAAATCAGAGCAATGATAGTTAAAAATAAGCAAAACTATACATTTAAAAAAAAAAAAAAAAAAACCCTGTATGGGCTATATAAATAGATCATCTACAAAACATTTATGAATGAAAAAATCTAGTATATAATGTCCTTTTAATATACTTTTTTCCTCTGTGATTACCTTGTATCTTAGCCTTTGCAGACTGCCCCTTATCTCAGTTCTTTTGATAGACGTACATTATAGCCAATTATTGCTGACTCATAAATAACTCCACGGGAGTAAGCACAATGTTATCTATATGGCACACATGAACTATATCACTGTCTAGCTGTGTAAAGCTAATAAAATATACTGAGCTAATGGGCAGTCTGCAGGGGCTTAGAAACAGGTAGATGTTTAAGGTTATTCAGAATATTAATATAACAATCGGCTAGATTAAGAGTTTTGCGGTAAGAGCTGCTCGGTACTAACTTGCAAGTTATTGTCACCGCTCACCTCCCTATAGCGCTGCTATTACAGGTTTACAAAAACCCGGCGTTAGAAGACAATAAGTGAGCGTAAAGCAAAATTGAGCTCCATACCGCACTCCAATACCAGCGCTGCGGTGAGCTGTTTTTACGTGCACGTGCACGATTTCCCCATAGACATCAATGGGGAGAGCTGGCTAAAAAAAAGCCTAACACCTGCAATAAGGGAGCGTTAAGCTCTGTAACGCAGCCCCATTGATTCCTATGGGGAAAGAAAATTTATGTTTACACCTAACACCCTAACATAAACCCTGAGTCTAAACACCCCTAATCTGCCGCCCCCTGACATCGCCGACACCTACAGTACACTTATTAATCCCTAATCTGCCGCCCCCAACAACGCCGCCACCTACGTACACTTATTAACCCCTAATCTGCCACCCCCGACACCGCCGCCACCTACATTACACTTATTAACCCCTAATCTGCCGCCCCCAACGTCACCTCCACCTACCTACACTTATTAACCCCTAGTCTAACGCCACCAATGTCGCCAACAACTACCTACACTTATTAACCCCTGATCTGCCGCCCCCAATATTGCCACTACTATACTAAAGTTATTAACCCCTAAACCTAACCCTAACACCCACTAACTTTAATGTAATTAAAATAAATCTAAATAAAACCTACTATTATTAACTAACTAATTCCTATTTAAAACTAAATACTTACTATAAAATAATCCCTAAGATAGCTACAATATAACTAATAGTTACATTGTAGCTATCTTAGGTTTTATTTTTATTTCACAGGCAAGTTTGTATTTATTTTAACTAGATAGAATAGTTAGTAAATAGTTATTATCTATTTACTAACTACCTAGTTAAAATAAATACAAATTTACCTTAAAATAAAACCTAACCTGTCTTACACTAACACCTAACCTTACACTACAATTAAATAAATTACATTAATTAAATACAATTAACTAAATTACAAAAACAAACAAACACAAAATAAAAAAGAAATGATCAAATATTTAAACTAATTACACCTAATCTAATAGCCCTATCAAAATAAACAAGCCCCCCAAAATAAAAAAAACCCTAGCCTAAACTAAACTGCCTTAAAAGGGACTTTTGCCGGGCATTGCCCCAAAGAAATCAGCTCTTTTACCTGTAAAAAAAATACAAACAACCCCCCAACAGTAAAACCCACCACCCACACAACCAACCCCCCAAATAAAAACCTAAGCTCCCTGTTGCCCTGAAAAGGGCATTTGGATGGGCATTGCCCTTAAAAGGGCATTTAGCTCTTTTTCCACCCAAACCCTAATCTAAAAATAAAACCCACCCAATAAACCCTTAATAAAACCTAACACTAACCCCTGAAGATCCACTTACAGTTTTTGAAGACCCGACATCCATCCTCAATGAAGCGGCAGAAGTCTTCATCCAAGCGGCAAGAAGTCCTCAACGAAGCCGGGAGAAGTCTTCATCCAAGCCGGCGGAAGTTTTCATCCAGACGGCATCTTCTATCTTCATCCATCCGGTGCGGAGCAGCTCCATCCGGCGCGGAGCATCCTCCTCTTCCGATGGCGACTGAAGAATGAAGGTTCCTTTAAAGAACGTCATACAAGATGGCGTCCCTTGAATTCCGATTGGCTGATAGAATTCTATCAGCCAATCTGAATTAAAGATGAAAAAATCCTATTGGCTGATGCAATATCCTATTGGCTGATTGTAACAGCCAATAGAATGCAAGCTCAATCCTGTTGGCTGAATGGATCAGGCAATATGATTGAAGCTCAATCCTATTGGCTGATTACATCAGCCAATAGGATTTTTTCACCGTTAATTCCGATTGGCTGATTACATCAGCCAATCGGAATTCAAGGGACGCCATCTTGGAGGACGTCCCTTAATGGAACCTTCATTCTTCAGTCGCCATCGTAAGAAGAGGATGCTCCATGCTGGATGTCTTGAAGATGGAGCCGCTCCACACCGGATAGATGAAGATAGAAGATGCCGTCTGGATGAAGACTTCTGCCAGCTTGGATGAAGACTTCGGCCCGCTTGGATGAAGACTTCTCCCGGCTTCGTTGAGGACATATTGCCGCTTGGATGAAGACTTCTGCCGCTTCGCTGAGGATGGATGTCGGGTCTTCAAAAACTGTAAGTGGATCTTCAAGGGTTAGTGTTAGGTTTTATTAAGGGTTTATTCGGTGGGTTTTATTTTTAGATTAGGGTTTGGGTGGAAAAAGAGCTAAATGCCCTTTTAAGGGCAATGCCCATCCAAATGTCCTTTTCAGGGCAATGGGGAGCTTAGGTTTTTTTAGATAGGTTTTTTTTTGGGGGGGTTGGTTGTGTGGGTGGTGGGTTTTACTGTAACCGGAAACCGGATTAGTCATTCCTGACGTGTGAATAGAGGATCTCTAGGTGGGGAAGCTGCTCTAGCAGTGAAAATAAAAATAAGGTAATTTTTTTTAACAAAACGGCTGCTTTGTAAACTTTGATGAATGAAAGTGCCCCTGTTTTTAATAGTATTTTTAAAAAACAGGCTTTCATTCACCAAAGTTTGCCTTCACTTTAAGTCTTCACTGATGCAATACACACCACAGCCAGCTCTATGAGCAGTTATAGTGTTTGAATCCTGATGCTCTAGTCACACATAGAATATTTACATATGCTGCTGAAACAGTAATAACTTTTACTAGAAGCAGTTTTGCTAGTGGAAGTATATTGCAAAATTGCTTCTATTTAAAACTGAAATAAACCCATGTACATTTCAGTTTTGCCCTGTCTATCCCTTTATTATTTTGAGACTTGTCAGCATTCACTGTAGGACAGGAGTCTTAGGCGCTGGGCTTCCCTTCTGACGATATTCACCAGGCACAACCCCCCTCCATAATAAATGTTACTTTATTTTTTTCTCTTTAGAGAATATTTTATTATTTATTTTTGTTTTAATTTGGGGAATTTTCTTCTGATCCAGGGTTCACACACAGCACAAGAGCTGATTCTACTTAACTTTACTCATGTTTCAATTTGTTACTCCTGTGTTAAAAGCAAATTACTGATCTAGACAACAAAAGCAGCGCAGTGTCTGAGCAATTTCAACCTCAGTGCCTTTCTTCCACCTACATCCAGCCCTTTGCCTTATCCCAGCACGATGTCATTGTTGGTTCTTAAAAACCATTCTATGTTTTTCCAAAGTCAGTTGCTGTTTGTGGTTTCCACAGAATAGTGCAAAGTGCCCCCGTGCCTCCCCTTATATGCTCTGGCGACCCCTTTTGGAGGTCCACCTCACAATTTGATTTGTAGATAAAACTGATGTGTTAGGGAGAGTTTGAACACTATATGGAGCATAGAAATCACTCTGTATAATCCTATATTAAAATTTGTTTTACTGCATAGAGTGGTTTTGTAGAATAATACCCCCAGGAATTAAGGGGGTGACTGATCAAGCTGAGGGGGACAGGGGCGCACTTATGCCTCTGGCAGGTTGAAATACCCTGGCGGAATTCAGCATTGCACACAAGCTCTATTTTGCACTCACGTGGAATCCCACCCCCTGCCCGTGCACAGCCAATCATGCGCGGGCAGGAGCTGTCAATCTCCCTGGTCGGACTATACCCGGGAGATTGAAATTTGCCACCTCAGAGGTGGTGAAAGGTTAGGAAAGCAGCATTCTTATGACCGCTGCTTGTTAAATACAGCATGCAGGTTCTCTTGTGAGAACCTGCAGTCGTATGGGGTTGAAAGGCTTGCAAAGCCTTTGATAAATCGACCCCTAAGAGACAGTCACTACAGGGATCACTGTGAAAGAGATTAGTACTGGAGATACTGAAGAACTGGAGAATAATACCCTCAGGTATTAAGAGACAGTCACTACAGGGATCACTGTAAAAGAGAATAGAGTTGGAGATACTGGTTAACTTACTTCACCACTCTTTATATGTTTGGACTCTTTCTAGAGCTCCCAACTGTGCTGTATATTCTCTGTCCCTCCCACAGATTTCCCTTCTCTAGAAATGTCCCAGTTTTGAAAGTAAAAGAAGGGACAGCTCCTACCTTGCAACATGTCTCACCCCCCTCCCCACCCCCGGTCTGCCTAAACCTGCCCCTAACAACCACAAGTCTAATCCTTTTGGTCATGGCATCTCACATAAAATAACGGCAACTCAGCCCACAAGCCACCCTCCCTATCACACAGTCTTGGCAAGCACCAGGCACATGTTGTGAGGCATAATTTACTGCCGCCGAATATTACTGAGTTTTTATGTGTGAGTGAGGTTTCACCATTATAATAAAAAAGTGCCTAAATTATATATCTTCACTAACTTTTTTTAGATTAATTGTATATGATATTTGCTGGTTTGACTGACATGCATCAGCAATATATGCTCATTAATTAAATGAGTTGAAAGTTTTAAAGCTGGTATATGTGAACTGTTAGTTTGAGTGATAACAGTCTTCATCAGCTCCTAAATTAGCCCAAGCCCCAAGTAATAAATAACCACATGACCACCCAATAAGTTAATCCCCTAAACTAGGGGTCAGCAACCTTGGCTCTCCAGATGTTTTAGAACTACATTTCCCATTATGCTTAGGCAGCTTAAAGACACTTAGGCACCATGGGAAATGTAGTGCCTAAACCAACAAAACTTATGTAACATCCTCCCTCCATGCTATTAACTCCTAAACCATCAGACCCCAACAAAAACACCACAAACTATTTTAAACCCCACCCCTAAACTACCATAAAACACAACTCAAAAGCATATCTAACTGCTATTGACCCTTCATTGCTACCCTCCACAGCTAAAAAAAAAAACTACCCACGTTAGACCCCTAAACTGAAATAACCCCCAACTATAAAAAAAACAAACAAAAACAAAATACAGGGCTACATAGAATCCTCTTGCTGTTGCCATGTTCTCGCTCTTTTCTTTTAGTCTACAGCTTCTTATAGAGCTTCTCTGACAGCTATTTGTTTCCTATTTGCTGAATTTGTAACCTCATCCAATAATATAGTTATGGATTCTGCTGGATGATTTCAAAATTTGAATCAACCAATAGGAAAAAAGTTAAGCTAAGCTATTAAACAAAAAAAATCTCTAATTATTGTTCTTGCTTACCTTTAATTTCCCGCCAGAAGGATACATTTTGTTAATCTAAATTTTAATAGAACTCCTCTTTTACCCTCACGTGAGAATGGTGAGGGAGCTCATTGTGAATCATTTCACCTATCTTCTCCAGCTCTTCATCAATAAGCATTCTTGCCATTAACATCTATAGATGCTCTAAATGCCTAATACATTAAATTTTGAACACAAAACAATAACCTGTTGCAGTTCAAACAATAACAACTGTAATAATGTCAAAAAACCTAATAAATCTCAATGTGTGTAAGTGTAAGATATTTGCATGCCTGTACTGTTATATAAAAGCTGGACAAGAGGTGTCTTAGAAACCTTGCAAAAATGAGGGGATGCTCGGGGGCGTGGTTGAGGCGTGGTCAAGCTACACCTTGTCCCAGCATGCAAAGTTTCTCTAGACTCTGATGTATTGCAGCTCTTGGTCATGTATCACTATTTTCAGAGTTTGATTCATTTATATTTTTATTTTATTACTTTTAAACTATTTTCAATTGTTCTTTGATATGTGTTAGCGATGAGTGTTTTATAGAGGCAGATTTAGTTTTTTTGTTTTAATTTGTATGTTCTGTAAGGTTTACAAGTCATTTTTGTAATGGTCTTATCCTTGAGAGTTAGGGGCCAATTTATCAAGCCGTCTATTAGCCCTAATGTCTCTGTTTCCATGCAAGCCTTTAACCTTTCCCTATAGAGTGATCTTTCTAGAGCCCCTGTTTAGGGGTACCAAATAAGTTTTTGATCACAATCTCCCTGTGGGAGATTTCTCATGTTTGTGTAGCAGATTTAAAAAACAAAGGGGGTAATTACCCCAATTTCGGGATTAGATTAGGTCCTCAGGTATGATTATGGGGTGGTCATGGGGGACTCTGAAAATGCAGGCAGTTTGGTTTCCTCATGAGATGAGGTTACAAATCAACATCTGGTTACCAACCAACATAATCTTCAGAGTGATTTTGGCCATTTACATTCCTGGAATGAATATTCAGAGGCAGACATTCTCAGTTGAGCGTATCTTCACCCATGAGAGTGATCTTTGAACCAGAAGTTGTTCGACCAAATAGTGAGGCTTTAAGGTTTGCCAGCGATAGAACTTATGGCTTCTTCCTGAATCAAAAGCTACCCCATTACTGTGCAAAGCTTTAGGATCCTTATGCTGATCGGATAGATGCCCTGGTACTTTACTGATCATTTAATCTGATATACTTTTCTCCTCCATTTTTATTGCTATCCAGAGTGATAGCAAGAATTGAGCAAGAATATGCTTTAGTTATTCTGATTTCTACAGTTGACCTTGCAGGACTTGGTACGCGGACCTAATTTAAATTCCTCCTGTACACCTTGGCAGTTCGCTCTATGAAGAGTTCTCTCTCAAGGTATCTTCTTCCATCAGGATCTCAAAACCAGAAGGCTTTGATAGCTGGATGATTGAACGCTTATTTTTGTCTAACAGATAGTTATCCAAGGTAAAATATTTTTTCCCTTCACTATAAAGTAGCATGCTCCCTAGATGGAGGGTTTGGCATGTGTAGCCATGGTTTTCGAGGCCCCAGAACTAGAGCTGCATCTAGACCATTATATTTGGATGAGCAAAAAGCTAACCAAAATGCTAAATATTAAGGATGTAAGACCCTTACCTTTTTAAATCTACCCTTTATTCTCATTAATCTCTCTCACTGCTCTCAATATTGCCCTGGTAATGTAAAAAATCTCCAATATTCAGAGCAGCTGGTGGCTTTGATGTTTCTGGGTCCTACAGTAATGAATGGAGTACACAACACTCTCTTCAAACCACCACTGACCAGAAGCCTGTGTTTCCTGACATAATTAAGTGACCAAAATAGGTTATCCAAAGATGGCAGCTAAAAATACATCTAGGCAGGTCAGGGAAAATATCACTGTACCAAGGAAAAAGTTACTACTAAAGAGATTAGAAGGTACTAATCCACTCAAGACTAAAAAAATCATACACAATCTCTGCAATTTCTTACAACTTTAGGATGTGCCATATTCAGCCCAAAAGGACTACCTTCACCAAAGTGGTATCATTCCATAGTTAAAAAAAAAGCACTGTGGTTCCTAAACAATTCTGTAGAAACTATACAGAGCATGTCATTTGTCACAAGGGTTGACAACGTTTACTCAGATGATTTTTTTATACTTATCAGGGGTTGTGGAGTGTGGTATATGCATATTGCTTAATATAATGATGTTAAAACCCTTGATCCCTGCTGTAAATGAAGCAACAGAAAAAATACTTCACAAACATCCCAGAAACAACTGCTACTTTTTAGACCATGGACCATAGTTTATGACCTTTTAAGCAAGTTTGGATTTGATGTAATTCTTAATTTGATGTAACCTTTAAATCATTATTTTTGAATTCAATCAGCAATGTTTAGCCACGTCTTCTTGTTGATCTTCATTTGTTCAACTGTTTTAACTCTGCTTATCTTATACAGTAATGCATTCTGTTGGTTTAGGGGATATAGAAATAACTATTTCATGTAATTTACCTTGAAGCTACAGCAAAAACTGTTCCCACCACACTGACACTTGGGATAGATGTTTGAGATGCTGTTCAGGGTTCTTAATGTTAAAGGGATATTAAACCCAACAATTTTCTTTCATGATTCAGACAGAGAATACAATTGTAAACAAAATTCCAATTTACTTCTATTATCTAATTTGCTTCATTATTTAGATATCCTTTGTTAAAGAAATAGCAATGCACATGGGTGAGCCAATCACATGAGGCAAATATGTGCAGCCACCAATCAGAAGCTACTGAGCCTATCTAGATATGCTTTTCAAAAAGGAATATCAAGAGAATAAAGTAAATTAGATAACAGAAGTAAATTAGAAAGTTGTATAAAATGGTATTCTCTATCTGAATCATGAAAGAGAAAATTTGGGTTTAATGTCCATTTAAGGCAAAATCATGTTAAAAATGTGTTGACTTCCTGCTATTAACATACAATATTGTGTTAAAGGGACTTCTGACAAACTTGTATTTTAGCCAATCAGTGCTGCCTCCACAATGTTATCTATATGGCACACATGAATTGGCATTGTCTAGCTGTAAAAAAATGTCAAAATGCACTGTGCCTTTAATGACAAGCACAATTTACAGTTTTATATGGGTTTTTTTTTTTAAACTAAAGTATTGCAAAGTATGCCAGGCTTGTGTTAGCTGAAGTTTAAATTCCCAGTTTTAGCTATGATGCTAAAGAATTCTTGTGTTCAAAGAATTTGCAGTGCAAAACAAAAGCTGAAATGAATAATTCTTTAAAATAAGCTACTGAATAATAATTAAATATTCTGTAAATGAAAATGAAAACTGACTTCAAATAAAAAAAATAAACAGAGTAAAATGTTTTGTGATTTCAATATACTTCGGCAACTCCAGGATATTCATACTGATGTCAGTCAACAGAGAAAAAGCTTTTCGCCCACCAGCCTTTCTATATATATATATATATTAAGAAGGTTCCCATGGCATATAATTATTCCAGTTACCATGGTGATGGCCCTATACTGAGTTTCATTATGAGAACATGTCGTACCTTGGCATCTACAAACTACTGACAGATGACAAAGAGCTTTCACAAACACAACTATGGATCAGATTTATGGCTTAAATCTTTGTTTGGCTAGTAGTGAGAAGTGTTCATAATGAGAGCAAGCAAATACTGTGTGATTGTTAAACACATATAACCGAACTGGCATAATCTAAGAACCATGAAGCAAAGGTCTTACTTCTTCACTCGTGCATATCTATGCCACTTTGTTTTAAACAGGCCTAAATGTCATCTTTCTATCATCTATCAATCTATCATCAATCGATATTGTCATCTATCTATCTATCTATCTATCTATCTATCTATCTATCTATCTATGCATTAGGATTATACACAATTTGCACACCTATGTATAGAATGCCTTCTATGGGCCCACCAGCCACTGCACCTGCTGCACCAATGGTAGTTCCGCCCCTGCTATCTATCTATCTATCTATCTATCTATCTATCTATCCATTTTTCTTTCTTTTATCTATCTATCTTTCTAAATATCTATCTATATATGTATCTAAAAAAATATATCGTTCTATCTATCTATCTATCTATCTATCTATTTTTTTTCATTCAGCCACTTGTTATGTATTGAGTCACCTGTAACTTGCACATGATAAGCATTCTAATATTAACATAATAATTACGTAATAATTATAGGGGTGTATAATCCATCGGAAGAGCTGTGTTAATTGATTTGCAGTTTTCCCATGCATGAATTTTGCCCTATTTAAATAAATAAAACGGGGTTTTCCTATGGCTTTACATCATGTTTACTTGTCTAATTCTTTGCACTAAGACAATTCAATAGTAAAACTATACTTTTAATGTTCCAAACCCTGAAGACATATCTTTACAGTTCTTTGTTTTTTTCTTCTAAAATTTGTTTTGAGAGGGCGGAGCTAAGCCATGCTGGAAGATGGCTGCTGGACACGTTTTAAATGGGCGTGTAGAGGGTGTGACTTGGGGCGTGTCTTGGGCGTGTCTTGGGCGTGGCTGCTCGCGGCCTCATATTCATTATGAAATCAATATATATTTAAATTTATACTGTATATGAGAATAGGGTAAGCACATCACTATATGTCAAGCCCATAGCATCTAACACCTTTCTGCATGGGAGAAGCTGCCATCCCAAACACACCAGTTTTGGGATAGCTAAAGGCCAGTTCCTAAGATTACGACGGAACTGTTCAGAAGATCACAGCTTCACACGTGAAAGTGAAATTCTCACACATAAATTTTTAGAGCGTGGGTACAATAAGAATATTGTACTCAGAGCTCTTAATGATGTAGCACAGAAAGATAGGTCAGTTTTGCTTGAAGATGTGAGAAAGCACAAGGCAGCAAGTGACAAGCCCACTTTTGTGACCACATATAGCTCACAATATTACTCTGTGTGTAAAATTCTGCGCAATAATTTGCCAGTTCTTTTGGCAGATGATAGCCTCAAGGAAGAGATAAGGGATGGCTGCTTTTGTGTCCCAAGGCGCAATGTAACAATTGGGAACCAAGTGTCGCCTTCAATGCTAAAGAAACCAAAGCACAAGAGTAGCTGGTTATCACAGAAAGGGCATTTTAAATGTGGCAATACTACTTGCAAGGCCTGCGGTCATGTCACTGTGGGCAAGACTTTCTAATCAATCACCACCCAGAGAATATACTCACACCTCCAATGTACTAATTGTAGGTCCACGTTCATCATTTATTTCATCACATGTCTGAAATGTGACAAACAATATGTGGGGTGTACCTTTCGAGAAGCCAGAGAGAGAATACAAGCTCATCTCAATGACATTAAGCGTGGCCACCATTCCACAGGGGCCTCTCGGCACTTTGTTGAAGAACATTGCAAGGCTGTGAGTGGTTTCTCTTGGATGGTCATTGACCAAATCCCTAAAAAACTGAGGGGAGGAGATAGACTAAAAGATCTCCTAAAAAAGAGGTTTTCTGAATTTTCACCTTAGGGACAAGACAGCCCTTTGGTCTTAATATAGAGACTGATTTGATCAACCATTGGTAATTTGAGTTGAACGTTATCTTTAAATTAATAGCTGGACAGGAAAATTAAATACCAAACAGAATCAGCAGTTTAGTTTAATATATATAATTTGGGTTCAGCTCTCCTTACCCATGAGGTTTTTCTATTGCTATTCTTATTCTTACTCCTAATTTAAGGAGACACGAACAGATACAACTAGTTTGATTCTCAATTTTTTCTATCTAGATATTTAGAATGAATATACTTCATGTTAGTAGTACTTATACAATAAACTGAGTTCATTATTGCACCAGATGGTGCATGCCTAGGAAACTTTTATTGAGTACATCACTTTAATACTATCATGAGATTTCTGCCACATATAATTTAAGGGGAGCCCACAACAAAGTGTTTACTAATATATTTCCCTAACTTAGTAGAGCAGAATTAAAAGCTCTGGGCAATATGCCATTACATATAAGAGGGATTTATTTAGCACATAGTAGTTAGGGAACCCTTTTAGGGAGGGTGGGTCACCCTGCAAACTTAGCCATTGGCCAGGAGGAGAGGGATCTAGTAACCAATCACTAGTTAGGATAGCATATAAAAATTAGCATAACATGAAGGGCCTCTACACTGTCTATGAGTAAGGTTCCATAGGAGCTCCATCATCATAGCCATATCTACCCTTTGAGAAATTGCTGTTTTTTGTTTTTATCTGGATCCTAAATAAAGGACATATATGGACATTATTGTTTTGAGCTTTAGTCCGGACTCCCCTTTTTTTATATAATATATAATATATATATATATATATATATATATATATATATATATTATATATTATATATATATATTAATATATATTATATATATATATATATAAATATATATATTATATTATATATATATATATATATATATATATATATATATATATATATATATATATATATATATAAATATATAAATATATCTCCCATGTGTATCTGCACTCACAATTCAGCTAAGTCATCAACCAGGGTGCAAAGTCAATATATCAATAGGTTTCTTCTTCAATCAGGGACTGCACTCGCTGGATTTAGGTAAAATAATTATTTATTACGTGGTAACCTTTTCGGGGTTTGCAGACCCCTTCCTCAGACCAAACAATGTGCAAGTGAAAATAGTGGCTTTTAAACCTATTAAGCCCCACCCATCAAACAGTTCCCAAAATTGCGCCAAAAAGTGTTACCATGGCAACCACATAGTTGCCTGGATACAGACATATACAGAAAACATAAACATATCCAAAATAGATTGCCTCATCATAACAGAATTGGTGTTGAAAATAAAAAAACAGTCACCTAGATTACGAGTTTTGTCGGTAAGGCTGTGCGATGCTAACGCTCAGTTTATGCTCACCGCTCACCTACAAACAGCGCTGGTATTACAGGTTTTTCCAACCCCGGCGTTAGCCTCTAAAAAGTGAGCGTAGAGCAAAATTTAGCTCCACATCTCACCTCAATACCAGCGCTGCTTACAGTAGCGGTGAGCTGGCTGAACGTGCTCGTGCACGATTTCCCCATAGGAATCAGTGGGGCAGAATCGGCTGGAAAAAAACCAAACACCTGCAAAAAAGCAGTGTTCAGCTCCTAACGCAGCCCCATTGATTCCTATGGGGAAATACATTTATGTCTACACCTAACACCCTAACATGAACCCCGAGTCTAAACACCCCTAATCTTACACTTATTAACCCCTAATCTGCTGCCCCTGACATCGTCGCCACCTGCATTATATTATTAACCCCTAATCTGCCGCTCCGGACACCGCCAACACCTACATTATACTTATGAACCCCTAATCTGATGCCCCCAACATCGCCGACACCTACATTATATTTATTAACCCCTAATCTGCCCCCCCAAAATCCAAGTCTAACCCTAAACCTAACCCCCCCTAACTTAAATATAATTTAAATAAAATGAAATAAAATTACTACAATTAAATAAATTATTCCTATTTAAAACTAAATACTTACCTATAAAATAAACCCTAAGATAGCTACAATATAACTAATAGTTACATTGTAGCTATCTTATGATTTATTTTTATTTTACAGGCAACTTTGTATTTATTTTAACTAGGTGCAATAATTATTAAATAGTTATTAACTATTTAATAACTACCTAGCTAAAATAAATACAAATTTACCTGTAAAATAAACCCTAACCTAAGTTACAATTACACCTGACACTACACTATAATTAAATAAATTACCTAAACTAACTACAATTAATTACAATTAAATTAAATAAACTAAAGTACGAAAAAAACACTAAATTACAGAAAATAATAAAATAATTACAAGGATTTTACACCTAATCTAATCCCCCTAATAAAATAAAAAAGACCCCCAAAATAATAAAAATCCCTACCCTATACTAAATTACAAATAGCCCTTAAAAGGGCTTTTTGCAGGGCATTGCCCCAAAGTAATCAGCTCTTTTACCTGTAAAAAAAAATTACAATACCCCCCCACATTAAAACCCACCATCCACACACCCAACCCTACTCTAAAACCCACTCAATCCCCCCTTATTAAAACCTAACTCTAACCCCTTGAAGATCACCCTACCTTGAGACGTCTTCACCCTGCCGGGCACAAGTGGTCCTCCGATCCGAGCAGAAGAGGACCTCCAGATGGGCAGAAGTCTTCATCCAGGTGGCATCTTCTATCTTCATCCATCCGGAGCGGAGCGGGTCCATCTTGAAGACATCCGACGCGGAGCATCCATCCAGACCGACGACTACCCGACGAATGACGGTTCCTTTAAATGACGTCATCCAAGATGGCGTCCCTTGAATTCCGATTGGCTGATAGGATTCTATCAGCCAATTTAACCAATGTTAAATGCTACAGCGAATCATGTCCACCTGCCATTTGATAAATCTGCCCCAATGACTTGACCAAGACTGACAGTGTTTTTACTCAAATTCACTGTGCTATACCTAAAATGCCTTAAGACTGCTGCTATCTGAGCAATCATTGTCCACTCATGTCTGCCTAATGGACTTCCAATCCCAATGAATTAACAAGAAGCCATAGCACTGGAGGTGTATTTATGGGGTTTGTGAGTACAGAAAGGACTAGTCCCAAGCAGAATAACACTATTGTTTGTCTCTCAAACCATCTTTTATAATTCACATGTAAGATGATTCTATGGGGCCGATTTACTAGATGTCGGCCAGACATGATCCGATGTAGTGGATCATGCCCGCCCGACATCGCTAAATGCCGACAAAATACGCTGTTGGCATTTACATTGCACAAGCATTTCTAGTGAAAGGTTTGTGCACTGCCGCCCTCTGCAGATTCGTGGACACCCGGCCGCTAGCAGGGGGTGTTAATCATCCCGATCGTATCTGATCGGGATGACTGCTGTCTGTCACCTCCAAGGTGGCGGACGAGTTAAGGAGCAGTGGTCTTACGACCACTGCTTCTTAACTCTTGATTCCCACGAGCCTGAAGGCTTGTGCAGAATGAGCAGCATTGACTGCTTAGTAAATCGGTCCCATTATTGTACTGTACCACTGCGGTAGGCATAAGTGACTTTATATACAAAATATATGTTAAAATTATATAAACCACATCAATCTATCTGTCTGTCTCTCTGCATTCAGCATCTGTGTTATTTCTTATCATATATTTTCTTTCATATATATATTTATATATTTTTATAATAATCACTTAACTCTGGAACAGACCTAAAAAGAGTGTTAAATCACTTTTCCCAAATGAACTCTATCAGTTATTTCAGTTTGTATTTATATGTGCTGCCCTAGGTCTGGGTGCTATTTCTATTATAGTATCCCCCATAGCTCAGTGTGAAATAAAAACTGTAACACACACATAGCAAAGCCTGGGGTCTATTTAACTTATCTTAAAGTAAAACTAAAGTCAAAATTAAACTTTCATGATATACCAGGCAATTTTAAGAGACTTTCAATTTACTTATATTATAAAATTGTGCACAGTATTTTTATTTGCACACTTTCTGAGGTACCAGCTATTACTAAGCACATGCAAAAGCTCACAGTATATAAGTATATGAGTCTGCGATTGGCTGATGGGTGTAACGTGATTCAGAGGCTGGGAATTTGAAGTGAATTTTGGAATTTGAAAAAACCTACTGCTTATTTAAAATTCAGAGTAAGTGCTGCTGCATTGTCTTTTTATTATGCATTTGTTGATTAAGTAATTCTACTGAATTTCTGGGTCCCCTAAGTTTTAATGATTTTTTTCATAACAGAAGGGGAAAATGGAAATGTGAAATGGGAGAAGCATGTGTTATTTCTTTAATAAAAACAGTAACATTGTACATTGTATTACACCATTTACAGACTGAAAGGTAAGGGAGGGGGATGACTATACTTAAAGTGATGGTAAACATTCCACTTTCTAGAATCAGATCTGGAATGGAAACAATATTTTAGAGAGAGTTTAATTCATCAGTTGTAATGAAGATGCACTGTAAATTTATTTTTTAATCTTGCTGTGCCATTCTTATACCCCGCGCTCCAGCTGCCCACTTCGAAAGTAAATTTTGTTGGTAAGCTAACAGTTTAAAATGTTCTCCAATCAATCATCACTCTAGCTACAACAAAAGTGTCGTATGGCTATTATGCTGATTGGAGAACAGTTCAAACCATAAACTCACCAAAAAAAAATTGATTTTAAAGGACCACTCAATACAAAACAATTGCATAATTATCAAGTGAATTTCAAAGAAGCAGTAGATTTTTTTTTTTCAGGCAATTTTTTTTCTCTCCCATTTTCTAGCCCATTGTATCATGTGACAGATATCAGCCAATCACAGACTAGTATACGTATACCCTGTGACCTTGTGCACATGCTCAGTAGGACCTTGTTCCACAGAAAGTTTGCAAATAACAAGACTGTGCAAAATGTGATAATTGAAGTAAATTGGAAAGTGTCTTAAAACTGCTGATCTATCTGAATCATGAAAGCTTATTTTGACTTGAGTGTCACTTTAAAGCGGACAGCCATAGAGCGGGGTATTAGAATAGCACTGATAGATTAAAAAGTAATTTAAAGCGTATCTTCATTACAACTGATGAATTATACTCATCTAAAATATTGTTTTCATTCCGGATCTGATTGTAAAAAGTGGAAATTTTACTATCCCTTTAATAATTAGTTTTTTGGGGGGAGACATAATTTTGCCCTGTAAGACAGATCCTCTAGAAACTGCTCTGCTGCTGGTTCATATTCTCAAAAAGAAATCCACCAAATGTATCACCTCCCACCTCTGATACTTCTCTGTGGTTATCTTTGTTTATACTCCAGAATTCTATAGTTTAGAAAAATTGTTTAGATCATTTAAAAATTATTTTTTTTATTTACATTCATTGTCCTCCTACAGTTTAAATCCCATGTTGATCTCCACAGGAAATTAATTCTTAAATAGTTTAAAATGTTTACCATGAAACTGGTATCATGTGGGATAATGGTATTGTGAGGTTGTGAACGAATACAGTCCTTTTTTATTTTTTTTAAAAGAGATCAGCAAAACATTAGGTGGTGTGACATTTTCATGTATATTCAAAGGTTTTGTTATTTACGTAATGTCAACTGAAAAAATGTTGTGTTATGTTAAAATGCTCTTACACTACAGATTGCATATAACTATGTGTTTAACCTTCAAATAGTCAACTCCAGTGCAGCAATTCATAAGGGTGAAAGGCTAACAAAGGAAATTGCCAGGTGAAGTTACCTTAACCACCCATTTTCCAAACCTTCCCCCTTTTTTCCAAAAACAACACACCGAGACCAACTTGGGTTAAAAATGTATTCACATGACTATAGGGGTACAACATATATCATGGATGGCGACAATTAAAGATGCTAACTCCTCAGGACTACAAGAGGTCCTCGTTCCATCACGACTGTTGTTGGGCTCCACCCTGCCAAAAGTTAGATACTTGGAGGAAGGGGAACCTCGGGTGCCGCTCAAAGCAATCTGCCCCTTCCGATCAGCCTAGCTACCACTCTCCCCATTTTACCTCTCCCCATATGCTCAAGGAGCAAACCTCCCGTAGCTAGAGGACTATGGAAGGAACTCCACCCACTAGGTTCCACAACCACCAGGCCATACAAAGTGGCTAGGTGAGGAAGGAGACTTTGAGTTAATGCCACAGGCTTACAGAAGAATAGGTCACCTAACCCTATCTTGCCATGGATAGACTAATTAAATTATATAAGGCTTAAACCGCCATCTTTACAAAACTGCAATTGGAGGGAGAGTGGAAAAAGCTCCCGCAGGATGGATCCAGCAGGAGAAAGATGGCCCTGGGACTGCTTATCAAGGTAAGCCCTCCTTTGTATCACCCCTATTAAAATTTCCTGTTACATTCCCTCCCCAACCTTAACTCTTGAGGTGCTGCTAGCCCATTGCAGGGCCCTTCACTATCATAAGGGTGAAAGACTTACAGAGGTCATTACCAGTTAAAGCTACCTTCAATTCGCTAATGGACCAGAGCTGTATGCAGTCTGTGATCTAATTACCAGCCTTTGACATATTCTGAAGTTTATTAAAGCTCTGGGCCCCTATTTATCAAGCTGTCAACCGCAAATACGCTGGAATTCCACAGCGTATTTGTGGCAAGCCTGATTCGCCTTAGTTATCAAAGGCAAGAGACCGGCAAAAGTAGAATTTAGTGACGTAACATACGATCCGCCGGTCTCAGTCCGACACAGATCGATGGTTACGTCACTCCAGATCTTCTGAACGCAAGTTCGGCACAATCTGACTACTTTTGGAAGTTATCAAGATCCTACCAGGTACGCTCGCCACTATTCCGGCCCAGCGTATCTGGTTTTCAATCCGCCGCCCTGGAGGCGGCGGATGTCATAGGAATCAATGGGAGTCTGACAGCAGCGAAAGCTCATGTTCGCTGCTGCTCCAATATCCCATTGATTCCTATGGAAAAAGTCTGCACCTAACACCCTAACATGTACCCCGAGTCTAAACACCCCTAATCTGCCCCCCCTACACCGCCGCCACCTACATTATACTTATTAACCCCTAAACGCCGCTCCCGGACCACGCCGCCACCTACATTGTACCTATTAACTCCTAATCTGCCGCCCCCTATACCGCCGCCACCTACATAAAGTTATTAACCCCTATCCTGCCGATCCCGGACCCTGCCGAAAAGAAATAAATTGTTTAACCCCTAAACCGCCGCTCCCGGAGCCCACCGCCACCTGCATTATATTTATTGACCCCTATCCTGCCCCCCCTACACCGCCGCCACTATAATAAAGTTATTAACCCCTAAACCTAACCCTAACACCCCCTAACTTAAATATAATTTAAATAAATCTAAATAAATATTACTATTATTAACTAAATTATTCCTATTTAAAACGAAATACTTACCTATAAAATAAACCCTAAGCTAGCTACAATATAACTAATAGTTACATTGTAGTTATCTTAGGGTTTATTTTTATTTTACAGGCAAGTTTGTATTTATTTTAACTAGGTACAATAGTTATTAAATAGTTATTAACTATTTAATAACTACCTAGCTAAAATAAATACAAAATTACCTGTAAAATGAATCCTAAACTAAGTTACAATTACACCTAACACTACACTATCATTAAAATAATTACATAAATTAACTACAATTAAATCAAACTAATTACAATTAAATAAAATGAACTAAAGTTAAAAACCCCCCACTAAATTACAGAAAATAAAAAAAATTACAAGAATTTTAAACTAATTACACCTAATCTAAGCCCCCTAATAAAATAAAAAAAAAAAAATAATAATAAAATTCCCTATACTAAATTACAAATAGCCCTTAAAAGGGCCTTTTGCGGGGCATTGCCCCAAAGTAATCAGTTCTTTTACCTGTAAAAAAAGAAATACAACACCCCACCAACATTAAAACCCACCATCCACACACCGAACCTTACTCTAAAACCCACCCAAACCCCCCTTAAAAAAACCTAACACTACCCCCTGAAGATCACCCTACCTTGAGAAGATTTCTTCACCCAGCCGGGCACAAGTGCACCTCCAGACCGGCAGAAGTCTTCATCCTATCCAGGCAGAAGAGGACATCCAGACCGGCAGAAGTCTTCATCCAGGCGGCATCTTCTATCTTCTTCCATCCGGAGCGGAGCGGGTCCATCTTCAATCCAGCCGACACGGAGCCATCCTCTTCCATCGACGTCCTAACACTGAATGAAGGTTCCTTTAAATGACGTCATCCAAGATAGCGTCCCTTGAATTCGGATTGGCTGATAGGATTCTATCAGCCAATCAGAATTAAGGTAGGAAAAATCCTATTGGCTGATGCAATCAGCCAATAGGATTGATCTTGCATTCTATTGGCTGATTGGAACAGCCAATAGAATGCGAGCTCAATCCTATTGGCTGATTGGATCAGCCAATAGGATTGAACTTCAATCCTATTGGCTGATTGCATCAGCCAATAGGATTTGTCCTACCTTAATTCCGATTGGCTGATAGAATTCTATCAGCCAATCGGAATTCAAGGGACGCCATCTTGGATGACATAATTTAAAGGAACCTTCATTCAGTGTTAGGACATCGATAGAAGAGGATGGCTCCGCGTTGGCTGGATTGAAGATGGACCCGCTCCGCTCCGGATGGAAGAAGATAGAAGATTCTGCCTGGATGAAGACTTCTGCCGGTCTAGATTTCCTCTTCTGCCCGGATAGGATGAAGACTTCTGCCGGTCTGGAGGTCCACTTGTGCCTGGCTGGGTGAAAACATCTCAAGGTAGGGTGATCTTTAGGGGGTTAGTGTTAGTTTTTTTTTAAGGGGGGTTTGGGTGGGTTTTAGAGTAGCGTTGGGTGTGTGGGTTTTAATGTTGGGGGGGGTTGTATTTCTTTTTTACAGGTAAAAGAGCTGATTACTTTGGGGCAATGCCCCGCAAAATGCCCTTTTGAGTGCTATTTGTAATTTAGTATAGGGTAGGGAATTTTATTATTTTGGGGGGCTTTTTTATTTTATTAGGGGGCTTAGATTAGGTGTAATTAGTTTAAAATTCTTGTAATTTTTTTTATTTTCTGTAATTTAGTTTTTTTTTGTACTTTAGTTAATTTTATTTAATTGTAATTAGTTTTATTTAATTGTAGTTAATTTATGTAATTATTTTAATGATAGTATAGTGTTAGGTGTAATTGTAACTTAGGTTAGGTTTTATTTTACAGGTACTTTTGTCTTTATTTTAGCTAGTTAGTTATTAAATAGTTAATAACTATTTAATAACTATTGTACCTAGTTAAAATAAAAACAAACTTGCCTGTAAAATAAAAATAAATCCTAAAATAGCTACAATGTAATTATTAATTATATTGTAGCTATCTTAGGGTTTATTTTATAGGTAAGTATTTAGTTTTAAATAGGAATAATTTAGTTAATAATAGTAATATTTATTTAGATTTATTTAAATTATATTTAAGTTAGGGGGTGTTAGGGTTAGGGTTAGACTTAGGTTTAGGGGTTAATAACTTTATTATTGTGGCGGTGGTGTAGGGGGGGCAGGATAGGGGTTAATATATATAATGTAGGTGGCGGTGGGCTCCGGTAGCGGCGGTTTAGGGGTAATATATTTATTATTGTTGCGGCGGGGTCCGGGAGCGGCAGTTTAGGGGTTAATAACTTTATTTAGTTGCGGGGGGCTCCGTGAGTGGCGGTATAGGGGGTTAAAGAGTATAGTATAGTGTGGGTGCTTAGTGACAGGCTAGCAAGAAAGCTGCGAATAAGCTGATACTTGGTGCACGGCTTTTTGATAGCTTTTTTGATAAATTTGGCAAACGTATTCAGGTCCGCGGCGGCGATGTTAGGCGAGCGTATTGGTGCCGGTGAATGCTAGAAAGTAGACAGCTTGATAAATAGAGGCCCTGGTGTTAACTTTAAATGTGTGCTAACACTTTGCAAGGAAACACTTTGGTATTAATCTCAATCTTGCACTTGTTTTCAACAGATAATGATTTTTTAACATCAGCCTATATTGTCAGTGTGTTTTTGCTTTGATTATTGTCAGAAAATGCATCTGCTGATAATATCCCTCAAGCACCAAATTGTTATGTTCCAAAAATACTGGTTGCCTCACTAATCTTGGTATATCATAAATAAGAAATAAAATGGACAAATATTGAAAGAAACAAAATGGTGATATCAGGACCCCTATATTGATTGATCTAATTTAATCATGTTAGCAGTGCTAATTGGTGATATGTACAATTATCCTGTTGTTCACCTTAAAGGGACAGTATACACCAGTTTTCATATAACTGCATGTAATAGACACTACTATAAAGAAGAAAATGCACATATACTGATATAAAAATCCAGTATAAAATCTTTAAAACGTACTCCCAGTTTAACACTGTTGATGAGGTTAGGCTTAGACACCCACTGAAAGGGGCTGGGAAAGCAGGAAGGGCAGACCCCTCCCCCACCTCCCCTGTATATGAAAAGACCCATTACACAACCAGAAATCTATAGACATCAATACACCGCTAAATCTTTTGGACTTGGTTAGGAGTCTTATTTAAAAATAATCAAAACTATACATTGTTTCAAAAACACTACCAGATTTTCTATATAAATGGATCAGCTGCAAAACATTTATGCAAAAAAAAAGTCGTATTTACAATGTCCCTTTAAGGATTTGTGTGTATGTCTTTTTAAGGGATTTTAACAGAGGAGATATGGGTGCATCTGCCCTTTGTTATGAGCTTAAAAGTGCTTTTTTATTTTTTATTTATTGATCGATTTATTATTTATTTATTTTGTATTTTTTAAACTTTAATTGATTGAGCAGGTAGCATTTGTATCTGGTGATATTGCCTCCTAATGTCATCTAATATGGTAGGCATAATGTCAGTTTGTTTTGCGCAATGTAAAATCCAAAAACATTTTGGGGGCCTGGTAAGTTAAAAAGTGTTGTCTCGGGGTTTGTGGGATTCTATATAGCCCTGAAAATGTGTTGACAATTATAGTGAATTTGAATTGTTATCAAAACAAACAGGACTGGCACATTAAAGGGATATTAAAAAGTCTGTTTCATTTACAAAAAAGCACTAAGCAGTAGCTTGTACTTCATAGAAATTATTGCAATATGTATTATTCATCTATTTCAATGGATTTTACCTTTTATTTATTTTTTTAAACTTCATTTGTGAAGTGTCCATTACTTCCAGTCACAGCTCTACAAGGTGGTTTCTACAGGATGCTTAGCTAGCATGATGTCATAAAACAGAGTTGGTTTAGTATTAAGTAAATAGACTAGATAAACAGGGAGTTATATTTACTCATGCTCAGAACTGTCAGAATGAAACTTAAAGGGACACTGTACCCAAAAAATTTCTTTCGTGATTCAGATTGAGCATGAAATTTTAAGCAACTTTCTAATTTACTCCTATTATCAATTTTTCTTAATTCTCTTGGTATCTTTATTTGAAATGCAAGAATGTAAGTTTAGATGCCGGCCCATTTTTGGTGAACAACCTGGGTTGTCCTTGCTGATTGGTGGATAAATTCATCCACCAATAAAAAAGTGCTGTCCAGAGTACTGAAACTAAAAAAAGCTTAGATGCCTTCTTTTTCAAATAATGATAGCAAGAGAACAAAGAAAAATTGATAATAGGAGTAAATTAGGAAGTTGCTTAAAATTGCATGCTCTTTCTGAATTACAAAAGAAAAAAAATTTGGGTTCAGTGTCCCTTTAACCCCTTAATGACAACTGACGTACCAGGTACGTCCTGCAAAAACTAGCAGTTAGTGACAATGGACGTACCTGGTACGTCAGTTGTTTAAGAGAGTGCTGGAAGCGATCGCAATTGCTTCCAGCAGCTCTCAGGGTATTGCAGTGATGCCTCGATATGGAGGCATCCTGCAATACCTTTTAACAAGCCTCCGATGCAGAGAGAGCCACTCTGTGGCCCTCTCTGCACCGGTATCAATGGTGCAGAGTGTTCCGGGGGGAAGCAAAGAGCCGGCAGCGTGCGGGCGCGCGCGTGCACGTGGGGGGGGGGCGCACGTGCACGTGGGGGGGCGCGTGCACGCGGGGCGCGCGTGCACGTGGGGCGCGCGCGCGCATATTAGCCACTGACACCAATGAAAAAAAAAAGTTCAAAACATAAAAAAAAATAATATATATATATAAAAGGATCTGGGGGGGGGGGGTTGGGGGTATTGAGGGGGGGGCTGCTACACTACAGAAAAGTTTATAAATATTTTTGGGGGCAAAATTTATAAATATTTTTGGGGGCAAATTGGGTACTGGCAGACAGCTGCCAGTACCCAAGATGGCGGCAATTAAGTAGCAGGGAGGGTTATAGAGCTGTTTGGTGGGGGATCAGGGAGGTTGGGGGCTAAGGCAGGGCTCCATTAAAGCAGAATACATTTTTTTTAAAAATAAAATTAAAAAAACTCCTTTTATTTAGTACTGGCAGACTTTCTGCCAGTACTTAAGATGGCGGGGACAATTGTGGGGTGGGGGAGGGAAGAGAGCTGTTTGGGAGGGATCAGGGGGTGGGATGTGTCAGGTGGGAGGCTGATCTCTACACTAAAGCTAAAATTAACCCTGCCAGCGCCCTACAAGCTACCTAATTAACTCCTTCACTGCTGGGCATAATTCACGTGTTGTGCGCAGCAGCATTTAGCGGCCTTCTAATTAACAAAAAGCAACGCCAAAGCCATATATGTCTGCTATTTCTGAACAAAGGGGATCCCAGAGAAGCTTTTACAACCATTTGTGCCATAATTGCACAAACTGTTTGTAAATAATTTCAGTGAGAAACCTAAAATTGTGAAAAATTTAAAGGTTTTTTTTATTTGCTCGCATTTGGCGGTGAAATGGTGGCATGAAATATACCAAAATTGGCCTAGATCAATACTTGGAGTTGTCTACTACACTAAACTAAAGCTAAAATTAACCCTACAAGCTCCCTACATGCTCCCTAATTAACCCCTTCACTGCTGGGCATAAAACATGTGTTGTGCGCAGCGGCATTTAGCGGCCTTCTAATTACCAAAAAGCAACCCCAAAGCCATATAAGTCTGCTATTTCTGAACAAAGGCGATCCCAGAGAAGCATTTACAACCATTTGTGCCATAATTGCAGAAGCTGTTTGTAAATAATTTCAGTGGGAAACCTAAAGTTTGTGACAAAATGTGTGAAAAAGTGAACATTTTTTTTAATTTGATCGCATTTGGCGGTGAAACGTTGGCATGAAATATACCAAAATGGGCCTAGATCAATACTTTGGGATGTCTTCTAAAAAAAAAAAACAGAATTTATGTTTACCTGATAAATTTCTTTCTCCAACGGTGTGTCCGGTCCACGGCGTCATCCTTACTTGTGGGATATTCTCCTCCCCAACAGGAAATGGCAAAGAGCCCAGCAAAGCTGGTCACATGATCCCTCCTAGGCTCCGCCTACCCCAGTCATTCGACCGACGTTAAGGAGGAATAATAGCATAGGAGAAACCATATGGTACCGTGGTGACTGTAGTTAAAGAAAATAAATTATCAGACCTGATTAAAAAACCAGGGCGGGCCGTGGACCGGACACACCGTTGGAGAAAGAAATTTATCAGGTAAACATAAATTCTGTTTTCTCCAACATAGGTGTGTCCGGTCCACGGCGTCATCCTTACTTGTGGGAACCAATACCAAAGCTTTAGGACACGGATGAAGGGAGGGAGCAAATCAGGTCACCTAAATGGAAGGCACCACGGCTTGCAAAACCTTTCTCCCAAAAATAGCCTCAGAAGAAGCAAAAGTATCAAACTTGTAAAATTTGGTAAAAGTGTGCAGTGAAGACCAAGTCGCTGCCCTACATATCTGATCAACAGAAGCCTCGTTCTTGAAGGCCCATGTGGAAGCCACAGCCCTAGTGGAATGAGCCGTGATTCTTTCGGGAGGCTGCCGTCCGGCAGTCTCGTAAGCCAATCTGATGATGCTTTTAATCCAAAAAGAGAGAGAGGTAGAAGTTGCTTTTTGACCTCTCCTTTTACCTGAATAAACAACAAACAGGGAAGATGTTTGTCTAAAATCCTTTGTAGCATCTAAATAGAATTTTAGAGCGCGAACAACATCCAAATTGTGCAACAAGCGTTCCTTCTTTGAAACTGGTTTCGGACACAGAGAAGGTACGATAATCTCCTGGTTAATGTTTTTGTTAGAAACAACTTTTGGAAGAAAACCAGGTTTAGTACGTAAAACCACCTTATCTGCATGGAACACCAGATAAGGAGGAGAACACTGCAGAGCAGATAATTCTGAAACTCTTCTAGCAGAAGAAATTGCAACTAAAAACAAAACTTTCCAAGATAATAACTTAATATCAACGGAATGTAAGGGTTCAAACGGAACCCCCTGAAGAACTGAAAGAACTAGATTGAGACTCTAAGCCATCTCCGTGGAGATGTTGCCTGTACAACGGCAAAGAGAATGACTGGGGTAGGCGGAGCCTAGGAGGGATCATGTGACCAGCTTTGCTGGGCTCTTTGCCATTTCCTGTTGGGGAGGAGAATATCCCACAAGTAAGGATGACGCCGTGGACCGGACACACCTATGTTGGAGAAATATACATGTCAATGGATATTCAGGTATTCCTTACAGATATCAGTGTTCCAATGTAACTAGCGCTAATTTTGAAAAAAAAAGTGGTTTGGAAATAGCGAAGTGCTACTTGTATTTATGGCCCTATAACTTACAAAAAAAGCAAAGAACATGTAAACATTGGGTATTTCTAAACTCAGGACAAAATTTAGAAACTATTTAGCATGGGTGTTTTTTAGTGGTTGTAGATGTGTAACAGATTTTGGGGTTCAAAGTTAGAAAAAGTGTGTTTTTTCCATTTTTTCCTCATATTTTATAAAAAATTTTATAGTAAATTATAAGCTATAATGAAAATAATGGTATATTTAGAAAGTCCATTTAATGGCGAGAAAAACGGTATATAATATGTGTGGGTACAGTAAATGAGTAAGAGGAAAATTACAGCTGAACACAAACACCACAGAAATGTAAAAATAGCCATTGTCATTAAGGGTAAGAAAATTGAAAAATGGTCCGGTCATTAAGGGGTTAATGTAACAGTTAACACCAAAATTGTTATTGTTTAAAACGATAGATAACGCCTTTTCTACCCATTCCCCAGCTTCTGCATTCTGGCGCATGTGAAACCTCAGAATGCACATGCATAGAAAAAAGTGCTAAGAACAATGAAAAAGACTTGGGGGATGATTTACCAATGTCTGGCGGACATTATAAGCTGTAGCGTATCATGTCCACCAGACATCGCTGTCGGCATTTAACATTGCACAAGCAGTTCTGGGGCCGCTAGCAGGGGGTGTCAATCAGCCCGATCGTATAAGATCGGGCGGATAGATGTCCGCAGCCTCAGAGGCAGCGGACCATGTAAGGAGCAGCGGTCTTAAGATCGCTGCCTCATAAGTGCTGTTTCCTGCGAGCCTGAAGGCTCGCACGTAAACAGGGGCATCAGGGGCCATTCGGCCCTTAATAAATCGGCCCCTAATTGTGATTGTGTCAATATCAAAAAGAGCTCATCTGCAGCTATGAACATGCAGATAATTACCAAAGGAGAAAGCAGCCGCTTAGTTGAAAGTAAGCAATAGTTCCATAAAAATATGCTAAATAAAATGTATAAGCAATTACCTTTGCTAATACAGAGATATTGGCGCATATTTCTCAAGCGCTGTATGGTCTAAAGACCGCTGCTCCATAACATGTCCGCCTGCTTTACGATCGGGTTGATTGATACCCTCTGCTAGCGGCCAAATCTGCAGGGGGCGGCTTTGCACCAGCAGTTCACAAGAACTGCTGGTGCAATGATAAATGTCGACAGCGTATGCTGTCAGCATTTATCGATGTGCGGCGGATATGATACACTACTTTGTATCATGTCCACTCGCACATTGATAAATATGCCCCTCTGTGTTAACATTTATTTGTTTTATATATATATATATTTATATATATATATATATACACACACACACACACATATATATATATATGCACACACACATACACATAAATATATATATATATATATATATATATATATATACATACACATATATAAATATATATATATATATATATATATACACACACACATATACACACATACACATATATAAATATATATATATATATATATATATATATATATACACACACATATACACACATACACATATATAAATATATATATATATATATACACACACACACATATACACACATACACATATATAAATATATATATATATATATATATATATACACACACATATACACACATACACATATATAAATATATATATATATATATATATATATATATATATATATATACACACACACACATACACATATATATATATATATATATATATATATATATATATATATATATATATATATATATACACACACACATATACACACATACACATATATAAATATATATATATATACACACACATATACACACATACACATATATAAATATATATATATATATATATATATATATATACACACACACATATATAAATATATATATATATATATATATACACACACATATACACACATACACATATATAAATATATATATATATATATATATACACACATACACATATATAAATATATATATATATATATATATATACGCACATACACATATATAAATATATATATATATATATATATATATATATATATAACACACACATATACACACATACACATATATAAATATATATATATATATATATATACACACATACACACATATATATAAATATATATATATATATATATATATATATATATATATATATATATATATATATATACTATTTCAGAGCACCCTTGTTTCCTCAACAATTCAAAATGTCACTGGAAGTAATTCCCTTTTTTAGAATATTTGAAAGCGATTATTTTCAGCAGCACTTGATTGACTCAAAAATAGATTGTCTTGTTATCAGATTGATTTCCTCTCATTTTTTTCTGTTCATCCACACAGTGCATAATATGCCTATGAAGTTGATCTTTCTAACATACCACTGAGGCAAAGGGACATTAAATACAAACTGTAAGATGCATGATAATGTGCATTCATATCTGGGAAGAATTTTGAAATGAATAAATAATGCAGCTTTATTGTTGTCAAATGAGTATATTGTATGGTTTATATTTTTTCTTTTCACTGATTCCAAAGGGGTAGATTTAACAAGCAGCTGATGCCGCAATCTACCCCAGTAGTTTCCAGATCGCTGGAAACGTAAATTAAAAAGCAGCGCTGCTCATTAACTCGTCCACCACCTCTGAGGTGGCGGACAACAATCATCCCGAACAGATACGATCGAGAGGATTGACACCCCCTGCTAGCGGCCGATTGGCCTAGACTAGAAATGCTTGTGCAATGTAAAATGCTGACAGGGTATACTGTCGGCATTAAGTGATGAGGGGCGGATCATGTCCCCCATGTCTCAAAGAATTAAAGGACCTTTGCTATCCATTTACAAACTAAAACATATAGTTCTGGATTACACATTAGCTACCTGCAGCAAGAGCTTTGTACCTGCTCTATCTACAAGTAGCGCATAATCAGCTATCACTGGTTACTTACTACAAATGGTAGCAAGAACAAGGTAGCAAGAGCTTTGTACCAGCTCTATCTACAAGTAGCGAATCATCAGCTATCACACATTGCTTACTACACATGGTAGTAGAACAAAGTAGCAAGAGCTTTGTACCAGCTCTATCTAAAAGTAGTGAATCATCAGCTATCATGTGTCACTTACTACACATGGTAGCAAGAACAAGGTAGCGAGAGCTTTGTACCAGCTCTATCTACAAGTAGCAAATCATCAGCTATCACATGTTACTTACTACACATGGTAACAGGAACAAGGTAGCAAGAGCTTTGTACCAGCTCTATCTACAAGTAGTGAATCATCAGTTATCACACATTGCTTACTACACATGGTAGCAGAACAAGGTAGCAAGAGCTTTGTACCAGCTCTATCTACAAGTAGCGAATCATTAGCTATCATGTTTTACTTACTACACATGGTAACAGGAACAAGGTAGCAAGAGCTTTGTACCAGCTCTATCTACAAGTAGTGAATCATCAGCTATCACGCGTTACTTACTACAAATGGTAGTAGAACAAGGTAGCAATAGCTTTGTACCAGCTCTATCTACAAGTAGTGAATCATCAGCTATCATGTGTTACTTACTACAAATGGTAGCAGAACAAGGTAGCAAGAGCTTTGTACCAGCTCTATCTACAAGTAGTGAATCATCAGCTATCACATGTTACTTACTACAAATGGTAGCAGAACAAAGTAGCAATAGCTTTGTACCAGCTCTATCTACAAGTAGTGAATCATCAGTTACCACATGTTACTTACTACAAATGGTAGCAGAACAAAGTAGCAATAGCTTTGTACCAGCTCTATCTACAAGTATTGAATCATCAGCTATCACGCGTTACTTACTACAAATGGTAGCAGAACAAGGTAGCAATAGCTTTGTACCAGCTCTATCTACAAGTAGTGAATCATCAGCTATCACGTGTTACTTACTACAAATGGTAGCAGAACAAAGTAGCAATAGCTTTGTATCAGCTCTATCTACAAGTAGTGAATCATCAGCTATCACGTGTTACTTACTACAAAATACAAATGGTAGCAGAACAAGGTAGCAATAGCTTTGAACCAGCTCTATCTACAAGTAGTGAATCATCAGCTATCACGTGTTACTTACTACAAATGGTAGCAGAACAAGGTAGCAATAGCTTTGTACCAGCTCTGTCTACAAGTAGTGAATAATCAGCTATCACAAGTTACTTACTACAAATGGTAGCAGAACAAGGTAGCAAGAGCTTTGTACCAGCTCTATCTACAAGTAGCAAATCATCAGCTATCACACATCACTTACTACAAATGGTAGCAGAACAAGGTAGCAAGAGCTTTGTACCAGCTCTATCTACAAGTAGTGAATCATCAGCTATCATGTGTTACTTACTACAAATGGTAGCAGAAAAAGGTAGCAAGAGCTTTGTACCAGTTCTATCTACAAGTAGCAAATCATCAGCTATCACACATCACTTACTACAAATGGTAGCAGAACAAGGTAGTAAGAGCTTTGTACCAGCTCTATCTACAAGTAGTGAATCATCAGCTATCCCGTGTTACTTACTACAAATGGTAGCAGAACAAGGTAGCAAGAGCTTTGTACCAGCTCTATCTACAAGTAGCAAATCATCAGCTATCACACATCACTTACTACAAATGGTAGCAGAACAAGGTAGTAAGAGCTTTGTACCAGCTCTATCTACAAGTAGCGAATTATCAGCTATCACACGTCACTTGCTACACATGGTAGCAGAACAAGATAGAAAGAACTTTGCACCTGCTCTATCTACAAGTAAAGAATCATCAGCTATCATGCGTCACTTGCTACACATGGTAGCAAAACAAGGTAGCAAGAGCTTTGTACCAGCTCTATCTACAAGTAGTGAATCATCAGATATCACACATTACTTACTACAAATGGTAGCAGAACAAGGTAGCAAGAGCTTTGTACCAGCTCTATCTACAAGTAGCAGATCATTAGCTATCACATATCACTTACTACAAATGGTAGCAAGAACAAGGTAGCAAGAGCTTTGTACCAGCTCTATCTACAAGTAGCGAATCATCAGCTATCACACATTGCTTGCTACAAATGGTAGCAGAACAAGGTAGTAAGAGCTTTGTACCAGCTCTATCTACAGGTAGCGAATCATCAGCTATCATGCGTCACTTGCTACACATGGTAGCAAAACAAGGTAGCCAGAGCTTTGTACCAGCTCTATCTACAAGTAGCGGATCATCAGCTATCACACATCACTTACTACAAATGGTGGCATGAACAAGGTAGTAAGAGCTTTGTACAAGCTCTATATACAAATAGTGAATCATCAGCTATCACACATTGCTTACTACACATGGTAGCAGAACAAGGTAGCGAGAGCTTTGTACCAGCTATATCTACAAGTAGCGAATCATCAGCTATCACACATTACTTACTACAAATGGTAGCAGAACAAGGTAGCAAGAGCTTTGTACCAGCTCTATCTACAAGTAGTGAATCATCAGTTATCACACATTGCTTACTACACATGGTAGCAGAACAAGGTAGCAAGAGCTTTGTACCAGCTCTATCGACAAGTAGCGAATCATTAGCTATCATGTTTTACTTACTACACATGGTAAGAGGAACAAGGTAGCAAGAGCTTTGTACCAGCTCTATCTACAAGTAGTGAATCATCAGCTATCACGCGTTACTTACTACAAATGGTAGTAGAACAAGGTAGCAATAGCTTTGTACCAGCTCTATCTACAAGTAGTGAATCATCAGCTATCACGTGTTACTTACTACAAATGGTAGCAGAACAAGGTAGCAAGAGCTTTGTACCAGCTCTATCTACAAGTAGTGAATCATCAGCTATCACATGTTACTTACTACAAATGGTAGCAGAACAAAGTAGCAATAGTTTTGTACCAGCTCTATCTACAAGTAGTGAATCATCAGCTATAACGTGTTACTTACTACAAATGGTAGCAGAACAAGGTAGCAATAGCTTTGTACCAGCTCTATCTACAAGTAGTGAATCATCAGCTATCACGTGTTACTTACTACAAATGGTAGCAGAACAAAGTAGCAATAGCTTTGTATCAGCTCTATCTACAAGTAGTGAATCATCAGCTATCACGTGTTACTTACTACAAAATACAAATGGTAGCAGAACAAGGTAGCAATAGCTTTGAACCAGCTCTATCTACAAGTAGTGAATCATCAGCTATCACGTGTTACTTACTACAAATGGTAGCAGAACAAGGTAGCAATAGCTTTGTACCAGCTCTATCTACAAGTAGTGAATAATCAGCTATCACGTGTTACTTACTACAAATGGTAGCAGAACAAGGTAGCAAGAGCTTTGTACCAGCTCTATCTACAAGTAGCAAATTATCAGCTATCACACATCACTTACTACAAATGGTAGCAGAACAAGGTAGCAAGAGCTTTGTACCAGCTCTATCTACAAGTAGTGAATCATCAGCTATCATGTGTTACTTACTACAAATGGTAGCAGAAAAAGGTAGCAAGAGCTTTGTACCAGTTCTATCTACAAGTAGCAAATCATCAGCTATCACACATCACTTACTACAAATGGTAGCAGAACAAGGTAGTAAGAGCTTTGTACCAGCTCTATCTACAAGTAGTGAATCATCAGCTATCCCGTGTTACTTACTACAAATGGTAGCAGAACAAGGTAGCAAGAGCTTTGTACCAGCTCTATCTACAAGTAGTGAATCATCAGATATCACACATTACTTACTACAAATGGTAGCAGAACAAGGTAGCAAGAGCTTTGTACCAGCTCTATCTACAAGTAGCAGATCATCAGCTATCACATATCACTTACTACAAATGGTAGCAAGAACAAGGTAGCAAGAGCTTTGTACCAGCTCTATCTACAAGTAGCGAATCATCAGCTATCACACATTGCTTGCTACAAATGGTAGCAGAACAAGGTAGTAAGAGCTTTGTACCAGCTCTATCTACAGGTAGCGAATCATCAGCTATCATGCATCACTTGCTACACATGGTAGCAAAACAAGGTAGCCAGAGCTTTGTACCAGCTCTATCTACAAGTAGCGGATCATCAGCTATCACACATCACTTACTACAAATGGTGGCATGAACAAGGTAGTAAGAGCTTTGTACCAGCTCTATATACAAATAGTGAATCATCAGCTATCACACATTGCTTACTACACATGGTAGCAGAACAAGGTAGTGAGAGCTTTGTAGCAGCTCTATCTACAAGTAGCGAATCATCAGCTATCACACATTACTTACTACAAATGGTAGCAGAACAAGGTAGCAAGAGCTTTGTACCAGCTCTATCTACAAGTAGTGAATCATCAGCTATCACACATTGCTTGCTACAAATGGTAGTAGAACAAGTTAGCAAGAGCTTTGTACCAGCTCTTTCTATAAGTAGTGAATCATCAGCTTTCACGTGTTACTTACTACACAAGGTAGCAGAAAAATGTAGCAAGAGCTTTGTACCAACTTTATCTACAAGAAGCGAATTATCAGCTACCACACGTCACTTGCTACAAATGGTATCAGAACAAGGTAGCAAGAGCTTTGTACCAGCTCTATCTACAAGTAGTGAATCATTAGCTATCATGCGTCACTTAATACACATGGTAGCAGAACAAAGTAGTAATAGCTTTGTACCTGCTCTATCTACAAGTAGTGAATCATCAGCTATCACATATCACTTACTACAAATGGTAGCAAGAACAAGGTAGCAAGAGCTTTGTACCAGCTCTATCTACAAGTAGTGAATCATCAGCTATCATGTGTTACTTACTACAAATGGTAGCAGAAAAAGGTAGCAAGAGCTTTGTACCAGTTCTATCTACAAGTAGCAAATCATCAGCTATCACACATCACTTACTACAAATGGTAGCAGAACAAGGTAGTAAGAGCTTTGTACCAGCTCTATCTACAAGTAGTGAATCATCAGCTATCCCGTGTTACTTACTACAAATGGTAGCAGAACAAGGTAGCAAGAGCTTTGTACCAGCTCTATCTACAAGTAGCAAATCATCAGCTATCACACATCACTTACTACAAATGGTAGCAGAACAAGGTAGTAAGAGCTTTGTACCAGCTCTATCTACAAGTAGCGAATTATCAGCTATCACACGTCACTTGCTACACATGGTAGCAGAACAAGGTAGCAAGAGCTTTGTACCAGCTCTATCTACAAGTAGCGGATCATCAGCTATTATATATCACTTACTACAAATGGTAGCAAGAACAAGGTAGCAAGAGCTTTGTACCAGCTCTATCTACAAGTAGCGAATCATCAGCTATCACACATTGCTTGCTACAAATGGTAGCAGAACAAGGTAGTAAGAGCTTTGTACCAGCTCTATCTACAGGTAGCGAATCATCAGCTATCATGCGTCACTTGCTACACATGGTAGCAAAACAAGGTAGCCAGAGCTTTGTACCAGCTCTATCTACAAGTAGCGGATCATCAGCTATCACACATCACTTACTACAAATGGTGGCATGAACAAGGTAGTAAGAGCTTTGTACCAGCTCTATATACAAATAGTGAATCATCAGCTATCACACATTGCTTACTACACATGGTAGCAGAACATGGTAGTGAGAGCTTTGTACCAGCTCTATCTACAAGTAGCGAATCATCAGCTATCACACATTACTTACTACAAATGGTAGCAGAACAAGGTAGCAAGAGCTTTGTACCAGCTCTATCTACAAGTAGTGAATCATCAGCTATCACACATTGCTTGCTACAAATGGTAGTAGAACAAGTTAGCAAGAGCTTTGTACCAGCTCTTTCTATAAGTAGTGAATCATCAGCTTTCACGTGTTACTTACTACACATGGTAGCAGAAAAATGTAGCAAGAGCTTTGTACCAACTTTATCTACAAGAAGCGAATTATCAGCTACCACACGTCACTTGCTACAAATGGTATCAGAACAAGGTAACAAGAGCTTTGTACCAGCTCTATCTACAAGTAGTGAATCATTAGCTATCATGCGTCACTTAATACACATGGTAGCAGAACAAAGTAGTAATAGCTTTGTACCTGCTCTATCTACAAGTAGTGAATCATCAGCTATCACATATCACTTACTACAAATGGTAGCAAGAACAAGGTAGCAAGAGCTTTGTACCAGCTCTATCTACAAGTAGTGAATAATCAGCTATCACGTGTTACTTACTACAAATGGTAGCAGAACAAGGTAGCAAGAGCTTTGTACCAGCTCTATCTACAAGTAGCAAATCATCAGCTATCACACATCACTTACTACAAATGGTAGCAGAACAAGGTAGCAAGAGCTTTGTACCAGCTCTATCTACAAGTAGTGAATCATCAGCTATCATGTGTTACTTACTACAAATGGTAGCAGAAAAAGGTAGCAAGAGCTTTGTACCAGTTCTATCTAAAAGTAGCAAATCATCAGCTATCACACATCACTTACTACAAATGGTAGCAGAACAAGGTAGTAAGAGCTTTGTACCAGCTCTATCTACAAGTAGTGAATCATCAGCTATCCCGTGTTACTTACTACAAATGGTAGCAGAACAAGGTAGCAAGAGCTTTGTACCAGCTCTATCTACAAGTAGCAAATCATCAGCTATCACACATCACTTACTACAAATGGTAGCAGAACAAGGTAGTAAGAGCTTTGTACCAGCTCTATCTACAAGTAGCGAATTATCAGCTATCACACGTCACTTGCTACACAGGGTAGCAGAACAAGATAGAAAGAACTTTGTACCTGCTCTATCTACAAGTAACGAATCAACAGCTATCATGCGTCACTTGCTACACATGGTAGCAAAACAAGGTAGCAAGAGCTTTGTACCAGCTCTATCTACAAGTAGCAGATCATCAGCTATCACATATCACTTACTACAAATGGTAGCAAGAACAAGGTAGCAAGAGCTTTGTACCAGCTCTATCTACAAGTAGCGAATCATCAGCTATCACACATTGCTTGCTACAAATGGTAGCAGAACAAGGTAGTAAGAGCTTTGTACCAGCTCTATCTACAGGTAGCGAATCATCAGCTATCATGCGTCACTTGCTACACATGGTAGCAAAACAAGGTAGCCAGAGCTTTGTACCAGCTCTATCTACAAGTAGCGGATCATCAGCTATCACACATCACTTACTACAAATGGTGGCATGAACAAGGTAGTAAGAGCTTTGTACCAGCTCTATATACAAATAGTGAATCATCAGCTATCACACATTGCTTACTACACATGGTGGCAGGACAAGGTAGCGAGAGCTTTGTACCAGCTCTATCTACAAGTAGCGAATCATCAGCTATCACACATTACTTACTACAAATGGTAGCAGAACAAGGTAGCAAGAGCTTTGTACCAGCTCTATCTTCAAGTAGTGAATCATCAGCTATCACACATTGCTTGCTACAAATGGTAGTAGAACAAGTTAGCAAGAGCTTTGTACCAGCTCTTTCTATAAGTAGTGAATCATCAGCTTTCACGTGTTACTTACAACACATGGTAGCAGAAAAATGTAGCAAGAGCTTTGTACCAACTTTATCTACAAGAAGCGAATTATCAGCTACCACACGTCACTTGCTACAAATGGTATCAGAACAAGGTAGCAAGAGCTTTGTACCAGCTCTATCTACAAGTAGTGAATCATTAGCTATCATGCGTCACTTACTACACATGGTAGCAGAACAAAGTAGTAATAGCTTTGTACCTGCTCTATCTACAAGAAGTGAATCATCAGTTATCACACATTACTTACTACAAATGGTAGCAGAACAAGGTAGCAAGAGCTTTGTACCAGCTCTATCTACAAGTAGTGAATAATCAGCTATCACACATTACTTACTACAAATGGTAGCAGAACAAGGTAGCAAGAGCTTTGTACCAGCTCTATCTACAAGTAGCGAATCATAAGCTATCACACATTGCTTGCTACAAATGGTAGTAGAACAAGGTAGCAAGAGCTTTGTACCAGCTCTATCTACAAGTAGCGGATCATCAGCTATCACACATCACTTACTACAAATGGTAGAAAGAACAAGGTAGCAAGAGCTTTGTACCAGCTCTATCTACAAGTAGCGGATCATCAGCTATCACACATCACTTACTACAAATGGTAGCAAGAACAAGGTAGCAAGAGCTTTGTACCAGCTCTATCTACAAGTAGCGAATCATCAGCTATCACACATTGCTTTTTACAAATGGTAGCAGAACAAGATAGTAAGAGCTTTGTACCAGCTCTATCTACAGGTAGCGAATCATCAGCTATCATGCGTCACTTGCTACACATGGTAGCAAAACAAGGTAGCCAGAGCTTTGTACCAGCTCTATCTATAAGTAGCGGATCATCAGCTATCACACATCACTTACTACAAATGGTAGCAAGAACAAGGTACTAAGAGCTTTGTACCAGCTCTATCTACAAGTAGCGAATCATAAGCTATCACACATTGCTTGCTACAAATGGTAGTAGAACAAGGTAGCAAGAGCTTTGTACCAGCTCTATCTACAAGTAGCGGATCATCAGTTATCACACATCACTTACTACAAATGGTAGCAAGAACAAGGTAGCAAGAGCTTTGTACCAGCTCTATCTACAAGTAGCGGATCATCAGCTATTACATATCACTTACTACAAATGGTAGCAAGAACAAGGTAGCAAGAGCTTTGTACCAGATCTATCTACAAGTAGCGAATCATCAGCTATCACACATTGCTTTCTACAAATGGTAGCAGAACAAGGTAGTAAGAGCTTTGTACCAGCTCTATCTACAGGTAGCGAATCATCAGCTATCATGCGTCACTTGCTACACATGGTAGCAAAACAAGGTAGCCAGAGCTTTGTACCAGCTCTTTCTATAAGTAGCGGATCATCAGCTATCACATATCACTTACTACAAATGGTAGCAAGAACAAGGTAGTAAGAGCTTTGTACCAGCTCTATCTACAAGTAGCGAATCATAAGCTATCACACATTGCTTGCTACAAATGGTAGTAGAACAAGGTAGCAAGAGCTTTGTACCAGCTCTATCTACAAGTAGCGGATCATCAGCTATCACACATCACTTACTACAAATGGTAGCAAGAACAAGGTAGCAAGAGCTTTGTACCAGCTATATCTACAAGTAGCGGATCATCAGCTATTATATATCACTTACTACAAATGGTAGCAAGAACAAGGTAGCAAGAGCTTTGTACCAGTTCTATCTACAAGTAGCGAATCATCAGCTATCACACATTGCTTTCTACAAATGGTAGCAGAACAAGGTAGTAAGAGCTTTGTACCAGCTCTATCTACAGGTAGCGAATCATGAGCTATCATGCGTCACTTGCTACACATGGTAGCAAAACAAGGTAGCCAGAGCTTTGTACCAGCTCTATCTATAAGTAGCGGATCATCAGCTATCACACATCACTTACTACAAATGGTAGCAAGAACAAGGTAGTAAGAGCTTTGTACCAGCTCTATCTACAAGTAGTGAATCATCAGCTATCACACATTGTTTACTACACATGGTAGCAGAACAAGGTAGCAAGAGCTTTGTACCAGCTCTATCTACAAGTAGTGAATCATCAGCTATCACACATTGTTTACTACACATGGTAGCAGAACAAGGTAGCAAGAGCTTTGTACCAGCTCTATCTACAAGTAGTGAATCATCAGCTATCACACATTGCTTACTACACATGGTAGCAGAACAAGGTAGCAAGAGCTTTGTACCAGCTCTATCTACAAGTAGTGAATCATCAGCTATCATGTGTTACTTACTAAAAATGGTAGCAGAAAAAGGTAGCAAGAGCTTTGTACCAGTTCTATCTACAAGTAGCAAATCATCAGCTATCACACATCACTTACTACAAATGGTAGCAGAACAAGGTAGTAAGAGCTTTGTACCAGCTCTATCTACAAGTAGTGAATCATCAGCTATCCCATGTTACTTACTACAAATGGTAGCAGAACAAGGTAGCAAGAGCTTTGTACCAGCTCTATCTACAAGTAGTGAATCATCAGATATCACACATTACTTACTACAAATGGTAGCAGAACAAGGTAGCAAGAGCTTTGTACCAGCTCTATCTACAAGTAGCAGATCATCAGCTATCACATATCACTTACTACAAATGGTAGCAAGAACAAGGTAGCAAGAGCTTTGTACCAGCTCTATCTACAAGTAGCGAATCATCAGCTATCACACATTGCTTGCTACAAATGGTAGCAGAACAAGGTAGTAAGAGCTTTGTACCAGCTCTATTTACAAGTAGTGAATCATCAGCTATCCCGTGTTACTTACTACAAATGGTAGCAGAACAAGGTAGCAAGAGCTTTGTACCAGCTCTATCTACAAGTAGTGAATCATCAGATATCACACATTACTTACTACAAATGGTAGCAGAACAAGGTAGCAAGAGCTTTGTACCAGCTCTATCTACAAGTAGCAGATCATCAGCTATCACATATCACTTACTACAAATGGTAGCAAGAACAAGGTAGCAAGAGCTTTGTACCAGCTCTATCTACAAGTAGCGAATCATCAGCTATCACACATTGCTTGCTACAAATGGTAGCAGAACAAGGTAGTAAGAGCTTTGTACCAGCTCTATCTACAGGTAGCGAATCATCAGCTATCATGCGTCACTTGCTACACATGGTAGCAAAACAAGGTAGCCAGAGCTTTGTACCAGCTCTATCTACAAGTAGCGGATCATCAGCTATCACACATCACTTACTACAAATGGTGGCATGAACAAGGTAGTAAGAGCTTTGTACCAGCTCTATATACAAATAGTGAATCATCAGCTATCACACATTGCTTACTACACATGGTAGCAGAACAAGGTAGTGAGAGCTTTGTACCAGCTCTATCTACAAGTAGCGAATGATCAGCTATCACACATTACTTACTACAAATGGTAGCAGAACAAGGTAGCAAGAGCTTTGTACCAGCTCTATCTACAAGTAGTGAATCATCAGCTATCACACATTGCTTGCTACAAATGGTAGTAGAACAAGTTAGCAAGAGCTTTGTACCAGCTCTTTCTATAAGTAGTGAATCATCAGCTTTCACGTGTTACTTACTACACATGGTAGCAGAAAAATGTAGCAAGAGCTTTGTACCAACTTTATCTACAAGAAGCGAATTATCAGCTACCACACGTCACTTGCTACAAATGGTATCAGAACAAGGTAGCAAGAGCTTTGTACCAGCTCTATCTACAAGTAGTGAATCATTAGCTATCATGCGTCACTTAATGCACATGGTAGCAGAACAAAGTAGTAATAGCTTTGTACCTGCTCTATCTACAAGTAGTGAATCATCAGCTATCACATATCACTTACAACAAATGGTAGCAAGAACAAGGTAGCAAGAGCTTTGTACCAGCTCTATCTACAAGTAGTGAATAATCAGCTATCACGTGTTACTTACTACAAATGGTAGCAGAACAAGGTAGCAAGAGCTTTGTACCAGCTCTATCTACAAGTAGCAAATCATCAGCTATCACACATCACTTACTACAAATGGTAGCAGAACAAGGTAGCAAGAGCTTTGTACCAGCTCTTTCTACAAGTAGTGAATCATCAGCTATCATGTGTTACTTACTACAAATGGTAGCAGAAAAAGGTAGCAAGAGCTTTGTACCAGTTCTATCTACAAGTAGCAAATCATCAGCTATCACACATCACTTACTACAAATGGTAGCAGAACAAGGTAGTAAGAGCTTTGTACCAGCTCTATCTACAAGTAGTGAATCATCAGCTATCCCGTGTTACTTACTACAAATGGTAGCAGAACAAGGTAGCAAGAGCTTTGTACCAGCTCTATCTACAAGTAGCAAATCATCAGCTATCACACATCACTTACTACAAATGGTAGCAGAACAAGGTAGTAAGAGCTTTGTACCAGCTCTATCTACAAGTAGCGAATTATCAGCTATCACACGTCACTTGCTACACATGGTAGCAGAACAAGGTAGCAAGAGCTTTGTACCAGCTCTATCTACAAGTAGCGGATCATCAGCTATTATATATCACTTACTACAAATGGTAGCAAGAACAAGGTAGCAAGAGCTTTGTACCAGCTCTATCTACAAGTAGCGAATCATCAGCTATCACACATTGCTTGCTACAAATGGTAGCAGAACAAGGTAGTAAGAGCTTTGTACCAGCTCTATCTACAGGTAGCGAATCATCAGCTATCATGCGTCACTTGCTACACATGGTAGCAAAACAAGGTAGCCAGAGCTTTGTACCAGCTCTATCTACAAGTAGCGGATCATCAGCTATCACACATCACTTACTACAAATGGTGGCATGAACAAGGTAGTAAGAGCTTTGTACCAGCTCTATATACAAATAGTGAATCATCAGCTATCACACATTGCTTACTACACATGGTAGCAGAACATGGTAGTGAGAGCTTTGTACCAGCTCTATCTACAAGTAGCGAATCATCAGCTATCACACATTACTTACTACAAATGGTAGCAGAACAAGGTAGCAAGAGCTTTGTACCAGCTCTATCTACAAGTAGTGCATCATCAGCTATCACACATTGCTTGCTACAAATGGTAGTAGAACAAGTTAGCAAGAGCTTTGTACCAGCTCTTTCTATAAGTAGTGAATCATCAGCTTTCACGTGTTACTTACTACACATGGTAGCAGAAAAATGTAGCAAGAGCTTTGTACCAACTTTATCTACAAGAAGCGAATTATCAGCTACCACACGTCACTTGCTACAAATGGTATCAGAACAAGGTAGCAAGAGCTTTGTACCAGCTCTATCTACAAGTAGTGAATCATTAGCTATCATGCGTCACTTAATACACATGGTAGCAGAACAAAGTAGTAATAGCTTTGTACCTGCTCTATCTACAAGTAGTGAATCATCAGCTATCACATATCACTTACTACAAATGGTAGCAAGAACAAGGTAGCAAGAGCTTTGTACCAGCTCTATCTACAAGTAGTGAATAATCAGCTATCACGTGTTACTTACTACAAATGGTAGCAGAACAAGGTAGCAAGAGCTTTGTACCAGCTCTATCTACAAGTAGCAAATCATCAGCTATCACACATCACTTACTACAAATGGTAGCAGAACAAGGTAGCAAGAGCTTTGTACCAGCTCTATCTACAAGTAGTGAATCATCAGCTATCATGTGTTACTTACTACAAATGGTAGCAGAAAAAGGTAGCAAGAGCTTTGTACCAGTTCTATCTAAAAGTAGCAAATCATCAGCTATCACACATCACTTACTACAAATGGTAGCAGAACAAGGTAGTAAGAGCTTTGTACCAGCTCTATCTACAAGTAGTGAATCATCAGCTATCCCGTGTTACTTACTACAAATGGTAGCAGAACAAGGTAGCAAGAGCTTTGTACCAGCTCTATCTACAAGTAGCAAATCATCAGCTATCACACATCACTTACTACAAATGGTAGCAGAACAAGGTAGTAAGAGCTTTGTACCAGCTCTATCTACAAGTAGCGAATTATCAGCTATCACACGTCACTTGCTACACATGGTAGCAGGACAAGATAGAAAGAACTTTGTACCTGCTCTATCTACAAGTAACGAATCATCAGCTATCATGCGTCACTTGCTACACATGGTAGCAAAACAAGGTAGCAAGAGCTTTGTACCAGCTCTATCTACAAGTAGTGAATCATCAGATATCACACATTACTTACTACAAATGGTAGCAGAACAAGGTAGCAAGAGCTTTGTACCAGCTCTATCTACAAGTAGTGAATCATCAGATATCACACATTACTTACTACAAATGGTAGCAGAACAAGGTAGCAAGAGCTTTGTACCAGCTCTATCTACAAGTAGCAGATCATCAGCTATCACATATTACTTACTACAAATGGTAGCAAGAACAAGGTAGCAAGAGCTTTGTACCAGCTCTATCTACAAGTAGCGAATCATCAGCTATCACACATTGCTTGCTACAAATGGTAGCAGAACAAGGTAGTAAGAGCTTTGTACCAGCTCTATCTACAGGTAGCGAATCATCAGCTATCATGCGTCACTTGCTACACATGGTAGCAAAACAAGGTAGCCAGAGCTTTGTACCAGCTCTATCTACAAGTAGCGGATCATCAGCTATCACACATCACTTACTACAAATGGTGGCATGAACAAGGTAGTAAGAGCTTTGTACCAGCTCTATATACAAATAGTGAATCATCAGCTATCACACATTGCTTACTACACATGGTAGCAGGACAAGGTAGCGAGAGCTTTGTACCAGCTCTATCTACAAGTAGCGAATCATCAGCTATCACACATTACTTACTACAAATGGTAGCAGAACAAGGTAGCAAGAGCTTTGTACCAGCTCTATCTACAAGTAGTGAATCATCAGCTATCACACATTGCTTGCTACAAATGGTAGTAGAACAAGTTAGCAAGAGCTTTGTACCAGCTCTTTCTATAAGTAGTGAATCATCAGCTTTCACGTGTTACTTACAACACATGGTAGCAGAAATATGTAGCAAGAGCTTTGTACCAACTTTATCTACAAGAAGCGAATTATCAGCTACCACACGTCACTTGCTACAAATGGTATCAGAACAAGGTAGCAAGAGCTTTGTACCAGCTCTATCTACAAGTAGTGAATCATTAGCTATCATGCGTCACTTACTACACATGGTAGCAGAACAAAGTAGTAATATCTTTGTACCTGCTCTATCTACAAGAAGTGAATCATCAGCTATCACACATTAATTACTACAAATGGTAGCAGAACAAGGTAGCAAGAGCTTTGTACCAGCTCTATCTACAAGTAGTGAATAATCAGCTATCACACATTACTTACTACAAATGGTAGCAGAACAAGGTAGCAAGAGCTTTGTACCAGCTCTATCTACAAGTAGCGAATCATAAGCTATCACACATTGCTTGCTACAAATGGTAGTAGAACAAGGTAGCAAGAGCTTTGTACCAGCTCTATCTACAAGTAGCGGATCATCAGCTATCACACATCACTTACTACAAATGGTAGAAAGAACAAGGTAGCAAGAGCTTTGTACCAGCTCTATCTACAAGTAGCGGATCATCAGCTATCACACATCACTTACTACAAATGGTAGCAAGAACAAGGTAGCAAGAGCTTTGTACCAGCTCTATCTACAAGTAGCGAATCATCAGCTATCACACATTGCTTTTTACAAATGGTAGCAGAACAAGATAGTAAGAGCTTTGTACCAGCTCTATCTACAGGTAGCGAATCATCAGCTATCATGCGTCACTTGCTACACATGGTAGCAAAACAAGGTAGCCAGAGCTTTGTACCAGCTCTATCTATAAGTAGCGGATCATCAGCTATCACACATCACTTACTACAAATGGTAGCAAGAACAAGGTAGTAAGAGCTTTGTACCAGCTCTATCTACAAGTAGCGAATCATAAGCTATCACACATTGCTTGCTACAAATGGTAGTAGAACAAGGTAGCAAGAGCTTTGTACCAGCTCTATCTACAAGTAGCGGATCATCAGTTATCACACATCACTTACTACAAATGGTAGCAAGAACAAGGTAGCAAGAGCTTTGTACCAGCTCTATCTACAAGTAGCGGATCATCAGCTATTACATATCACTTACTACAAATGGTAGCAAGAACAAGGTAGCAAGAGCTTTGTACCAGATCTATCTACAAGTAGCGAATCATCAGCTATCACACATTGCTTTCTACAAATGGTAGCAGAACAAGGTAGTAAGAGCTTTGTACCAGCTCTATCTACAGGTAGCGAATCATCAGCTATCATGCGTCACTTGCTACACATGGTAGCAAAACAAGGTAGCCAGAGCTTTGTACCAGCTCTTTCTATAAGTAGTGGATCATCAGCTATCACATATCACTTACTACAAATGGTAGCAAGAACAAGGTAGTAAGAGCTTTGTACCAGCTCTATCTACAAGTAGCGAATCATAAGCTATCACACATTGCTTGCTACAAATGGTAGTAGAACAAGGTAGCAAGAGCTTTGTACCAGCTCTATCTACAAGTAGCGGATCATCAGCTATCACACATCACTTACTACAAATGGTAGCAAGAACAAGGTAGCAAGAGCTTTGTACCAGCTCTATCTACAAGTAGCGGATCATCAGCTATTATATATCACTTACTACAAATGGTAGCAAGAACAAGGTAGCAAGAGCTTTGTACCAGCTCTATCTACAAGTAGGGAATCATCAGCTATCACACATTGCTTTCTACAAATGGTAGCAGAACAAGGTAGTAAGAGCTTTGTACCAGCTCTATCTACAGGTAGCGAATCATGAGCTATCATGCGTCACTTGCTACACATGGTAGCAAAACAAGGTAGCCAGAGCTTTGTACCAGCTCTAACTATAAGTAGCGGATCATCAGCTATCACACATCACTTACTACAAATGGTAGCAAGAACAAGGTAGTAAGAGCTTTGTACCAGCTCTATCTACAAGTAGTGAATCATCAGCTATCACACATTGTTTACTACACATGGTAGCAGAACAAGGTAGCAAGAGCTTTGTACCAGCTCTATCTACAAGTAGTGAATCATCAGCTATCACACACTGTTTACTACACATGGTAGCAGAACAAGGTAGCAAGAGCTTTGTACCAGCTCTATCTACAAGTAGTGAATCATCAGCTATCATGTGTTACTTACTACAAATGGTAGCAGAAAAAGGTAGCAAGAGCTTTGTACCAGTTCTATCTACAAGTAGCAAATCATCAGCTATCACACATCACTTCCTACAAATGGTAGCAGAACAAGGTAGTAAGAGCTTTGTACCAGCTCTATCTACAAGTAGTGAATCATCAGCTATCCCGTGTTACTTACTACAAATGGTAGCAGAACAAGGTAGCAAGAGCTTTGTACCAGCTCTATCTACAAGTAGTGAATCATCAGATATCACACATTACTTACTACAAATGGTAGCAGAACAAGGTAGCAAGAGCTTTATACCAGCTCTATCTACAAGTAGCAGATCATCAGCTATCACATATCACTTACTACAAATGGTAGCAAGAACAAGGTAGCAAGAGCTTTGTACCAGCTCTATCTACAAGTAGCGAATCATCAGCTATCACACATTGCTTGCTACAAATGGTAGCAGAACAAGGTAGTAAGAGCTTTGTACCAGCTCTATTTACAAGTAGTGAATCATCAGCTATCCCGTGTTACTTACTACAAATGGTAGCAGAACAAGGTAGCAAGAGCTTTGTACCAGCTCTATCTACAAGTAGTGAATCATCAGATATCACACATTACTTACTACAAATGGTAGCAGAACAAGGTAGCAAGAGCTTTGTACCAGCTCTATCTACAAGTAGCAGATCATCAGCTATCACATATCACTTACTACAAATGGTGGCAAGAACAAGGTAGCAAGAGCTTTGTACCAGCTCTATCTACAAGTAGCGAATCATCAGCTATCACACATTGCTTGCTACAAATGGTAGCAGAACAAGGTAGTAAGAGCTTTGTACCAGCTCTATCTACAGGTAGCGAATCATCAGCTATCATGCGTCACTTGCTACACATGGTAGCACAACAAGATAGCAAGAGCTTTGTACCAGCTCTATCTACAAGTAGTGAATCATCAGCTATCACACATTGCTTACTACACATGGTAGCAGAACAAGGTAGCGAGAGCTTTTTACCAGCTCTATCTACAAGTAGCGAATCATCAGCTATCACACATTACTTACTACAAATGGTAGCAGAAAAATGTAGCAAGAGCTTTGTACCAACTCTATCTACAAGAAGCGAATTATCAGCTACCACACATCACTTGCTACAAATGGTATCAGAACAAGGTAGCAAGAGCTTTGTACCAGCTCTATCTACAAGTAGTGAATCATGCATCACTTACTACACATGGTAGCAGAAAAATGTAGCAAGAGCTTTGTACCAACTCTATCTACAAGAAGCGAATTATCAGCTACCACACGTCACTTGCTACAAATGGTATCAGAACAAGGTAGCAATAGCTTTGTACCTGCTCTATCTACAAGTAGCGAATCATCAGCTATCATGCATCACTGGCTACAAATTGTAAAAAGAACACGATAGCAAGAGCTTTGTACCAGCTCTATCTACAAGTAGTGTATTATCAGCTATCACACGTCACTTGCTACACATGGTAGCAAAACAAAGTAGCCAGAGCTTTGTACCAGCTCTATTTACAAGTAGTGATGTCGAGAACCTAAAATTTTGTGTTCGCAAACAGCGAACGCGAACTTCCGCAAAAGTTTGCGAACGGACGAACCGGACGAACCGCCATTGACTTCAATAGGCAGGCGAATTTTAAAACCCACAGGGACTCTTTCTGGCCACAAAAGTGCTGGAAAAGTTGTTTCAAGGGGACTAACATCTGGACTGCAAGTAGGCACAGTATATGCTGTGAGCCTGACACACAGGCTGGCAGTGGCAGGCAGGCAACTGCTATTAGATTACACTAGCAGAATAATGTAAAAAAAAAATTTTTAAATTTACACTACTGTTACACCAGATATGACTGGTGGTGGCACTGAGCAAGTAGGCACAGTATATGCTGTGAGCCTGACACACAGGCTGGCAGTGGCAGGCTGGCCTGACAACTGAAATTAGATTACACTAGCAGACTGATGTGAAAGTTTTTTTTTTTTTAAATTTACACTAATGTTACACCAGATATGAGTGGTGGCACTGAGCAAGTTGGCACAGTATATGCTGTGAGCCTGACACACAGGCTGGCAGTGGCAGGCAGGCAACTGCTATTAGATTACACTAGCAGACTGATGTAAAAGTTTTTTTTTTTTTAAATTTACACTAATGTTACACCAGATATGAGTGGTGGCACTGAGCAAGTAGGCACAGTATATGCTGTGAGCCTGACACACAGGCTGGCAGTGGCAGGCTGGCCTGGCAACTGAAATTAGATTACACTAGCAGACTGATGAAAAAGTTTTTTTTTTTTTTAATTTACACTAATGTTACACCAGATATGAGTGGTGGCACTGAGCAAGTAGGCACAGTATATGCTGTGAGCCTGACACACAGGCTGGCAGTGGCAGGCAGGCAACTGCTATTAGATTACACTAGCAGACTGATGTAAAAGTTTTTTTTTTTTTAAATTTACACTAATGTTACACCAGATATGAGTGGTGGCACTGAGCAAGTAGGCACAGTATATGCTGTGAGCCTGACACACAGGCTGGCCTGGCAACTGAAATTAGATTACACTAGCAGACTGATGTAAAAGTTTTTTTTTAAATTTACACTAATGTTACCCCAGATATGAGTGGTGGCACTGAGCGAGTAGGCACAGTATATGCTGTGAGCCTGACACACAGGCTGGCAGTGGCAGGCAGGCAACTGCTATTAGATTACACTAGCAGACTGATGTAAAAGTTTTTTTTTTAATTTACACTACTGTTACACCAGATATGACTGGTGGTTGCAATGAGCAAGTAGGCACAGTATATGCTGTGAGCCTGACACACAGGCTGGCAGTGGCAGGCTGGCCTGGCAACTGAAATTAGATTAAACTAGCAGACTGATGTAAAAGTTTTTTTTTTAAATTTACACTAATGTTACACCAGATATGAGTGGTGGCACTGAGCAAGTAGGCACAGTATATGCTGTGAGCCTGACACACAGGCTGGCAGTGGCAGGCAGGCAACTGCTATTAGATTACACTAGCAGACTGATGTAAAAGTTTTTTTTTTTTTAAATTTACACTACTGTTACACCAGATATGACTGGTGGTGGCACTGAGCAAGTAGGCACAGTATATGCTGTGAGCCTGACACACAAGCTGGCAGTGGCAGGCTGGCCTGCTGGCAACTGAAATTAGATTACACTAGCAGACTGATGTAAAAGTTTTTTTTTTTAATTTACACTAATGTTACACCAGATATGAGTGGTGGCACTGAGCGAGTAGGCACAGTATATGCTGTGAGCCTGACACACAGGCTGGCAGTGGCAGGCAACTGATATTAGATTACACTAGCAGACTGATGTAAAAGTTTTTTTAAAATTTACACTACTGTTACACCAGATATGACTGGCGGTGGCACTGAGCAAGTAGACACAGTATATGCTGTGAGCCTGACACACAGGCTGGCAGTGGCAGGCTGGCCTGCTGGCAACTAAAATTAGATGACACTAGCAGACTGATGTAAAAGTTTTTTAAAAAAAAATTACACTAATGTTACACCAGATATGAGTGGTGGCACTGAGCGAGTAGGCACAGTATATGCTGTGAGCCTGACACACAGGCTGGCAGTGGCAGGCTGGCCTGGCAACTGAAATTAGATTACACTAGCAGACTGATGTAAAAGTTTTTTTTTTTTAAATTTACACTACTGTTACACCAGATATGACTGGTGGTGGCACTGAGCAAGTAGGCATAGTATATGCTGTGAGCCTGACACACAAGCTGGCAGTGGCAGGATGGCCTGGCAACTGAAATTAGATTACACTAGCAGACTGATGTAAAAGTTTTTTTTTTTTAAATTTACACTAATGCTACACCAGATATGAGTGGTGGCACTGAGCAAGTAGGCACAGTATATGCTGTGAGCCTGACACACAGGCTGGCAGTGGCAGGCAGGCAACTGCTATTAGATTACACTAGCAGACTGATGGAAACGGTTTTTTTTTAAATTTACACTACTGTTACACCAGATATGACTGGTGGTGGCACTGAGCAAGTAGGCACAGTATATGCTGTAAGCCTGACACACAGGCTGGCAGTGGCAGGCTGGCCTGGCAACTGAAATTAGATTACATTAGCAGACTGATGTAAAAGTTTTTTTTTTTAAATTTACACTAATGTTACACCAGATATGAGTGGTGGCACTGAGCGAGTAGGCACAGTATATGCTGTGAGCCTGACACACAGGCTGGCAGTGGCAGGCAGGCAACTGCTATTAGATTACACTAGCAGACTGATGTAAAAGTTTTTTTTTTAATTTACACTACTGTTACACCAGATATGACTGGTGGTGGCACAGAGCAAGTAGACACAGTATATGCTGTGAGCCTGACACACAGGCTGGCAGTGGCAGGCTGGCCTGCTGGCAACTAAAATTAGATTACACTAGCAGACTGATGTAAAAGTTTTTTTTTTTAAATTTACACTAATGTTACACCAGATATGAGTGGTGGCACTGAGCGAGTAGGCACAGTATATGCTGTGAGCCTGACACACAGGCTGGCAGTGGCAGGCAGGCAACTGCTATTAGATTACACTAGCAGACTGATGTAAAAGTTTTTTGTTTTTTTAAATTTACACTACTGTTACTTCAGATATGACTGGTGGTGGCACTGAGCAAGTAGGCACAGCATATGCTGTGAGCCTGACACACAGGCTGGCAGTGGCAGGCTGGCCTGGCAACTGAAATTAGATTACACTAGCAGACTGATGTAAAAGTTTTTTTTTTTTAAATTTACACTAATGGTACACCAGATATGAGTGGTGGCACTAAGCAAGTAGGCACAGTATATGCTGTGAGCCTGACACACAGGCTGGCAGTGGCAGGCAAGCAACTGCTATTAGATTACACTAGCAGACTGATGTAAAAGTTTTTTTTTTAAATTTACACTAATGTTACACCAGATATGACTGGTGGTTGCACTGAGCAAGTAGGCACCGTATATGCTGTGAGCCTGACACACAGGCTGGCAGTGGCAGGCTGGCCTGGCAACTGAAATTAGATTTCACTAGCAGACTGATGTAAAAGTTATTTTTTTTTAAATTTACACTAATGTTACACCAGATATGAGTGGTGGCAGTGAGCAAGTAGGCACAGTATATGCTGTGAGCCTGACACACGCTGACAGGCAGGCAAATGCAATTAGATTACAAAGAAAAAAAAATGATGTTCTAGCCCTAAAAAGGGTTTTTTGGGGTGCTGTCCTTACAGCAGAGATCAGATGAGTCCTTCAGGACTGTAGTGGACACTGAATACACTAGCCTAGCTATCGATTTCCCTATTAAATTAGCAGCAGCTACACTGTCCCTCCTCTCACTAGCAATGCAGCTCCCGAATGAATCTAAAATGGCTGCTGTCCATGAGGTGTAAGGGTCTGGGAGGGAGGGTCTGCTGCTGATTGGCTGGAATGTGCCTGCTGACTGTGAGATACAGGGTCAAAGTTTAGGCAATGATGAAGAATAGGGGGCGGATCGAACATCGCATATGTTCGCCCGCCGCTGCGAACGTGAACAAGCTATGTTCGCCGGGAACTGTTCTCCGGCGAACTGTTCGCGACATCACTATCTACAAGTAGTGAATCATCAGCTTTCACATGTTACTTACTACAAATGGTAGCAGAACAAGGTAGCAAGAGCTTTGTACCAGCTCTATCTACAAGTAGTGAATCATCAGCTATCATGCGTCACTTGCTACACATGGTAGCCAAACAAGGTAGCCTGAGCTTTGTACCAGCTCTATCTACAAGTAGCATATCATCAGCTATCACACATTGCTTACTACACATGGTAGCAAGAGTTTTTTACCAGTTCTATCTACTAGTAGTGAATCATCATCTATCACACATTACTTGCTACACATAGTAGCAGAACACGGTAGCAAGAGCTTTGTACCAGCTCTATCTACTAGTAGCGAATCATCAGCTATCACACATTACTTACTACACATGGTAGCAGAACAAGGTAGCAATAGCTTTGTACCAGCTTTATCTACAAGTAGTGAATCATCAGCTATCACACATTACTTACTACAAATGGTAGCAGAACAAGGTAGCAAGAGCTTTGTACCAGCTCTATCTACAAGTAGCAAATCATCAGCTATCACACATTGCTTACTACACATGGTAGCAGAACAAGGTAGCCTGAGTTTTGTACCAGCTCTTTCTACTAGTAGTGAATCATCAGCTATCACACATCACTTACTACACACGGTAGCAGAACAAGGTAGCCTGAGTTTTGTACCATCTCTTTCTACTAGTAGTGAATTATCAGCTATCATGCGTCACTTGCTACAAATGGTAACAGGAACAAGGTAGCAAGAGCTCTTGTAGAGTAGCCAGAGGTTTTGGCTGCCTATACTTTTACGACTAGATTACAAGAGGAGCAGTAGTTTGCAATTTTGCTAGGATTTTCATTTATGTGCTAGTCTGGTTGCACTTTTATTACAAGTTGAAAGTAAACAGTTTTTTCTCCTGTAGTTAGCCGACTTGCCCAAAAAGTATAAAATCAAAAATCACGATCCCCTTTACACATTCCCCCATAGAAGTCAATGGAGAAACAAAGTTGAAAAAAACACTCCACTCTAATTTAAACACCATAACATATTCGCAACAGCGCTAACCCAACATGAAAATATGAATATTTAATTTTCCAATGTTGTAACGGAATATGTTCTATTTATTCATAAATAAATATTTCTACACAAATCTGGTTATTTAAACAAATATATATTTATACCTAAACAGGCATACCTTATTTTATTGCACTTCACAGATATTGCTCTTTTTATAAATTGAAGGTTTGTAGCAACCATGTGAAAGCAAGTCTATTGAATCCATTTTTGCAACATATATACATATAGGGGCCTATTTAACAAGGTGCGGACGGACATGATCCGATATTGCGGATCATTTTTGCACGCACATCGATAAATGCCGACAGGGTACGCTCTCTGCATTTATCATTGCACCAGCAGTTCTTGTGAGTTCTGTCTGCCTTCTCAGAGCAGACAGACAGGTTTAGACCTGCTGCTTCATAACTTGTGTTTCTGGCGAGCCTAAGAAACACGGGGCATCAAGCTCCGTTTGGAGCTTGATAAATAGACCCCATAAACACATTAGTACACATGAATACAAATACACACACAAACACACGCATATATACATATAAAGGGGGCGATTTATCATCGGTCTGTCCGACATGATCCGCTCAGCGGTTCATGTCCGACAGACATCGATGAATGCCGACATCATACGCTGTCGGAATTTATCATTGCACAAGCAGTTCTTGTAAACTGCTTGTGCAATGCCACCCCTTGCAAATTTGTGGCCAATCGGCCACTAGCAGGGGGTGTCATTCAGCCCGATCATATGAAATGCTTGTGAAATGCCACCCCCTGCACATTCGTGGCCAATCATCCTGATCATATCGGATCAGGATGATTGCAGTCCGCCATTTAAAGGTGGCGGACAAGCTAAGGAGCAGTGGTCTTACGACCGCTGCTTTTTAACTTAAAGGGACAGTAAAGTAAAAAAAAATCTTTCATGATTTAAATAGGGCATGTAATTTTAAACAACTTTCCATTTTATTTTTATTACCAATTTTGCTTTGTTCTTTTGTTATTCTTAGTTGAAAGCTAAATATAGGAGGTTCATGTGCTAATTTCTTAGACCTTGAAGACTGCCTCTAATCGGAAAGCATTTTGACAGTTTTTCACCACTAGAGGGAGTTAGTTCATGTGTTTCATATAGATAACATTGAGCTCAGGCACGTGAAGCTCCTAGGAGTCAGCACTGATTGGCTAAAAATGCATGTCTGTCAAAAGAACTGAAATAAGGGGGCAGTTTGCAGAGGCTTAGATACAAGGTATGCAAAACAGAATGAGAAGCAGTCTGCCAGGAACGAACAGCAGCATCAATAGCTTGTTCTATGGCTCGGTTGCCACCTGGTAGTAGCTTCTTTCTGCCCAATTGTGCTTTTCACAGAGGAAAACTTTCCTGTAGTATATCAGTCTGATCCCGCCAACATGGTCAGTCCAGCCCCGAAATACCAGGCAATTCTCCTCTGAACAAGGAACATGACAACCCCAGACGATCGTTTCGGCCTCCTTTGGGCCTCGTCAGTGAGGTGCAGCCATCTCCCTCTAAACACATTGGGCAAGGAGTCCACGTCTGGTTTCCCCCATCACCCTTAGGGAGACTATCCCCAGGGTCATATTTACATATGCAAAACAGAATGAGAAGCAGTCTGCCAGGAACTGCCAGGAACGAACAGCAGCATCAATAGCTTGTTCTATGGCCCGGTTGCCACCTGGTAGTAGCTTCTTTCTGCCCAATTGTGCTTATTATGCTAATTATGACACTTGGGGAAGTCTCCCTAAGTGTGATGCGGGAATCCAGACGTGGACCCGTTGCTCAGTGTGCCCAGAGGGATATGGTTGCACCTCACTGACGAGGCCCACAATAGGCCGAAACGTACGTCTGGGGTTTTGCCGTTTCTCTCGTTCAGAGAGGGATTGCCTGGTATTTCGGGGCTGGACTGCACTGTTAAGTCAGGATCAGACTGATATGCTACAGGAAAGTTCTTCTCTGTGAAAGGCACATATTGAGCAAAAAGAGGCTGCTTCTAGGGTGGTAACTAGCCATAGAACAAGCTATTATGCTATTGTTCGTTCCCAGGTTGAGCGCTTCTCTCTTTTTATTTATGCAAATTATGACACTTGGGGAAGTCTCCCTAAGTGTGATGCGGGAATCCAGACGTGGACCAGTTGCTCAGTGTGCTTAGAGGGATATGGTTGCACCTCACTGACGAGGCCCACAATAGGCCGAAACGTACGTCTGGGGTTTTGCCGTTTCTCTCGTTCAGAGAGGGATTGCCTGGTATTTCGGGGCTGGACTGCACTGTGAAGTCAGGATCAGACTGATATGCTACAGGAAAGTTCTTCTCTGTGAAAGGCACATATTGAGCAAAAAGAGGCTGCTTCTAGGGTGGTAACTAGCCATAGAACAAGCTATTATGCTATTGTTTGTTCCCAGGTTGAGCGCTTTTATTTATTTAGATACAAGGTAATCACAGAGGTAAAAGGTGTATTATTATAACTGTTTTGGTTATGCAAAATTGGGGAATGGGTAATAATACTAATAAATGGATTATCTACCTTTTTAAACACCAAAAATTCTGGTGTTTACTCTCCCTTTAAGTTTCTGGCGAGCCGGAAACTATGGGCATAGAAAGCAGCACCTGCTGCTTATTAAACACAATATACCCCTATGACTCCCTGAGGGCTCAGATAATGGTTATTATTTTTTTAGCAATTAAGTATTTTTTTAACTAAGGTATATACATTGCTTTTTTTTAGACATAATGCTATTGCACACTTAAAGGGATATGAAACCCATTATTTTTTTTTCTTTTGTGATTTAGAAAGAGCATGTCATTTTAAACAACGTTCTAATTCACTTCTATTATCTAATTTGCTTCATTCTCTTGATATCACTTACTGGAAAGCATATCTAGATATGCTCAGTAGCTGCTGATTGGTTGCTGCACATAAAGGCCTTGTTTGATTGGCTCACACATGTGCATTGCTATTTCTTCAACAAAGGATATCTAAAGAATTGAGCAAATTAGATAATAGAAGTAAATTGGAAAGTTGTTTTAAAATTGCATGCCCTATCTGAATCATGAAAGTTTAATTTTGACTAGACTATCCCTTTTAAGGACCAGTATGCAAACAAATTGTCCTAATGTAATATAACTCATTAACAATTAATTTGTACACAGATCTTGGTAACAAATAATTATTATGCTGGCAAAATAAATGTTTTATAAAGTTACCTTTCATTCCACCATACTTTCTACTCCATTATAGACCGCCCTAATAAAAGGGCTGAGCAAACACACTATCCCACCACATCTTCTCTCCAATCGTTAGCAGTATACTAATTGCTGCAATACGCCCCCAAATCCTCACAACGCAAGCGCACGTTTGTATGTGACCACGCGTGCTAGTTCATGATAGCACGGTCACAGCATCCACTCATGCAGGCGCTGTTGAATTGTAGCAGTTTTTATACATGATCTTGCAACAGCCAGTAAGAGCCTCAAAAAGTTATGTTGCCTAGTTACCGTCTAGAAACAATATGACGGCGCAGTGAAAGCAACATGAGCGACCCTTTGATCACCCTGAGTAAACCATGCAAGGCCCGCATTCCAACTAGTGGGATCTTACCGGGAATGCCGCATACAGAAGGAGGAATATCGCTGAGAAGGTAGACAGAGGAAAATAACGTAGCACTAAGCAAGCATTTACGGCCACTTCATCTTCACACAAGAAAACCAAACAAAATTGGGTAAACCTTATGCCAATTACTAACAGTAGGCAATAAAATATTTCTTCTGACAGCTCTACTGTGAGGAGCATTTTATTGCGCTCTTCACAATAGAGCTGACGTCACCGCCAATGCGAAGCATGGGATCGCGGCAGCACGCATAGGAGTGCCGCGATCCCATGCTGAAGGAGAGCTGACGTCACCACAAATGGCACGCATGCGCTCTACATGGAGTGTTCAGAGAAGCGCACATAGCAAGAGCGGCCAAATGTATTCCCAGAATAGATTTGGGCTTGGTACGTTTTAAAAAAAATTGTACGATCGGCTAGAAAAAAATTATAGTTATATTATGCTTACAACGCTCAAACGGGATAGACTACATGTTCGCAAACACAATAAATCCAGAACAGAAAAAAATATAGTGTGTATAGAGTGTATAATGTCCCTTTAACAGATCACAGTTTAGTGTAAACATAACTTTTATATCCACTGGGAAACATAAAAATTAGTGTGACTCACTTTGCTATATTTACTTTATTGCGGTGGTCTGGAACCTGTATATAGAGATGATTATATATAGGTATAGATATATACAGATATATATATATATATATATATATATATATATATAGTAATATCTATTTATAAATACACAGAACATATTTACAGCAAATATACACTGTAACACTTTATAAAATATGAATATTGCAGAAATATGATTATACATGCTTTCATCTACTTAAATGCAAAGGGTTTCAATGCACCCACATATATATATATATATATATATATATATATATATATATATATAAAAGAGAAATATATATACGCCTAGATTACGAGTTTTGCGTTAGAAGCTGTGCAGTGCTAACGAGCAGTTTATGCTCACCGCTCACCTTCAGAAAGTGCTGGTATTACGGGTTTTTACAAACCCGGCGTTAGCTGCAGAAAAGTGAGCGGAGAGCAAAATTTTACTCCACATCTCACCTCAATACCAGCGCTGCTTACGGTAGCGGTGAGCTGGCTAAACGGAATTATCAGCCAATCGGAATTAAGGTAGAGAAAATCCTATTGGCTGATGCAATCAGCCAATAGGATTGAACTTCAATCCTATTGGCTGATTAGAACAACGCCGCCCCCTGCAGATTCACGGCCACTAGCAGGGGGTGTCAATCAACCCGATCGTATTCAATCAGGTTGATTTCACACGATCTCTGTCCGCCTCCTCAGAGCAGGTGGACAGGTTATGGAGCAGTGGTCTTTAGACCGCTGCTTCATAACTCGTGTTTCTGGCGAGTATGAAGGTTCGCCAGAAACACGACCCTTCAAGCTCCATACGGAGCTTGATAAATGGGCCCCTAATGCTCCTCATACAGCGTCCTCCTTCATGTCAAACAGGCAAAAAACACACTGCGCTTCTCACTCAGCATATCCTTAGTGTTACCTGTATGTTGAATGCTGAAGTGATTTCACCTTGTGTTCATCATCACATGCACCGCTCACAAGTCATCGGTAGTCACAATTAGCGTCCTATACTCACATAGGGAGTGTTACAAAGGGCTCCTGGCCTGGGTCTAAGTTGTTAGAACGCTGTAATTCCAATCATCGTAGAATTACAGGAGCTTGAAAAATATGTCCCTTTATAACTTCTGTGTGCAATATTTTTTTAATTAATTTTTATTACATAGGAGCCGAATTATCAAGCTCCGAATAATTCTAAAGACCGCTGCTCCATAACTTGTCTGCCTGCTCTGAGGCGGCGGACATAAATCAACCCGATCGAATATGATCGGGTTGATTGACACCCTCTGCTAGCGGCCGATTGACTGTGAATCTGCAGGGGGCGGTATTGCACGAGCAGTTCTGGTGAACTGCTTGTGCAATGATAAATGCAGACAGCGTATGCTGTCGGCATTTATCGATGTGCGGCATTTATCAATGTGCGGCAGTGTATCATGTCTAGTGAAATGGGGGTGTCAATCATCCCGATCGTATCCGATCGGGATGATTGCTGTCCACCGCTTCATAGGTGGCGGATAAGTTAAGGAGCAGCGGTCTTAAGACCGCTGCTTCTTAACTTATTTTTCTGGCGAGCCTAACGGCTTGCGCGGAAACTGCTGCATTCGCAGCATGTTAAATTGCCCCTTTGTGTTTCTTCTAAATTTAAAGTTAAAAAAAAGTTTATTAGACATAATGCTATTGCACACTTTACAGATCACAGTTTAGTGTAAATATAACTTTTATATGCACTGGGAAACAAAAAAATGAATGTGACTCACTTTGCTATATTCACTTTATTGCGGTGGTCTGGAACCGAACCCGCAATATCTACCAGGTATGCCTGTATATATAGATGCTTATATATAGGTACAGATATACTGTATACAGATATATAAATAGGAATATCTACTTATAAGTAATTAGCTATGCTATGTACAGAACATTGGAATGTGAAATATTTACAGTAAATACATAGTTTAAAAGTTTATTAAATATGAATATTGCATAAATATGCTTTTACATGTTTTCATCTACTTAATGGGAAAATGCTCCAATTATATATATGTCTATATATGTATACATAGATATTAATGTTTTATTATATCTGTAAATACATATATACATATATAAATACATTAATACATATTTATACATATATAGACATATATATATACAGTACATACATATACATCTTTAGCTATGTATATGTATGTTAAAGCCCATTGAACTAAAAATCCCTGCAACTTTGCATTATGTAGCAACTAGTTGCTACCTATGGCCACATGTACATAGAAAATGCAAAGGGATTTTTTAACTACGAGTGTTGTATAATATATAAGTGAACATTGACTTGCTACTTAAAGGGACAATCTACTCCAGAATTGTTATTGTTTAAAAAGATAGATAATCCCTTTATTACCCATTTCCCAGTTTTGCATAACCAACACGGTTATATTAATATACTTTTTACCTCTGTGATTATTATATCTAAGCCTTTGCAGACTGCTTCCTTATTTATAGTTCTTTTGACAGACTTGCATTTCAATCAATCATGCTGACTCTTAAATAACTCCAAGGGAGTGAGTACAATGTTATCCATATAGCACACATGAAATAGCACTGTCTAGCTTTGAAAAACTATCAAAATTCACTGACATAAGAGGCAGCCTTCAAGGGCTTAGAAATTAGCATATGAGCCTACTTAGGTTTAGCTTTCAAAAAAAGAATACCAAGAGAACAAAGCAAATTTGATGATGTAAGTAAATTGGAAAGTTGTTTAAAATTGCATGCTCTATCTGAATCATGAAAGTTTAATTTTGACTTGACTGTCCCTTAAACAGAACAAAAATGCTACTTTTTCCTGTAGTGAACCCATGTTACCAATGTTGTGTAATCCAGCCAATATATATCATTAACTCTGTTATGTAGAAATAAAAAAATACTCCCAAAGTTTATAAGTAAAACACAGCCACACCTCAATGAAAAAAACTAAAATTAGTTTTATTTAGAAACTGATTTTTTTATTATACCATCTTCAATATTAATTTGTGACGACACAACTATAGTTACAGGTGAAAAAAAGGGATAAAACAAATGAACTAAACTTACAGTCTCTTATTGTCCATGTGTTATCCGGGAGCACAGATCAGTTGCTGCCATAGTAGGAGGGGCTAAACTTGGGTACTTTCGAAAAACAGTCCTGAGACTTGCTTCCCTCTGCTTCTTAGCATAGATATTTAACCCTTTGAGTGCTAATGACGGCTCTGAGCCGTCACAGAGTTTCTCACTCTGGTGCTTATGACGGCTCAGAGCCGTCATGAGCACTCTCCCACCTTGAGGGAGATCTGGGGGCTCCTAACCGCTCCTACCCCGGCGATCGTTGCCTGCAGAGTGACAGGCATCGCCGGGGCTTCACGTGATGCGCGGTGACGTCACGCGCAATAACGTGATGACGTCACCGCGCAAATTTATTTATACTTAACAATGTTAAGTATAGGAGGAGGGGGCATGCTGCTTAGAAGCCTGTGTCTCAGGCATCTAAGCAGCTACAGACCCCCAAGACCCACTGTTGGAAAGGGAATTGCCTAACCTTTCCAACAGTGTAAGTTTTGGGGGTCTGTAAAAAACAAAAAAAAACATGTTTTTTCAAAAATTTAAAATATTTAAAAAAAACTTAGAAAATATTAGCACCCAGGTGGGAAAGTGCTTAGCACTCAAAGGGTTAAAGGGAATTGTTTCCTTGCTACATTCAGCCAATAGCCAAGTCCCATACTGCTGTGTGAGATAAGCCCTCCACAGAGCATAGGCGGCTCTACCATTAGGTCAAATAGGTGGTCAACTAAGGCCTCACTTAAACAGAGGCCTTACAGTGTGTCTCTATTTTTATATGGAATTTTTTTTTTTTTATGTTCGACTTATGCATGGCATGGGGACGAGTGAAAAAAACACTGTTGGCTAGTTGACATAGAAGCTCTGGAAGTGTTTACCTGGGGGCTACATGTTCCAAAATGAAGTTCTGCAAGAGGAAGCAAGGAAGAGAAGGTGTGGCTGAAGAGTTATTTGAATAAGCTCCACTTGAGGGCATGAAATGCGTCAGGCTGTTATCCTCCATGTCTGTCTCCATCTCCGTTTGATGGATACATTTTTAGTGGATGTTCAATAAATTGATGATTTTACTTTTCACACTTAGCAGTGTCTGCATTTTTTTGCTCTTTTGAGTTGTATTGCAGAACCTCCTATCCTGCATGTCTAAATACCAACCATGTTTTCTCCTAAGTGTCTCAAAACATGAGTATCGTGCAGGGCCGTTACGGGGTGCCATATGAATCGCACACAGCAAGTAGACATATACAAGTGTAATTAGGACGAAGAGAGTAGAGATTAACCTGATCAATTGAAGATCCTGAAGATGTAAGAAATATTCACACAGAGTATAATCATGTCTGTAATGCTGATAATGATTTAAAAATTAAAAAAAAATAAACAAAAACATCTGCCCTTTCTTTACTAGTTACATTCTGCCCCTAATTTCCTTGTTCTCCCCTTTTTCTTTCATTTCTCCCCTTCCCTTCTCTCTTTTTATTCACTATCTCTCTGGGGTAGATTTATCATACCCCGGATGAACATGATTCGCTATAGCGGATCATGTCCGCCCTGCATCACTAAATACTGACAGCATACACTGTCTGCATTGAACATTGCACAAGTTTTTGTTGGGCGAAATGCGCGTGCAATGCCGCCCCTTGCACATTTGTGGCCAATCGGCCGCTAGCGGGGGGTTTCAATCATCCCAATCGTATCTGATCGGGATGATTGTAGTCCGCCTAAGGAGCATCGTTTTTAAGACCGCTGCTTCTTAAATCCTGTTTCCGGCAAGCCACAATGCTCACGCAGAAAAGCAGCATCCGCTGCTTAATAAATATACCCCTCTGTCTCTCTCTTTCTCCACTTCCTCATTTATCCTCTTCAATCTTTATTTCATGCTCTCTCTTATCTTTCTCTGCCCATCTCTCTTCTATAAACAGTCTCTCTATCCTTCTCTTTCTTATATTTTTGCTTTCTTCTTTTCATTCCACTCTCTCTTCTCTATTTTCTGTTTTTCTCCACTCTCTCTCTCCCTCCCTCACCTTCAATTGTCCCTTCTCTCTGTCTTCTCTTTTCCCAATCTCTCCCCTCTCTCTTTCTTCACTCTCTCTTTCTTTTTTTTCCTCTCTCTCCTATTTACTCTTCTCCCTCTATAAGTTCTCTTTTTTTCTCCTTCTCCAGTCTCACTCTTCAAGATCTCTTGTCTCTCCCTCCTCTCTTCTTCTTTATTATTTCTCTTTGTTCTCTCCCCCTCTCTATCTCTCTCCACTCCTCGTCTCTTTCTATCTTTGTACACTATCTTTCCATTTCTTCTCCTTTCTCTCTCTCTACTCTCTCCACTTTATTTTCTGTATCTTGCGTCTCTTTTTATTAGATGAATAATAGGTTTGGAACGAATGATCTAACTTTGGCTTAACATATGGCCGACATTCCAACTATCTTGTTACTACTTCCCATTTCTGAACAGAAAATGTCTGTAGATAAAATTAGTCTGCCTCATCCATTTGGGTTCAATATTACAGTGCAAATGAAAGACCATTTTTGTTTACAATAGTGAGTGGGAATCTCACCCTGCAAAATGCTAATCCCACAGAAACTCGTAAAACTGGATCAAATCAAAAGTACGAACATACCAACTTTTTTTTTGGGTGGGGTCATGATCAGAGGAGAAAATTGCAGGCTTTTTTTTCATAGGTGGTTTGGGGTGCTGTAGGAGTGCCCAGTAAGGTTGTGAGAAAAACAGTTTGGGTCCTAGTTCAGAGCTTGGACGGTCCCTGAAAACTTGGACATTTGCCATTGGCAAGAAGCTGTGGGCGGGATGGGGTTCACCTTCAAATCCGTGAAAACTCAGTAAGATCTGGGAAGGTTGGAAGGTGTAAATTAAACAAGGCTAGCTATTTTCTGTTTTTTTTTTTTACTTAACAATTTTAAGTTAAAAGACCACGAAATACAGTTGAATTGCATAATTAGCAAATTGCCACAATATTAACGATAATGAATTTTAAATAAGCAGTAGTCTTTGGGGTTTTTTTTTTTTTGACAAATTTCAAAATTTCCTTCCATTTGACAGGCTAATGTATCATGTGGCGCCCATCAGCCAATCACAGACTGATATACGTTTACACACTGTGAACTCTTGCACATGCTCAGTAGCAGTTGGTACCTCAGAAAATGTGCATATAAAAATACTGTGCACAATCTGATAATGAAAGTGCATTGGAAAGTCTCTTAAGACTGTGGGGCCAATTGATCAAGGGCCGAATGGAAGCAGTGGACTTAAGACCGCTGCTCCTTAACTGGTCCCCTGCCTCTAAAGCTGCGGACATCAATCCACCCGATCCTATACGATTGGGTTGATTGACACCCGCTGCTAGCGGTCGATTGGTTGCGAATCTGCAGGGGGCAGCATTGCACAAGCAGTTCACCAGAACTGCTTGTGCAATGTTTAATGCCGTCAGCTTATACTGTCGGCTATTCAGCGATGTCTGTCGGACATGATACGCTACAGCCTATCATGTCGGACAGACATTGATAAATCAGCCCCTATATCTGAATCATGAAAGTAATTTTGACTCCACTGGCCCTTTAATGTTTTTAGAAAAAAAAAAATCATCATGCTTTTCTTTGTGAGTTCTATTAATGTGGCATTTTTTCTTATATTTTCTATTTAATGTAAGTGCTCTTCAAGCAGCAGGTTCATAAATTAAACGTACAATGTGCATTCTTTGAAGCAGTGTCATTTGTGTTTATTATTTGCTAGCTTTTGTTTGCATTTCAAAGTTCTAACCTTTTAGTATGAGATGGAAATAGGAAAATTGTGTACACTGAAACTGTTCTGCCTTAAAAGGGCACGGAACCGTAAATGTATCTGAAAGTATATTAAAGGGATAGTGTAATTGTTGTTACCTTAATGTGTTTCCAATGACTTGTTATACCAACTGTAGAGAATAAAGTGTATGATAAATTGATCCTTTAGTTTTATTTTTGGATTTTAAATAGCTTGCTTTTAAATCACAATTCATGAAAGGTCTGCAATACAAGTGGTGCACTATAAGCGCAAGTTGCGATAAGTAATATTGCGACCATGGTAACGTGTGCGTATTAAAAGTTGAAAGTAAACTCATTCATGTCGACTTAGCACAACTGAAGACCTCACATAAAGGCTAAGAATAAAGATTATTTGTTTTAAATCCTGTGAGTGCCCTTCTACCAATGTTAATATATATGATGAACTCAAGGACTGCACCATGGTTATGAATTAGGCTGACCATATTGCCGCTTTAAAAAGGGACACATATGAAAAATATATCAGGGCTGTTTTCAGGGCTGTTTAAAGAAATGTTTTGTATAAGAACCCTGACATATGTATTTTTCATATGGTCACCCTATTATGAGTACACTTACCAGGATGGAGTGCTTGGCAACAGGTATGTATGTGTGTGTATACATATATATATATATATATATATACACTATCTGATAAAAAAATCATATAAATATTAATAAAAACTTTTTATAAGGGTTAAAAGGTATATGGTATATGACAAGGTATTTTAATGAAAAGGGCTATCTTGCATGTGTATGTATATATATATATATATATATATATATGTGTGTGTGTGTGTGTGTGTATTTGTGTTTTTATATATGTAAATAAACACATATATACTACTTTGGAGCTCTTTCCACTGAAATACCTAAAAACAAAAAAAAAAATTTTTATTCAATTTCAATATTTTATGTGTTTTAGTGTGTATTTACTGTGAATATTTTACATTTCAATATTCTTCACATAGTAAAAGAAAATACAGATAAGGTTGCATGTTTTGTAATTCCCAAACTATGGCTAGGTATTTTTTCTCCATAGTAGCATAGGCCCCTTCCCATGGAAGCAGTTTCTTGCTTAGATATAGAACGTTTACCTGACTTAATACAGTTCCTAACCTATAATTAGACACATCCGTCTGTACTATAAACCGTTTCTTAAAGTCAGGGGCCTGCAATACAGATGACTCACTAAGGGAAAGTTTCAAAGATTCAAAAGATTCTTGACAGCCAGGTGTCCAGTTAACTCACTTAGGGATTTCTTGTTGAGGTCAGTGAGTGTTTTTGCAATGACACTAAATTGGGGCACAAACCTCCTGTAGTACCCTGTAGTGCCAAGAGAGGACATAAATTGCTTATTAGTTTTAGGGGGTGGCCAGGCCATTATTACTTCTATCTTACTGGGTTCCTCCCTGGAATCACTAAATACTGCAACATCATCAAGGTATGTTACAGCATGCACCTCTTGCCCTTCTAGCAAGTGGTTAAAGGGACAGTCAAGTCAAAATTAAACTTTCATTATTCAAAAAGAGCATGTAATTTTAAAACAACTTTCCAATTTACTTCCATTAAAAAATGTGCACAGTCTTTTAATATTTAAACTTTTTGAGTCACCAGCTCCTACTGAGCATGTGCAAGAATTTACAGAATAAGCGTATATATATGCATTTGTGATTGGCTGATGGCTGTCACATGGTACGTGTATGCATTTGTGATTGGCTGATGGCTGTCACATGGTACAGGGGGAGTGGAAATAGTCTTAACTTTTAAAAATGTCAGAAAAAAATCTACTATTCATTTGAAGTTCAGACTAAGGGGCATATTTATCAAGCTCCATATGGAGCTTGAGGCCCCTTGTTTCCGACGAGCTTCCAAGCTTGCCCGAAACAGAAGTTTTCAAGAAGTTATGAAGCAGCAGTCTAAAGATCGCTGCTCCATAACTTGGCCGCCTGCTCTGAGGCGGCGGACAGAAATCAACCCGATCGAATACGATCAAGTTGATTGACACCCCCTGCTAGTGGCCGATTGGTTGCGAATCTGAAGCAGGCGGCATTGCCCCAGCAGTTAAAAGAACTGCTGGTGCAATGATAAATGGCAACAGCGCATGCTGTCGGCATTTATCGATGGGCAGCGATGTGCAGCAGACATAATATGCTACGTCGTATCATGTCCGCTTGCACATTGTTAAATATGCTCCCATGTGCTATTACATTGTCTTATTATCCTGCATTTGTTGATTATGCAAATCTACTGTGTTGATTGGTCCTTTAACTAACCACTGAAAGGTGGCAAGAGCATTTTTCATACCAAGGGGCATTATGTTAAATTCATAAATCCCAAAAGGAGTGATAAACACTGACCTATTGTGTGCTTCTGGGGAAAGGGGACTTTGCCAATACCTCGGCTCAGATCCATAATACTAATGATAATGGCCCTAACTATCTGATTTAGTCATTCATCTATGTAGGGCATAGGCTAGGCATTAGAGATGTACATTCGTTTAACTATGAATGCATATTTGGAACGAAAAAAGGAAATTTGTTTAGTTTTGATGAAACTGAAAGAAAACAAATGAATACTGATGAAATTCGTCAGTATTCATTTGTTTTCTTTCATTTTTTAAAGGTTAATACTTTTAACTTAAAGTCATTGAAGGTCCTGGGAGTCAAGGGCTCTGGCAAGGAGGGGACCAAGATAGTGCGCTCTCCAGCGCACAAAAGGTAAGTATAAAGCTACATGTGAAATTTTTTACCTGTAGCTTTTAACATTTACATTCCTTTTAACGAAAAACGAATGTAAATGTTTAACTAAATTTCAGTATTTGTTTTGTTTTAAACTAAACAAATACTGAGTAGTGCAGCCAATGAATATACAGGGAAATTAATTTCCTCAAATATTCGTTACGAAAATTTCATCCTAACCAAAGTTTTCTTGGCTGCACAAGTCTAGTAGGCATCACAGGAAGTCACTAGATTTAACTTCTTGTAACCCACACAGAATCTAGTGGTCTTGTCTTTCTTAGGGACTAGCACTAGAGTCGAGGTCCAGGAGCTCTGTGATTTGCAGATTAGGCCTAGCTCAAGCATTTCCTCTATTTCCCTTTTTATGTCAGTCCATAGACACCCTATAAGCTGCCTGCCTGAGGGGATGGTGAGCCCAGTATCCACATGATGGGTGACTAGGTGCGTTCTACCCAGGGCAAGAGCCCTGATTGGTCTCAGTCCGCCCCTGATCCTATCTGGTTTCCCAGTGAAAACATTGCTATAGTGCCAAGGTATGCTTTCAGCTGTGCTCTCTGAGCCTTACTGGTCTTTCTCTAAGGCAATTACCATATTTGTAGTAGCTAGCTAGTCCACAAGGGGTCAGCTTACTGCTCATCCTCAGATACACTACACACTGTAAACACAGTGGGCTTTCTGTCATGATATGAAAAATATTGCTTTGGCAGATCTGCAAATAAAACTGATGAATGAAGGTACAACAATTAGATTTAAGAAAAGATTTAAGCATCTATTAAAATTTCCCATCACTTTAAATGGACAGTCAACACCCGGCAGAACTTAATACCATCATTCAGATACTCAGAATAAGATGTTCCTGCACCACCTCCCATGTTAAATACCTCTAATGATATGGTGTAATCGTCCACAGCACATACGTTTTTCAGCTGTAGACATGCACAAGCATTTGCACAAGCTCACAGGGTATACGTATACTAGTGTGTGATTGGCTGATGTCTGTCACATGAAGAAAAGAAAAATCTAATGCTTTTGTGAAATTCACTGTTCTTGCATTGTGTTTTTATTATGCATTTGTTAATTATGCAATTCTATGGTATTTAGTGGTTCTAAAGGGTAATATTTTGTTTATACATTAAAACAGGTGGGGCTGTGTTGGAAGGTGGCTAGGTCATAGGGGGTTAATGGATGGGATAGTGGATATGTCTGGGCAGTTAGTGGGCATGTTTTTGTGTGCATGTCTGGGTGATCTGTGGGCGGGGTTAAGGGAAATTCTGCCAATAGTGACATGCCTGTCTTAGAGGGATAACAGGATAGAGTTCAGAATTAGAGATTTTCCGTCTCAAATCGGGATAGATGAGAGGTCTGACACTGCTTCCATTTTTCTACTTAAATTACAAGCTGTTAGCTATTTTTTTTGCCTTGAGATCATTTCCTAAGAAGTATTCAGTACACCAGCACACACAACATAGGCTACTCTAACAAAGTCACCCAAAAAGTTTAATAAAAAAAATACACAGCACTTCGCCAACTGCTGACTTCTTGCACTATTATACCCTAAAATTGCAACAGCCCCCACCCCCAACCCCCCCCCTCTGTAATTAACCTACCTCTAGATTACCACAACCACCAATTGAAACCCTCCACTAAAAAAACATAACTGGTATCATCTTCTTATGGGGGACCCCCCTACTGCAAACCTCCCATACCTAAAGTTACACCTTACCTAAGACCTGTCACTGCAAGATCTCCAACCTAACCTAATACCTCTCCAGCAGCACAACCCCTCCACCTAAACCCAATCTTATTTATTAATAGTTATAGAAATATATTGTACCAAAAAAAAACATAAAATATATGTAGAAATATGTATTTTTGAATACATAGAACATATTCTAGGTGAAGAACATTGGAATGTGAAATATTCATATCTTCATGTTGGGTATGCCACACTAGAATAGGCGATCCGGTATGAGCATATGTGAATATCCGATCAGGTATGTGCATATGAGAACATGCGATCGGGTTTGCGCGCGAGTAGGGTGTTAGTTTTTTTCTCCACTTTTTTTCTTCATTGACTTCTAGTGGGGAAAAGGTTATTGTTTTTGCGCAATAGTCTAATTGTGCTCATTGGGTCAGCGCAAGCGCAATAACTTTTTACTTTCAACTCCAATCAATACCAGCAAAAACCGACGAGCACAAAAAAGTTTACTTCTATTGCAATTAGCACTCTAGTGTAAGTGCTAAATAGCGATCCACTTGTAATCTGGCTTTCTATTGTGATGGGTAACTTGGTTTGCAGTACCCACAATTTTATGCAGTATAATTTGGGTTTAAAGTAGCATAATTAGATCTACTAGACAAGTGTTCCTAGGCAGCTACCTGCTTGGATAATAACTTGCCCTGGGAGTAAATATATATTTCTGCTTCCCTTACTGAACATTAGGTACAGTGAAAGAAAGAATATTTGGACTCATATCATATAACCTTCTTGCCAACTTGTACATTAAATAATCCAGCTTCCCACTGCCCTGTTTTATTCACAGGTTTTCATTCCCCCCCCCCAAAAAAAAAGAATTACAAACATAATTACCCCTATACACAACATATTTCTCATATTATTGATTAAAAACATGAATAAACAGTTGTTTTTCTCACTTTTCCTTTCTGTAATATTTTTTTTACAAGACAGTCCATTCCAAAACTTGGAGCAAATGTAGTTCTTAACCTGAAACACTTTGAAGACAAAGCAGAAGAAAAAAAAAGAAGGATTAAAACGTTATAATAATTGGAATATTGTGTGGGCTACATGTAAGATCGCAGAGCCTCTGAGAAATGATTTTTTTTTTACAGCTGAATATCTGTCAGCAGGGGAGGGAGAGAGCTATAGTGTAGCCTGAGTCACATGATCAGCCCTGTTCTGTGTGAAAAGATCTTGCTGAAGTGAATGCTCTGCAGTTCCCTTGTATTGTGTGCGGCTGCAGAGCAGGAGAGACGTTCTGCAGAAAACAGGACTCACATAGAAGAACACAGGATTCATAGGGGGGCATCAATATGTCACAGAGGTGGTTTGATCGGGTGAGGGTACCAGATTCTGCAGCAAGTGGAATGCACAGAGCAATGCTGGTCAAGTCTGGTAAGCAGGTGTCTGTTCTCTCACAATCTCCTCTTCTTCACTGCAGAAGTTACAAGGCTGTGATTACCAAGGCTTAGAGAGAGTTTATTATACCAGCTGGATATACCCTCTTCAATAATCAGTGATCTACATGATGCCACCATTTGGGGACATCTTTACAGGTGGCTCAATTTAATATGAATGATCAATTGATTAAACACCTGTTTTTATGCAGCAGTATTCTTCAGTCCAGGCCTGTTAGTGGTTTCTGATTGCAATAGGGCACCTCTGCTTTAAAGGTAAAAAGGTTACCACTTTGGGGAGGTGTGTCATAACACTAGCCTAGGTTCACCAATTATTAACTTTCTAGTGAGTCAAAATCACTCTAGTTGCCATAATACCCTGGGAGGCTGCATCTGAAATATTTGGAAAGATACATCACAATATAGTAACTAGAATTGGGAGATTATTGTTCAAGTAGAGGTTTTTTTTGTTTTAATTCTTAATTACTGAAATCTAAGAAATGGGATTATACATTTTGCATTTCAGTAGGGTTAATTCTATATCACAAATTCACAATGTAATTGTATATGGTTTTCAAAATGATATTAATTGATTATAACAGTATCATAGAGAATAAATACATTAAATAACATTAAATTGACTCAAACACGTATTTATAAATAAAGATTTAGCATTGCTTAAATACAAAAGTGTTGTGTATTCTTTTTAGCAGATATTTGAATAATAAATTGGCGCATATTCGTTGCCTTGTTATTCAAATGGATTTAGCATTCAACTACCTATAACCACATTTACATTCTATGTTATCATGCTGAACATACAAGCAGAGGTACAAGCACTTTGCTTACTTCAGTATCAGTAGGAGAGTGACAGTGTGCTCAGCACTGTGGAGTTGTAGAAAGGGAATAATTTATAACTAAAATATCTGCTACAAAATGTAAACAATACACATTGTATATTTATTACACATTGGTATTTTAGTAAAAACAGAATCTATTTTAACTAAAACAATGTTAAAGTTTATTTAAAGTTCTTTGATATTTTTATTCTTTGTATTAATTTTGGCATAATATACACACTATAGTTACTATGGATATTGTCTCTAATATTTTGTGGTCAATAGAAATAACTACAAATTAATGTTTATTTTGAAGAACATGTAAGTAAAACAATTCATGGTATTAATTACTTTTAGATAAGATTAGGTGACTTTTCAGTCTAAGTTGCTAAACAATTCATTTATGATCTCTGCTTTGTGTGACTTTCATATTTAGAAAAATATGTGTTTTGCTTCCAAGTGTCCAAGTGTATATTGTAGGGCAGGGAAAGCCTTATTTTTATGTCCGTGTAGTATTTGTTTTGGCAGTGGATGTAGTACTTGTTCTATAATCTTTATATAAGGATTGCAAAATATTTCTTGATTTTGTATTTTCATGAACAAAGCACTAAATTAAAGGAACACTGTATTGTAACGTTAACCCTTTTTAATGTGTCCAATGATCTATTTTTACTGTTGGAGTTTATTAAATTGTTTACAAATAATTCCTTTATTATTAATATATTTGATTGATCATTTAAATTTGCTACTTTTATACTGTTGAAACTACGATCTATTCTGAAAATTTCAGTACTGCTATATTGGCTTTAGAAAAACTATGCAAACAAAATGTGGCAGCACAAATTAACACCTAAGTAGGGTATTTGTGAGACAGAGTGAGAATTGTGTTCCTGCAGCAGCTTTGAATATAATACATTCATCAGCTGAATGCCAGAGTAGTTATTTAGGGGGTTAAATACATAGGTAATGTCCTATTTGGGAGCTCTAAGCATTGCAGCACCTCTGCAGGACATAACTGGTGATTGGAGGGGCCTTTTAATTGCCTCTTTGGCCATATCATGCTGTGTAGCTGCAGTGCCTTTGCACAGTTAAATACATAGTTATATGGGGTCAGAGATGAAAGAATTACATGTTCTAACAAAATTTGAGAATGTCATTTTTCTATAAAAATGTCTCTTTAAATAAATTCCACTTGTAACAGTGTATAATTCTATATAATTTGTTGCTGCGAGATTTCATTTTATGAATTTAAAGAGAGATTTTAGTGAAAAATACATGATCTAATTCATTACAGCATATCATTTTTGCACTACTGAGACTCTAACTCTATGGGGCCGAATTATCAAGCTACGAATGGAGCTTGATGCCCCTGTTTCCGTGCGAGCCTTCAGGCTCGCCGGAAACAGCAGTTATGAAGCAGCGATCTAAAGACCGCTGCTCCATAACTTGTCCGCCTGCTCTGAGGCTGCGGATCCTATACGATCGGGCTGGTTGACACCCTCCGCAAATCTTCAGGGGGCGGCATTGCACAAGCAGTTCACAAGATTTATTGATGTGCGATGGACCTGATATGCTACATCGTATCATGTCCGCTCGTACTTCAATAAATCGTCCCCTTCATGTTTAATAAACCCTGCAACCGTGATAAACACATAGGTAAAGTCCCACTCAGAGCTATAAGCGCTGCAGCTTTTGGGCTGAACACAGCTGGTGATTGCAAAAACTGTGTTATTACCACTGCTGATTGGCTCACTATCTGTTTCGTGTTAGGGACCAGTAGTTCTCTGTGGCAACTAAACAGAACGTTAGCAGCATTCTACCCAGTGATTGGTTGACCATTGTATGAACTCATTTACAGCTGTTCCTGAAAGATGATAAGTTCAACACCCTAAAGGGGTTTCTTTAAGGAATATGTCCCTGAACTGCAAAACAGTAACATCTTTTTTTACAAAATTGTTTTAAATGCTTCTAAACCTTTTATTTTGTTAGCAGATATTTTGCAGTGAAGTTGCAGATTTACACTATGCATATAAAAAAAATACTTTAATGCGCTTTTAAAATGATATGTAATAATGATTACATTATAGCCTTTGCACATTTTTTACTGGCTGTGAATGATAAACCTGTTTTTGCATCTTCTTTTTTAAATGTATCTTTCTGTAAGACTGGACAGTTATTTTCATTCATTTGAGGTATTAGCAAGAAAAGGTTTTTTCCTCATTGCATTTGAAATAAAACTGTATTTCACAAATTTGGAGCTGTAGAATCCCAATTCTTCAAATCATATGAAAGAACTAGGGAATCACTTTAGGTCTACACTGGATGGGATGTTTCCTTTTTCTTGATATAGCAACCTCTGAGCTTTCCTTTTTCCTTCTCTATGGCTTAAACTCTTTATGCTTCTTTGTACATACTTATTTTGCATGTCAGTGCAACAGAAAACTGAAATCTTACCTCAGTTGAGTTCTTAAAGGAATAGTTAGTCAAAATGAAACTTTCATGATTTGGATAGAGCATACAATTTTAAGCAACTTTCTAATTTACTCCTTTTATGTAATTTGCTCTTATTATCAATGTAGCCACCAATCAGCAAGCAATACCCAGGTACTGAACCAAAAATGGGCTAGCTCCTACGCTTACATTTTTGCTTTTTCAAATAGATACCAAGAGAACAAATAAAATTAATTATAGGAGTAGCTTAAAATTGCATTGCTCTATCCGAATCATGAAAGTTTAATTTTAACTAGACTTATTTTGTACACTTATACCTAAATAAAACAAAAATATTTTGTTTTGGGGGTTTTCAGATTGCTGCCTTGAAGATTCTTCACCCTGCTGTTGGTGAATTTTGATGCTTCTCAGTTTTTAATCTCAGTGGAAAGCTATTTACAAAGGGCATATTTATAAAGTTCTGTATGGAGCTTGATGCCCCGTGTTTTTGGCGAGCCTTCAGGCTCACCAGAAACACAAGTTATGAAGCAGCGGTCTAAAGACCGGTGCTCCATAACATGCCCACCTGTTCTGATGAGGCGGATAGACCTCGCAAGAAATCAACCCTATCGCATACGATCAGGTTGATTGACACCCCCTGCTAGCGGTCGATTGGCCGCAAATCTGCAGGGGGACGGCATTCACAAGAACTGCTGGTGCAATGATAAATGCCGACAGCGTATGTATGTATTGGGTACTTGTAAAGCGCAGCTAATCACCAGTAAGGGTCTCAAGACGCTGCTTATTTTATCAACCTCGGAAGGATGAAAGGCTGAGAGAACCTCGCTGGGGATCGAACCTGCAACCCTTGGATTGCTACAGAGCTCAGCCATAGTGCCTTAGCAAGCTGAGCTATCTAAGCACCGACAGCGTATGCTGTCAGCACTTATCAATGTGCGGCAGACATGATCAGCAATATCGGATCATGTCCGCTCACATGTTCATAATTAGGCCCCTATGAGTTAAGTTTAAGTTGCTGTTATAGTGTATGTGTATATCTGAAGTTCATTGCTCAGGAACAGCAGTTCTCTGAGGCTTTGGAGCATTATTTAAACTGTGTTTAATCCCTTTGCGGGTTTTCCCCATTGAGCCTTTTGCTTCATATCACTCATATTTTGTTGCTGCAAAACCATATTGGAATCTTTTTCATCTCTCCTCGTTTCTATCTAAAACTGCCTGTGATTGGGGTTTCCCCATATAGATGACAAACAAAGAGGAAGATTGTCTGAATTCCTTAGTAACCTGAAGATAGAACTTTAAGGCACGAATCACATCTAGATTGTGTAGCAAACATTCCTTTGTTGAAGAAGGATTAGGACACAAGGAATAAAATCAATTTCTTGATTTAATTGTGAACAGTTTTAGAAGGTTATGGAAGAAAACTATGTCTTTAGAGTAGTGTTTCCCAATTCCAAGTCCTCAGGGCAAACTAACAGGCCATGTTTCCAGAATATTAACTAGAGCACACGTGAAATAAGCAGCTGATCTGTAAGTACTGTTCCTCAACTATGGTTACTGATCAGCTGATTATTTTACCTGGGGAAGATTTCGCCTTATTATTATTATCAGTTATTTGTAGAGCGCCAACAGATTGTGCAGCGCTAACCACTTAACGTCCTTAGGACGTTCCATGCCATCCTAACAGCTCTAATGGCATGTGACCTACTATGTTATTTGGCGTCCTGTGGCCTCTTACTTTAGAAAAAAAAGATAATCAGACCGGGGAGGCGTGCCTTGTATCATAGGCAGTCCACCATGATTCAATCCCGGCTTTGAAATCACGTGATCACATTGACGATCGCGTGATTTTGTTTTTTCAAGCAAGTGTTTACATCAGAACTTCCTTCTGATGTTAAACACTTGCCCCGGGCATGAACGGGTTAAAGGGATATGAAACAAAAACATTTTTGTTTGTGATTCAGACAGAGCATACCCTTTTAAAAAAAGTTTTGAATTTACCTATATTATCAAATTTGCTTTGTTACCATGATATTGACACTCTCCACTCTGCCGATAGACATCTCGGCAGAGTGGAGAGGTTCCTAAAAATTTTTAGAAAACACAAATTTTAGCATGAAAAGTGCACAGTAACATAAATAAAAACAAAATACCTACCTTATTCTCAAGTAGAGGAGAGAGCTGTGGTCTGCAGCTTAGGATGCCTTCTCTGTGTGCCACTTCTTCCCCAGTCTCCATATGCTGCTGGCCTTCTGCTGCTCTGAGGGGGCCTCTTCTTCCCCAGTTCCCATTATGTACTGATCCTGCTGCTCTGGGACCCCCTTCCTCCTTCACTTACTCTGAGTATGGTGCTCCAGGTGGAAGCTCCTCCCTCTGATTTGAAGTTATGTTGCTGCATTGCCTTCTGAGACCTATAGTTCCCAGCCGAGCAGCCTAGAAAGGGTCCAACCCTTTTTAACTAAAACATGAGGTCCCACTTTCTGATAAAAGGTTTAATTATAAGGCCAACCAAGCTCCAAAGCATGCCAAAGTCAAGAACAGGTCAAGGTCATCACAGAATAAGAAGAACCAGATGTTGGCAAACAGGGTTAATCCAAGAGAATAGTCAGTAACCAAATTAAAAAGGACATTGTACACTAGATTTTTGTTTGCATAAATGTTTTGTAGGTGATCCATTTATATAGCCCATTTGCGAGTGTTTTTGTAACAATGTTTAGTTTTGCTTATTTTTAATAGCATTGTGATGATTTTCAGACTCCTAACCAAGCCACCAGAGTGTTAGATATATACGTGTGTTTACAGACAACTGCTGGCTCCTGTTTATATTATCTGTCTTTTCATATACAGGGATGGGGGAGTGCCTGCTCTTCCTGCTTTCCCAGCCCCTTTCACTGGGTGTCCCAGCCTTACCTCAACAACAGTGCTAAACTGGAAGCTTCTAAGCATTTTTTTTAAAAGGTTTTATACTGGATTTTTAGATCAGTATCTGTGCATATTCTTCTTTATAGTAGTACTGTCTAATACATGCAGTTATATGAAAATTGGTGTACACTGTCCCTTTAAGTTCAATACTAGATTATTTCTCAGGAACTAAACATCAGAGCAGAAGGTGCAGGCAAAAGGATATTCAAACGTTTGGTTCCAGATGGTCAGTAGACAGTAAATCAGTTCTCAATTCAGGGTACAGACAAGAATGAGGCATCGGGGCCAAATTATCATGTGTCGGGCGGACATGATCCGCTGTAACGGATCAAGTCCGCTTAACATCGATAAATGCCGACAGCATATGCTGTCATCATTTATCATTGCACAAGCATTTTGTGTGAAACGCTTGTGCAATACCGCCCCCCGCATATTAGTTTGGCCACTAGCAGGGGTGTCAATCATCCTGATCATATCCGATCAGGATGATTGCTGTCCGCCACCTCAGAGGTGGTGGACAAATTAAGGAGCTACGAATGCTGCTTCTTAACTTAGGTTTCAGGGGAACCTGAAACTACGGGGGTAGATTGCAACATCCACTCCCTTGATCCCCTTATATTAAGAGTCCTTCCCCTCCCCTGTAGGAGTATTTCAGTCTACGTCAGCTTAAAGGTAACTTTATAGGGACCCAGGGCCGGCGGCATAATCGTGGTAGGCCACTGTTATCCTAAACTTTAGTTTTTGCTTATCTCAATGTGAAGTATCTTAATTATTAAGGAACTACTAGCGTTATTATATACTAAAATTGGCGGAATTCGCCATAGTTACCAAACCATCTACAGACTACAACTTTACTTAGCTAGACACACAAGTGTATACCTTACAGGTCAATCTCCAGCTGAGTTTCTTTTGCTTCTATACAATGCCACTTGATGTGATTGTCACCCTGCCCCTAGGCAGCATGTAATACTTGTGTGTATCTAATTCTTGCAATGTTTGAAACAATTGTTGTAACGTTCTTTGTTTAAAATAAAAAAATAAAAAATCTACCCCGCAGAATGTAAAGCACAACATAAGCAGGGGTCAAAATCAAGAAAGCAGATTCTAATCTAATTTTGACCCCTGCTTATGTTGTGGTTTTGCTTTATCATCTAATAGTCATATTGGCATTGCTGGAGGTCAATAATTTCTACCCCCCCCTTACTGAGCTGAGACCCTCAGCTAACACAGCCACATTTTGGGGACTATGAGGTCAATTTATATGAGGTCCCCTTGTTTCCGGTGAGCCTTCAGGTTTGCCGGAAACAGAAGTTATAAAGTCTAAAGACCGCTGCTCCATAACCTGTCCGTCTGCTCTGAGGCTGCGGACAGAAATCAACCTGATAGAATTCCATCGGAGTGATTGACACCCCCTGCTAGCGGCCGATTGGCCGCAAATCTGCAGGGGGTGGCATTGCACCAGCTATTCACAAGAACTGCTGGTGCAATGATAAATGCTGACAGCGTATGCTGTCGGCATTTATCATTGTGCAGCGGACATGATACGCTACATCATATCATGTCCGCTCGCACTTACATAAATATACCCCTATGCCTTGACTTCTATGAAAATAACCAAGTACCAGACTGGCATCTGTAGGGGTATTTTTAACACCCCCCCCCCCCCCCCCCCCCCACACACACACACCCATAAGTGTTGGAGCCAAAACCACAGTAAGGGTGACTTCCGACATTGAGGTCAAGTGCTAACCATTTGTGCTGATATCATGGTCAATAAAGTAACTGGAAGAGGCCTGCAGCTCTTGTGTACTAAACTTAGTTCTCCTTTCCAAAACCTCTGCAGGCATTGAAATACCCACATTGCATCTCTATCTCCAGCTAAACTAACAGTCCTAACAGGACTCTGCTACAAGATTTAGGATTAGAGCTGCCCCTAATGATCTTAGGTGAGAGCTTGTGACTCTTACATTAGTGTTGTATATCTTTTATGTCATTCTGCACTTTTTGGGTAAAATAAGAATTATAAGGGACAGTAAACACTTTGAGATTTTTATATAAAATGTTTAGTATGCATAATGAAACTACAATATATTTTCATTATTTATTTTTCCCCTTTACATGTAATTTAGCTTTGGAAATTGAGCAATTTCTAATACTCAAAACTTGAAATGTTCACTGCTGATTTCTCAAGGCCAACACGTCCACATATACAGTATATCCATAATTGTCTTTAACTGATAACAACTGCAAACAAATGCATTGTATACTGACTTTGACAGTGATAAGCCTTTTTGTCTACAGAATAAAGCCCAGATTGACTCATTCAAATAAAGCAAATGGTGGAGTTTGGCCATTATAAAAAAATTGCTTAAAAAAGGACGTTAATTTGATTTAAAGATGTCTTGGCTGATATGTTATTCTTTAGCAGCACAACAGAAATGTCTGTAATTGCAAGGTGCTTACTGTCCCTTTAAATTTGTCTTTCATGATTCAGTTAGCCCATACAATTTTAAACAACTTTCCAATTTACGTCTATTATATAATTTTCTTTGTTTTGTTGTTATCCATTGTTGAAAAACAGGTTTTGTAAGCTCAGGAGTGTGCACGTGCCTGCAGCACTATAAGGCAGCAGTTTTGCAACAATATTATACATTAGCAACCCTATTTCCTGTCATGTAGTGCATGCTACCTACCGAGGTATCTCTTCAACAAAGAATAACACGAGAACGATGCAAATTTGGTAATAGATGTAAATTGGAAACTTTTTTTAAATTGTATTCCCTATCTGGATAATGAAAGAAAAATGTTATGTTTTATGTCCCTTTAAGAGCTATTTTGCAATAATATGGAATGTTTTTATTTTTGAAAATATGTATCTATATTTGTATTTATACTTTAAGGACTGGGTATTTGTTACATGTGCCATTGGCATGCTGTGTAATGGCACAGTCTCACTTACTGGTTTAGGGGACTACAGGGGGCAGCATGCAACAAGACAGAGCATTGATTGACTCTGTGGGCTCCTTTTATAAAGCTAAAATTGCAGCTTTGGCGACATAGGGGTAGATTTATCATATGTTGTGCGGACATGATTCACTATAGCAAATCACGTCAGCTCGACATCGCTAAATGTCGACAGCATACACCGTCGGCATTTAACATTGCACAAGCATTTGTTGTGAAATGCTTGTGCAATGCCGCCCCCTGCACATTTGCAGCCAATCAGCCTCTACTACAGGGTGTCATTCATCCCGTTTGTATCGGATCGGGGTGATTGCAGTCCGTCACCTAAAAGGTTTCGGAGAAGTTAAGGAGCAGCGGTCTTATGACGAACCTGAAACTTTGGGCGTAGAAAGCAGCATCCACCGCTTAATAAATCCTACCCCCTAGACTCCTGCTTCTCAATCTCTCCACCAACTGAAGGATCTGAGGGGGGCACGGCTGCATCAGTATTTGCTCATGCAATCATAACTGCAGTTAGTGGATGCAGTGAACCTTATCCATCCAGCATTTGATAAATGGGGTCATATGTCTATGTTGCATGACCTAGGCATTGAGAAACAGCCCTGAGAAGTTCATCTCACTGATGAGATCCACAGGAGGCCGAAACAGTCGACTGGGGTTGGCATGTGCCTTTTTAAATGAGGGAATGCCTTGTATTTTTGGGGCTTGATGTTTTTTTAGGCAGGATCAGACTGATATACTTCAGGAAAGTTCTCCTCTGCGTAAAGCACATCTGGGCTAAAAGAGGCTGCTTTCAGGTGGTGATCCACCAAAGAACAAGCTTCTGAGCAGGTTTTCATTCTTGGTTTTGAGGGCTTCTCTCTCTTTTTGTAATTAGTATTATGGCCCTGGAGAGAGTCTCCCTATTGGTGATGGGGGAAACCAGACATGGGATATATACTTCAGGGAAGTTCTCTGTAAAAGTTGCAATTGGGTAAAAGTAGGCTGCTCCCAGGTGATGACCCAGTATAGACCAAGCCACTGAGCAGTTGTTTAACTTCTTAGTGTAAAAACAACATCCAACATACAGGGTATGTTGGCTGTCTTTAAGATGTTAAAGGGTAACTGAACCCACATTTTTTCTTTCATGATAGAGCAGGCGATTTTAAGCAACTTTCTTATTTACTCCTATTATCATTTTTTCTTTGTTCTCTTGCTGTCTTTATTTGAAAAGCGAGAATGTAAGCTTAGGAGCCGGCCCATTTTTGTTTCAGCACCTGAGTTGCACTTGCTGATTGGCGGCTAAATGCTGCCACCAATTAGCAAGCAATATCCAGGGTGCTGAATCAAAAATGGGCCAGCTCCTTAGTTTTGATTCCTGCTTTTTCAAATTAAGATAGCAAGAGAATGAATAAAACTTAAAAATAGGAGTAAATGGGGGCGTGTCCGAGCAGCCGACCTAATAGGACGCATCTACTATCAGCTCTAAAGGATTTCTCTGCAATCCGCCGATTTAAGAGTTCCTAACAACGAAAACATCTCTACAATTCAATACATACATGAAATATTAATGGAGCGCCTTACCCCTGCAGCTGCTGACAGCACTGAAACGATCCCTCTTGATACAGCCTGCAAACGGGAGGAGACTTCAGTAACCATTCCATCATGCGAAATTCAGCGGGTCATGCTGGCTGAGGATACAGCAACTGACCCAAACACAGCACCACTGGATCAGAAGCACCCTATAAAGTACGAGACAGCGGACCCATTCAGTAGGTCTACCGAGTCCCAGTGGCTGAGGGGGCATAGCTTACTGGCGATCGCTGGAAGAAGCCCCGGGGGGGGATCCCCAGGAGGCCGCAGTTGGGCTGAAATTTCTACACGCATTAGCGACTGTGCCGGACTCACCTGAACTATTCAATTTACTCTCAGACATAACCCAAGCAATGATGGACACTCCTCAATACAAGATACCGGGCTCACATTTCACCCTTTCCTGCCTTTACGGAGTTACTCTCCTAACGCTCTGTTCAGAGACTTACACAATCATGTTGAGGAGATCCCTAACGGGTAAACAACGCCAGGGGCTTAACATAATTTGGAACTCTGGCTTATAAAGTGCAATTATTTAACCAAGTTATAATGTTATTGATGTTTCAGCCATTCTTTTTTGCTTGCAGGTTTACGTTAACAGCATTTTGAGTTTACTGCATGTGATAGATAGCAACTATGGCGCATTACATGGCCCCACAAGATAGCTTGTTGATAATAAGTTAGTAAGTCTAGCTATACATGTCATTGAGTTTCTAGCCCCAGATTGATGATCTAACACTACCATGTCTGTGAGTTAGCAATAAAAGTGCACTCCCAACATTGTATGTCCCCACGGCACACCATAGTATATATTAGCTCGGTGGCCAGCGGCCGGGGCAGCGAGCGTATTAAATTACACTTCCTATTTTATACTGTGTCGTGGGTCTTAATATTAATCATATTGGACAAACGTGCTCACGGAATGGCAGCAACATGCACTCAAACATTTTACTTGTGGGCCACATATGATTCGATTATTATGGAAACCTGGTCGCTGCATATAAGTTACTGGGCAATATCAATAATCTAAATTTCCAGAATTGAAATGATATAACATTTATAGTGCTAAGTTGTCACTCTCCATAACACAAACTACAGAATATGCTCATTGTATTCTTTCTTAAATTTCTGGTGGAAGGTTAGTCCATGTCAGTTTCTCCTGAATAATTAACTCTTTGTGTATATGTTACACATCTTTATCTTTGTTTTTCCTTTTATTTTTGAATTAAATATGAACCCCTGGATTTTCTTCAAGATATCAGTCAAGGCCCAACAGTGGTCTGGGTTTTTTTTTTCTTCTCATTAGGGACTTTCACTATCACTGTGCAATGGATGTTTGATGTACTGCATTCCTTATGTGATATGTATTACTTCCTAGATATGATTGTATATATCTCTTTTTACTCAATAAAAAAAAAAAAAAAGAGTAAATTAGAAAGTTCCTTAAAATTGCATGCTCTATCTGAATCATGAAAGAAAAAAATTGGGTTTAGTGTCCCTTTAACTAAATATAGACTAGAATTTGCATTTTAGAACACAAAAACAAAACAACGGTGCAGGCAGAAACATACCAATTGTGATTGGAGGGGAAAAATTTACATTTTTAATCATTTTATTTTTTTTAAAAAAATAAAGTCAGGGTTTTTTTATAAATCCGGATGTTGTAATTCCTGATTTGGGAATTTGTACCTGTATTATAAGGCCTTTAAAGTTTAGGATCATGGGATGTACGCACCTGTCCAGATTGCCCTTAAAGGTACAGTCAAGTCCAAAAAAAACTTTCATGTTTTAAATAGGGCATGTAATTTTAAACAACTTCCCAATTTACTTTTATCACCAATGTTGTTTTGTTCTCTTGGTATTCTTAGTTGAAAGCTAAAACTAGGAGGTTCATATGCTAATTTCTTAGACCTTGAAGACTGCCTCTAATCTGAATACATTTTGACCACTAGAGGGCATTTGTTCACATGTTTCATATAGATAACATTGAGCTCATGCACGTAAAGTGACCTAGGACTGAGTACTGATTGGCTAAACTGCATGTCTGTCAAAAGAAATGAAATAAGGGGGCAGTCAGCAGAAGCTTAGATACAAGATAATTACAGAGGTAAAACATGTATTATTATAACTGTGTTGGCTATGCAAAACTGGGGAATGGGTAATAAAGGGATTATCTTTCTTTTTAAACAACAAAAATTCTGGTGTTGACTGTCCCTTTAAATAGATAATCAAGTTTACTGAAGGAATATAATTGCTGATATATTGCCAAAACTAGTGGTTATCAGTTGGTAAGAAAAGAACATTGTGCTGTTTCTTCATATTTATATTTTATATTGTGCAGGATATTGCAAAATAATAAAAATACATTTTGTTCTAATTTCCATTTTTACATTATTTGTAACAATTAATTGACACTAAATATGAATCTATAGTGAGTGAGTTTTTTCTTATACAGCAAAGTTTACAAAAGAATGCTGGGTGCTTTACAAACTTTTTCAGTAGTACTTTTGTTTACATTTTGGGTGTACAGTTTTAGGAATATCTAAAGTAAAGTTAAAAGGAAATGAAAGCCAAAATTATTCTTTAATGAGTCAGAGAGAGTGTATAATTTAAAAAGCAAAATAAAAATAAATAAATTTACTTCTTCTACCAACATTTACTTTGTTCTTTTGATATCCCTTAAAAAAATAAAAAAACAAGAAAACAACAGGTAGGTCGACACAGGAGTGTGCATGTGACTGAAACACTATATAGTAGCAGAGATTGCTTCTATTGAAAGTAATGTATCTTGATGGATAGGAACACTTCGCTCCATAGAGAGAAATTAGCAGTGAGTAGGGGCGCACTTTAAAAATTAAATCCTGCAACCAATATAAATCACATTACGCTGCTTTCTGCATATAGCATCTTACAATCGCCTATATTTTTGTATGCATGTGTTTTTCTGTTGGGGTCGAGTATTTGGAGTGTGTGAGAAAAGATCTCCACCTTTAAGTTGACGAGAAAAAACTGTGAGATCGGTAGTGCGAAAATCTTTACAGAATTACGCTGGGATCGGGGGTCAAGTCCTACAAAAAAATGTTTGGGAACTCACAAAAACTTCCATCCTCCCTCACAATTAATAATGTTTTATATATATATATATATATATACACACACACACATACATAGTCATACACACACTGTATTTATATGTATATAATCGATGCACATTGGTTAATGAAAGCAAATTGGACCTGATAATCCTCCTCTGTCACAGAGTCTCAACCATTTGAGGTGCAATAGTCCTATTTCTGCTGAGGGGAGCTAAATAAGCCCAGAGCAAGTCACACAGACATGTAAGCACCATGGGTAATAAAAGATAATATATATAATAGGGGTGATAACACAGCAGGAGGGCTGACAGGCTTGCATTTAGTGTATTGTAGGAAGTGTTACTGCCCATTACTAGAGGATCTCACTATTCCTCTAACCAGACTGCTCCTCCCACCAGCAGCAGCAGTGTTTACTGAAGTGCTTATGTTCTCTGTCCACAGGGAACTTAGTTCCTCCTGCAAAAATAGTGCAGGAAATCCGTTCCCATCCGTTCCCGCTCAATTTGACCCCTGGCTGGGATTAGAGATACAATTTAATATACGGCCAACTACGCTTAGTTTTTTGTGTTTAGAAGTACACATTTCTGTGTGTTTTTTGTGCATCTAATGTATAAAAAGTATGATTTACGCTATGCATATTTAAAATGATTTATTCCTGTGTAATTTACATACACATTTTACATTTTTGGTGAAATACGATTTTTGGTGAAGAATTTTGTTATGATTTTGGATGCACCTAACAATACACTTTTTCCTGCTTATTTTTGTGTAAATGGTAAATTATTACCATTCTGTGTCTGAATCACAAAATAAATGTTTTGGGTTTCATATCTCTTTAATGTTGTATACATGTAGTCTGATTAGCAAGACACCCTGTTGTCAGGGTAAAAAGCGGCTTTAGATCATTCCACCAAGGAAATAGAATTACTGGTGAGCGTTCCTAAATAATCTCACCAGCCCAGAGAGCTTTAAATCATCGGGCCCCTAATGTTGCAAAAACATAAACAACACATTAAATTAACTACTACACACATAAATAATCTTTTGTAATAAAAATATATCACATTATTATTATTAATAAAAATGTTTTAAAAGCGTTAAAAGAAATGTTATATGTCGGTTTTTAACTGGGAAGGGATTCACTGGGTATATAAAGTATTCTAAATATGTGTATGTGTGTATGTATACATTATATCTATATATCTATATATTTCTATATATGTGCATACATGATATTTATGCTTTTATATGTGTAAATATGTATGTGCGCACACATTTAGACATATATAGACACAGGAATTTGAACTATTTCTTCACATAGTTTATATATATATATATATATATATATATATATATATATATATACAGTATATATATATATATATAAATACACATTATATATTCTATACAGTATTCTAAATATGTGTATGTGTGTATGTATACATTATATCTATATATTTGTATATATGTGTATACATGTTATGTGTTTACACACATATAGACATATAAAAATATAGGAATTTAAACTATTTCTTCACATAGTTTATATATATATATATATATATATATATACGTGTGAGCGATAATTATTAGTTTTTTTTTTTTCGTTTCAACTTGTAATATGGACACTAAACCAGCTGCGATAATTATTTACTTTAATTGCATAAAGCGCACAAGCAAAAAAGTTATTTAGCACACCACTTGTAATCTGGCCCAAAATGTTCTGTTGCCTAATTTTGTTAGGTCAACGTAGATAATAATGAATATAGAATAACAGTCTTGCTATGTTGAAACTTGTAAGTGTGAGGATCTGATATAAAATTAGTTTAGTTTCCCAGTTATTATTTATAAAAAAATTTTTATAATTTCTGCTATTTTTTTTTTCTCCAAAAAGGCCATATTTATGAAAAACAACATTTTTATTTCATGATTCAGATAGAGCATGCGATTTAAAAAAACATTCTAGTTTACTACTATTATCAAGCTTTCTTCATTCTCTTGGTATCTATTGTTTAAAAATAGGGATGTATGCTTAGGAGCGGGACCATTTCTGGAGCACTATATAGCAGCAGTTATGCAAGAATGTTCTTCATATGCAAGAGCACTAAATGGCAACACTATTTCCTGCATATAGTGCTCCAGATGCCTACCTAGGTAGCTCTTCAATACAGAATATCATAGGAACAAAGCAAATGTAATAATCAAATTAAATTGTTAACTTTTTAAAATTGTTATTCTGTGTCTGAATCACAAAATAAATGTTTTGGGTTTCATATCTCTTTAATGTTGTATACATGTAGTCTGATTAAAATATATACTAAAGGGACAGTAGAGTCAACATTTTACTTTCATACAGAGCATTTCATTTTAAATTAACTTTCCATTTTATTTCCATAATCAAATTGTATACAGTCTTTTTATGTGCACACTTTCTGAGGCACCATCTCCTTCTGAGCATGTGCAAGAGTATAAATTTATATATTTATAAGTCTGTGATTGGCTGATAGCTGTCACATGATACTGGCAATCAGGAAATGGAAGGAAACTTTTAAATTTATCAGAAAAACTACTGCTTATTGGAAATTCAGAGTAGGTTTCATTTCATTGTCTTTTATTATGCACTAGGCGATAAGCCTGCCCAGAGGGCAGTTTATGTTTAAAAAATACAAATCCCCAAGCTAAAGTTACAAAAAATAAAAAAGTAAAATTACAGAAAAAAATAAACAAAGCTATCCAAAATAAAAAAAATTAAACCTAAACAAATACCCCTATAAAAAGAAATAATCCCCCCCAAAATAAAAACACCTCCTAAGCTAATACTAAACCACCAATAGCCCTTAAAAGGGCCTTTTTTAGGGCATTGCGCTAAGGAAAACAGCTCTTTTACCTCTAAAAAATACTAAGTCCCCCCTAACAGTAAATCCCCACCCACCAAACCCCCCAAAATAAAAAAACCTAAGATTAAAAATAAACTAAACTTCCCATTGCCCCTAAAGGGACATTTGTATGGGCATTCCCTTTAAAAGGGCAATCAGCTCTTTTTCAAACCCCCAAAAAACAACTTTTTTTAAAAGGTAAAAGAGCTGTTTAACTTGGACAATGCCCTACTAAAAGCCCATTTAAGGGCTATTGGTAGTTTAGATTAGGGGGTGTTTTTATTTGGGGGGGGCTTTTTATTTTCATAGGCCTAGATTTAGAGTTCGGCAGTAAAAGGGCTGTTAACGCTCCGCGGGCTTTTTTCTGGCCGCACCATAAATTTAACTCTGGTATCGAGAGTTAAAACAAATGCTGCGTTAGGCTCCAAAAAAGGAGCGTAGGGCATTTTTACCGCAAATGCAACTCTCGATACCAGAGTTGCTTACGGACGCGGCCAGCCTCAAAAACGTGCTCGTGCACGATTCTCCCATAGGAAACAATGGGACTGTTTGAGCTGAAAAAAAACCTAACACCTGCAAAAAAGCAGCGTTCAGCTCCTAACGCAGCCCCATTGTTTCCTATGGGGAAACACTTCCTACGTCTGCACCTAACACCCTAACATGAACCCCAAGTCTAAACACCCCTAACCTTACACTTATTAACCCCTAATCTGCCGCCCCCGCTATCGCTGACCCCTGCATTACAGTTTTAACCCCTAATCTTCCGCTCCGTAAACCGCCGCAACCTACGTTATCCCTATGTACCCCTAATCTGCTGCCCTAACATCGCCGACCCCTATGTTATATTTATTAACCCCTAATCTGCCCCCCACAACGTCGCCGACACCTGCCTACACTTATTAACCCCTAATCTGCCGAGCGGACCTGAGCGCTACTATAATAAAGTTATTAACCCCTAATCCGTCTCACTAACCCTATCATAAATAGTATTAACCCCTAATCTGCCCTCCCTAACATCGCCGACACCTACCTTCAATTATTAACCCCTAATCTTCCGATCGGAGCTCACCGCTATTCTAATAAATGTATTAACCCCTAAAGCTAAGTCTAACCCTAACACTAACACCCCCCTAACTTAAATATAATTTACATATAACGAAATAAATTAACTCTTATTAAATAAATTAATCCTATTTAAAGCTAAATACTTACCTGTAAAATAAACCCTAATATAGCTACAATATAAATTATAATTATATTTTAGCTATTTTAGGATTAATATTTATTTTACAGTCAACTTGGTATTTATTTTAACCAGGTACAATAGCTATTAAATAGTTAATACCTATTTAATAGTTACCTAGTTAAAATAAATACAAAATTACCTGTAAAATAAATCCTAACCTAAGATATAATTAAACCTAACACTACCCTATCAATAAAATAATTAAATAAACTACCTACAATTACCTACAATTAACCTAACACTACACTATCAATAAATAAATTAAATACAATTGCTACAAATAAATACAATTAAATAAACTAGCTAAAGTACAAAAAATAAAAAAGAACTAAGTTACAGAAAATAAAAAAATATTTACAAACATAAGAAAAAGATTACAACAATTTTAAACTAATTACACCTACTCTAAGCCCCCTAATAAAATAACAAAGCCCCCCAAAATAAATAATTCCCTACCCTATTCTAAATTTAAAAAGTTACAAGCTCTTTTACCTTACCAGCCCTGAACAGGGCCCTTTGCGGGGCATGCCCCAAGAAGTTCAGCTCTTTTGCCTGTAAAAGAAAACATACAATACCCCCCCCCCAACATTACAACCCACCACCCACATACCCCTAATCTAACCCAAACCACCCTTAAATAAACCTAACACTAAGCCCCTGAAGATCTTCCTACCTTGTCTTCACCATACCAGGTTCACCGATCCGTCCTGGCTCCGATATCTTCATCCAACCCAAGCGGGGGCTAGACATCCACTGAAGAAGTCCAGAAGAGGGTCCAAAGTCTTCCTCCTATCCGGCAAGAAGAGGACATCCGGACCGGCAAACATCTTCTCCAAGCGGCATCTTCGATCTTCTTCCATCCGGTGCGGAGCGGGTCCATCTTGAAGCAGGCGACGCGGATCCATCCTCTTCTTCCGATGTCTCCCGACGAATGACGGTTCCTTTAAGGGACGTCATCCAAGATGGCGTCCCTCGAATTCCGATTGGCTGATAGGATTCTATCAGCCAATCGGAATTAAGGTAGGAATTTTCTGATTGGCTGATGGAATCAGCCAATCAGAATCAAGTTCAATCCGATTGGCTGATCCAATCAGCCAATCAGATTGAGCTCGCATTCTATTGGCTGTTCCGATCAGCCAATAGAATGCGAGCTCAATCTGATTGGCTGATTGGATCGGCCAATCGGATTGAACTAGATTCTGATTGGCTGATTCCATCAGCCAATCAGAAAATTCCTACCTTAATTCCGATTGGCTGATAGAATCCTATCAGCCAATCGGAATTCGAGGGACGCCATCTTGGATGACGTCCCTTAAAGGAACCGTCATTCGTCGGGAGACATCGGAAGAAGAGGATGGATCCGCGTCGCCTGCTTCAAGATGGACCCGCTCCGCACCGGATGGAAGAAGATCGAAGATGCCGCTTGGAGAAGATGTTTGCCGGTCCGGATGTCCTCTTCTTGCCGGATAGGAGGAAGACTTTGGACCCTCTTCTGGACTTCTTCAGTGGATGTCTAGCCCCCGCTTGGGTTGAATGAAGATATCGGAGCCAGGACGGATCGGTGAACCTGGTATGGTGAAGACAAGGTAGGAAGATCTTCAGGGGCTTAGTGTTAGGTTTATTTAAGGGTGGTTTGGGTTAGATTAGGGGTATGTGGGTGGTGGGTTGTAATGTTGGGGGGGGGGGTATTGTATGTTTTCTTTTACAGGCAAAAGAGCTGAACTTCTTGGGGCATGCCCCGCAAAGGGCCCTGTTCAGGGCTGGTAAGGTAAAAGAGCTTGTAACTTTTTAAATTTAGAATAGGGTAGGGAATTATTTATTTTGGGGGGCTTTGTTATTTTATTAGGGGGCTTAGAGTAGGTGTAATTAGTTTAAAATTGTTGTAATATTTTTCTTATGTTTGTAAATATTTTTTTATTTTCTGTAACTTAGTTCTTTTTTATTTTTTGTACTTTAGCTAGTTTATTTAATTGTATTTATTTGTAGCAATTGTGTTTATTTAATTTATTGATAGTGTAGTGTTAGGTTAATTGTAGGTAATTGTAGGTAGTTTATTTAATTATTTTATTGATAGGGTAGTGTTAGGTTTAATTATATCTTAGGTTAGGATTTATTTTACAGGTAAATTTGTTATTATTTTAACTAGGTAACTATTAAATAGTTCTTAACTATTTAATAGCTATTGTACCTAGTTAAAATAAATACCAAGTTGCCTGTAAAATAAATATTAATCCTAAAATAGCTATAATATAATTATAATTTATATTGTAGCTATATTAGGATTTATTTTACAGGTAAGTATTTAGCTTTAAATAGGATTAATTTATTTAATAAGAGTTAATTTATTTCGTTAGATTAAAATTATATTTAAGTTAGGGGGGTGTTGGTGTTAGGGTTAGACTTAGCTTTAGGGGTTAATACATTTATTAGAATAGCGGTGAGCTCCGATCGGAAGATTAGGGGTTAATAATTGAAGTTAGGTGTCGGCGATGTTAGGGAGGGCAGATTAGGGGTTAATACTATTTATGATAGGGTTAGTGAGGCGGGTTAGGGGTTAATAACTTTATTATAGTAGCGGTGCGGTCCGCTCGGCAGATTAGGGGTTAATAAGTGTAGGCAGGTGTCGGCGACGTTGAGGGGGGCAGATTAGGGGATAATAAATATAATATAGGGGTCGGCGGTGTTAGGGGTAGCAGATTAGGGGTACATAGGGATAACGTAGGTGGCGGCGCTTTGCGGTCGGAAGATTAGGGGTTAATTATTTTAAGTAGCTGGCGGCGACGTTGTGGGGGGCAAGTTAGGGGTTAATAAATGTAATACAGGGGTCGGCGGGGTTAGGGGCAGCAGATTAGGGGTACATAAGTATAACGTAGGTGGCGGTCGGAAGATTAGGGGTTAAAATTTTTAATCGAGTGGCGGCGATGTGGGGGGACCTCGGTTTAGGGGTACATAGGTAGTTTATGGGTGTTAGTGTACTTTAGGGTACAGTAGTTAAGAGCTTTATAAACCGGCGTTAGCCAGAAAGCTCTTAACTCCTGCTATTTTCAGGCGGCTGGAATCTTGTCGTTAGAGCTCTAACGCTCACTGCAGAAACGACTCTAAATACCAGCGTTAGAAAGATCCCATTGAAAAGATAGGCTACGCAAATGGCGTAGGGGGATCTGCGGTATGGAAAAGTCGCGGCTGTAAAGTGAGCGTTAGACCCTTTAATCACTGACTCCAAATACCAGCGGGCGGCCAAAACCAGCGTTAGGAGCCTCTAACGCTGGTTTTGACGGCTACCGCCGAACTCTAAATCTAGGCCATAGGGATTAGGTATATATTTTTATATTTTTGATCATTTTAAGGGTTAATAGGTTAATTAGGGTTATTGTGATTTGGGGTTTTGGTGGTTTAGGGGGTTAATAGGTTAATTAGGTTTATTGCGATGTGGGGGTTGGCAGTTTAAGAGTTAATAGGTTAAATAGGTTTATTGCGATGTAGGGGGTTCGCAGTTTAGGGGTTAATATTTTAATTATGTTATTTGCGGATTAGGGGTCAACAACTTTATTATTTTGCATTGTGGGGGTTGACGGTTTTGGTGTTTGTTAATACTTCGTGCAGGAGGTTAGTTTTTTTTTGTTATACTTTGTGCGGGCGGCTATGTGTTTTTATTTCTTGCGGGCGGTTATGTGTTTTTTATTAAATTCGTGCGGGCGGTTGCGTGTTTTGTTTTTTTAAGTATTGGGTTAGCCTACCTTCGGTGGATTCTTTCACTACCCTGCCATTTTCGGAATCCATGGATGCAGCTTCGCAACATTCTTTTGGCTGCCTCGTGCAGCCAACATTCCTTTGAGGATGCGTGCCCAACTGGCGACGGGCGTGTTACAAACACGATTATAGTATAGATTTGTTAAATATTTCATTCTACTGTTTTATTGGTCCTTTCAGTATTGTACATAACACTAATATAAAAGCATATATAATACTTAACCCCTTCAATGCACATGATAAGGCGTTCTCATCATGCACATTGCTACCTGTAACAAACACTGTTTTCATCAATCCCCCTCACTACAGGCCGGGGATCGTTGGTGGCCCACGAGAACCAGGAAATGTGTGACAAACATTTAAAACCGGTTATTTTATTCTCATTGATAAGCTTCTTGAATTTTTGTTTGGTTGTTGTTGTTGTTTTTTATTTTTACTATGGCCAGTTAAGGACAAACAAGCTCCTGGACATATCAGCCAATCACTGTGCAGCATGTAGGATTGTTAGGGTTTTGCATTCCACTGAATTTACTCCAGTCTCACTGGGGAAGAGGAAACACTAAAATTTGCAGAGGTAAATTTCAGGTAGAGAAGGCAAAATAAATTATCAAAATGCATTGCAAAGATTTGTTAATAATGCATAATTAAACGTTTTTGGGGAAATCACATTTTGAGTTTAATGCTCGTTTAATTAACTGAGTCTTTTTAATTTACATTGTTCTGTGATTTATTTAATATTCCTTCTGTAGAAAATTTGCATTTTCTCATGGTAATGATGCATATTATGAGGTAATGAATTAGTAGCATATTTCTGGTTTACCACAGTAGCCTAGCAATTCCTTTTACATGATTCTGTATTCAAGGGGAAAAAAAAATAAAACATAATTTATTGAGTGCCAACTCTATCGTGTTTTAAAATGTCCGTTTTTGACTTAATTAAATGTTGTCATAGTAACCTTCTTTGAATTAATATAATTATCACTTTCAGGCAACACGCTAAGAATATAGGCAAATAAACACTGTGAAAAGGCTTAATTAGAGCAGAATTAAAATAAGAAAAACATTAGAAAACTAATTTCTGAGGAGAAATAGGTATACAGTCATACAGCTTAATCAACAAGGCGGTTTTTAATATGGCAAATAGGCAATAAGGAATTTATTGTTAAAATACCTGTAAGCCGTCAAAAAATTGCTATAAGGAGCATTGAATACATCTTAATTGCATAATCAACAAAGACAAAATGAAACGATCTTGTGGTAACTTTCTTTGAATTTTAAATGAGTAGCACATTTTTTTTCAGACAGATTTCCTCTAATTTCCCTGCATCAGGTGACAGCCATCAGCCAATCACGGATATATATGAGCTGTGAACATGCTCAGTAGTAACTTAAAGTGATGGTAAATCCAAGCGTTTAATAAACGCTAGGATTTACCATCACTAAAAATCAAGTGGACTTTAAGAGGCCTATTTATCAAAGGTCTTGTGGACCTGATCCGACAGTGCGGATCAGGTGCGCAAGACCTCGCTGAATGCGGAGAGCAATACGCTCTCCATATTCAGCATTGCACCAGCAGCTCACAAGAGCTGCTGGTGCAACGCCGCCCCCTACAGACTCGTGGCCAACCGGCCGCCAGCAGGGAGGTGTCAATCAACCCGATAGTACTCGATCGGGTTGAATTGTGGCGATTCCTGTCCGCCTGCTCAGAGCAGGCGGACAGGGTTAAAGAGCAGCGGTCTTTTGACTGCTGCTTCATAACTGGTGTTTCTGGCGAGTCTGAAGACTCGCCATAAACACGGGCCCACAAGCTTCATACGGAGCTTGATAAATGGGCCTCTAAGTGATGAGATATGTATAAAAGGGTGCTAAACTCACCTTTTCTGTGCCGTTGCACGGCGGCTCCAGCCACACACAGCACATCACTCTTCTACCAATGAGGTGCTGCTTGCATCTCTAAACCAATAGCCATGCATGCATACAGGACACTGTCAGCTGACACGTACGGCTATTGGTTCAGAGGTGCAAACATCACCTCATTGAAGGAGATCAATGTGCTGTTGGCGGCCGGAGCTTAGTGCTTTGCAAGGTCACATAGAGGGTGAGTTAGAACTATTTTTTACATATCTCATCACTTTAACTCCACTTGATTTTTAGTGATGGTAAATCCTAGTGTTTGTTATACGCTTGGATTTACCATCACTTTACACCTCAAAAGGTGTTTACATAAGATCGTACACACTGTAAATGAGCAGCTCTCTGCATCAAAGGATACAATGAGAACAAAGTATATTTGATAACAGAAGTAAATAAGATTTTTTTTTTTTAAATTGCATGCTTGGTCTTAATCTAGTTTATTTTTGACATTCATGTCCATTTAAAAGAAACATTGTCCTCAAAAATTTAAAATATGTTGAAATTCTTGACCTTTAAAGTTGTCAAGTTCCGGCCCCCAGCAAGCACAAACCCACAATCACCCCCACCATACCTGAAATAAGACACAGGAGACATCACCTTGGTACAAAATTAGCCGCAGCACTTTTATTAAATAACCATAAAACCTTTAATTTTTAATAAATACCACATTTAAACATGAACATAAACACAATGTTCTTAAATAACTTAGACCTTAAACCCATTTAAATACCCTACTGGACCATACCCAGCGGTGTTAGTTCCCTTATTACTTAGCAACATGGCCGTTACTCGATCTGGACTTAACTACATACTTGCTGAGTCCGTTACCAACCTCACTTCCACTTTAATAGGGAACTCCTTGCTCCTATAAGAACCCAATTGCACACTCACCCCATGGAGAGGCAACTTGTTCAAACCCCCAATTAACTTGGCCATATTCCTTTTCTTGCTGTCTGAGAACTAGCACCCCCACCACCGACTGGTCTGATGAAATCAGCCCAGTCCCGCCAACCCCAACAGTTGCTGTCTGAGAACTAGCACCCCTGCCTTGCTGCGACAAACCACAAAGAAAAAGAGAAAACCATCAACAAAAGGGTGGGTGGGAGGGAGCTGCTGACACCACAGTGTTTTTACTCAAGTGACTTCCTGCCTCTTCCCGCTCAGCCCCTTAAGTATGGCACAGCTTGATCCAGCCCCTTCCTTTCCTACCACACCAATCCCCAAGGGGCCTCTTCCTCCCACGGTCAAAGCCCCCTCCTCTTACTTTCGTCACTCCCAGGGGCTTCTTGACCTTTAAAGTCATTAAGTTCCGGCCCCCAGCAAGCACAAACCCACAATCACCCCCACCATACCTGAAATAAGACACAGGAGACACCACCTTGGTACAAAATTGGCCGCAGCACTTTTATTAAATAACCATAAAACCTTTAATTATTAATAAATACCACATTTAAACATGAACATAAACACAATGTTCTTAAATAACTTAGACCTTAAACCCATTTAAATACCCTATTGGACCATCCCCAGTGGTGCTAGTTCCCTTATTACTTAGCAACATGGCCGTTACTCGATCTGGACTCAACTACATACTTGCTGAGTCCGTTACCAACCTCACTTCCACTTTAATAGGGAACCCCTTGCCCCTATAAGAACCCAATTGCACACTTACCCCAAGGAGAGGCAACTTGTTCAAACCCCCAAATAACTTGGCCATATTCCTTTTCTTGCTGTCTGACAACTAGCACCCCCGCCACCGACTGGTCTGATGAAATCAGCCCAGTCCCGCCAACCCCAACAGTTCTCTCAAAGATTCCTTAATGTCCAGTAAAAACAGCTGCTGGCCAAATTGATTAAGGTGTACCCCGTCCCTCAAATAAATCTCCTCAGAACCCACCTCATCAAAATCAGAGTGGTAAGCCACCGCACCCCCAAGTCTCCTAACAAAAGAACCTATCAACTTATTGATTTTTCTCCGACTCCGCTCCAACCTGTCATAGTCCCAAGCCGCCCACCAAACCAGCCGCGCCATCATCTGAGACCAAATAATTCTCAAAGTAGGATGAAGATCCATAATTCTCCCCAAGTCCCTCTTGATTCTCCTAACCAGCTCCCTCTGGGACAGAAAACCCAAATCATTACCCCCCAAATGCACAATCAACACCCCCAGAGGAGGAAATTGCCTACAGTAATCCATGAACAATGGCAAAAAACTCTCCCAACGCATACCCCGTACCCCCAACCATTTTACCTCCCACTGATCAACTGGACACCCCAACTGCAGGCCGTCCACTTTTTTCCTGGCCTCAGACCTGGCCCAGTAAATAAACGAGTTCCCCATCACCCACACGCTCCTCACACCTGTGAATAAAACAAAACACACAGAAATCTGTTAACAAGAGCCCTCCGAACCTAGTACCCGCAATTCAGGCCGCACATATGACCTATAACATGTGGATCCCCATCTCCCAATACATTTTACCACATCCTCCCACAAACCCAGCATAGAGGTCTCAGTTGCCACCCCTATACGGATGGAATGGGACCCAAACTCTGAAGGGGGCAGCCCTAACAGACCAATAGCCATTTTCAAAACTGCCCTAAACTGATATTGCGACAAAAAGGACCCATCCGAATTAATTAACAATGGGCCCCCTTGCGCAGGCCGTACAGCTGCATATTGCGACAAGAGGGACAAACCTCACTGCCACTAGGAAATAAGACTATACTCTTCCCTTTCCCATATGTGTCAGTTTTACTTCTTCTCAATAACATATCCACCCGGTGCTCCACCCACAACACATCTTCAACCTGCAAACCCCCGGGCGCCCTCTTACTCGGGCTAACTAATTCAGAAATACGGAAGGCCCTGAAAAAAGCTAGTACGAAGGCTGTGCAAAATAAAATTATTTCAAATGAGGAAAAACAAATTTTGGGCAGTATTCCCCAAATCCTCTCCAACAAAGCAAAGGTAACGGGCCTCCTACTATCAATACTCCTACACTTCTTCTTCAGATCCTTGAGGACCTGTCAAACCCAAAAGGCTTTGGTCACATCCCCCAGGCCCAACAACCTAAACCTGAAAGCCAATGCAGACAATCTCCTGTCCATACTAGCAGATGACAAACCCAAGCCGCCCCAATACCACAACCACTTCAACAGGCAGCCGGTAACATCGTCAACCCCTTCACTAACCCCGGCCTGCATCAACCAGTTCTCCCAATCCCACCATACTTTCACATAGGTGGACCAAGTACCTGGAGCCAATGAACTCTTCACCAATCCAGCCAGTCCTCCTCCCCAAGCCTCCAGAGCTGATCCGGACACCGTCTCCCCACCACATCCGCCTGGGGGGCCAACTCCTGAAAACGATTCCACTGAAATCGAGATAAAGCGTCTGCAATCAGATTACACTTACCAGGAATGTGCCTGGCCCTAACCAAAACAATCATGCGCAGACACTTTAACACTAACAATCTCAGCAAATGCAAAACAGGGGGAGAAGAAGCCGATAGAGTGTTAACCGCAGCTACCACACCCATAATATCCGTGTGAAACAGTATAGATTTGTTCACCAACTCCCCTTCCCAGACAAACAACGCCACGACGATAGGGAACAGCTCCAGGAACACCAGATTACAAATTAAATCAGACGTCTCCCAGGCTTACAGTGCCCCTGAAAATAGGCCTTGAAGCCATGCCCCCCAGCCGCATCAGTCACCAAGTCCAAATCTATGTTAGACACGCGGGACTCCATGAACAAAGACGCCCCGTTAAAATCCTCCAGGAACCGCAACCATATCAACAAATCATCTTTCTGCCCCCTTGTAACCCTCACAAAGTGATGAGGCTTACAAACACCAGCTGTAGCCAGCGACATTCTCCTGGAGAACACTCTCCCAATGGGAATGATTCTGCAGGCAAAATTCAACTTCCCCAGGAGGGACTGAATGTACCTTAAGGTTACCTTGGACGAGCCGAGGAACCGCCAAATCATGCCCACCAAATTAGCAATCTTATCCTGAGGCAACCTACACTCCTTCCTGGCCGAATCAATTGTGATGCCCAAAAAATTGAGGGCCATTACAGGGCCCTCGGACTTTTCCATGGCAATGGGCACCCCAAACTCCTTAGCCACCAAATAAAAACAGTCCCTCAGTTTCACGCAAACGTCCAATCCGGCCGGGCACACAAACAGAAAATCATCAAGGTAGTGGACTACAGATGAAAACCCCGACCGGACCCTCACCACCCACTCCATGAAAGAGCTAAAGCACTCAAACAAGGAGCAGGAGATGGAACACCCCTTGGGGAGGCATAGATCCACGTAATAGACCCCATTAAAACAACAACCCAGCAGATAATGGGAAGAAGGATGAACCGGCAGTAACCGGAAAGCCGCCTCAATATCAACCTTTGCCAGCAACACCAAAGGACCAGCCTCTTTCACGAGTTTGACAGCCAGATCAAATGATGTATACGATACCGAAGCCAGCTACTCCGGAATGCCGTCATTTACGGAACCCCCTTTAGGGAAGGACAGGTGATGTATCAACCTGAACTTCCCCGGGTCCTTCTTAGGAACCACCCCCAGAGATTAAATGCGCAAATGAAGAAGCGGTGGGGCCCCAAAAGGACCCGCCATGCACCCCAAAAATACCTCCTTATCCAATTTCTCCTGCACCGCATCAGGCAACTCCCTAGCAGATTTTAAGTTACCCCAAAATTAAATGACCCCACCCGTAGACGCGATTTTAAAACCATATTCGAATCCGTGCCACAACAGCAACGCCTTTTCCTCACACCCCTTCTGCTTAGCGTACAGGGCGAGCCAACGCTCCATCCTGCTTACCCTCACCGGAGTTATTATTATTATTATAATTTATTTGTATAGCGCCGCCAAATTCCGTAGCGCTGGGTACAATGATAGGGGCATACAATGACAAAGATTTGTGATACAATACAAAACATAACAAGACTAAACAAATCTAGCACAGGAGGAAGAGGGCCCTGCTCCGAAGAGCTCACAGTCTATAGGTTTAGGGTGCAGAGACATAAGGTTGGGGTAGCTTGTTACATCGGTTGTATTTGCAGCAGTGAGTCAGGCAGTTCATGTACACGTATTAGCTTGGTTCGGATGCGGGATGGAGGAGAGATGGTAAGCCTCTCTGAATAGGTGGGTTTTCAAGGATCTTCTGAAGCTATACAAGGTTGGAGACAGTCTGATGGAGCGGGGTAGAGAGTTCCAGAGGACAGGTGCAGCACGTGTGAAGTCTTGGAGGCGGGAGTGGGATGTAGAGATAACAGGAGTGTAGAGACGTAGGTCAGAGGTTGATCGAAGAGGATGGGATGGGGAGTATTTCACGATGAGAGAGGAAATATAGTTGGGAGTTAGACTGTTGAGTGCTTTGTAGGTTAGGGCTAATACTTTCAATTGTATTCTGGAGTGTATGGGGAGCCAGTGTAGAGACTGGCAGAGCGGAGCAGCTGATGTAGATCGTCGACTTAGGTGGATGAGTCTAGCAGAAGCATTCATAATAGATTGGAGGGAGGAGAGGCGGTGTTTTGGAAGGCCATTTAAGAGTAGATTGCAATAATCAATGCGTGACAGGATGAGGGAATGAATAAGTATTTTTGTAGTATTTTGAGTAAGGAAGGGATGAGTTCTGGAAATGTTGCCTAGGTGTGAACGGCAGGATTTGGTAAGCGTTTGTATATGTGGGTTGAATGTGAGTTCTGAGTCTAGTGTGACCCCAAGGCAACGGACCTGGGGTGAGGTGTTGAGAATAGAGTCTCCAACCATCAGAGAAATGTCAGGTGTCGGATGTCTCGAAGAGGGGGGAATAAGAAGCAGCTCAGTTTTGGACAGATTGAGTTGGAGGTAGTGTGTGTCACCTCCGCACCTCCACCTGCTCTGTTCTTACGGAAGCACTTGGAGGATGGATGGGAACCCCCACACCCCGAACACTCATGTCTAATTTTGCAAGACAAGCCCCATTTACACACCTTCTCATTGAAGGAGAAGCAGAAACCCTTCTTGACAGCTGCCGACGGCCCTCCCTGAGAAGGCCTGCCGGCTCCTCCACGAAAGGGCTGAGATGATCGGAGCGGGGTCATAACCTTAAGCCATAAGCCCATATCCCGATCATCCCACCTCATCTCAGGCTTGACAGACAAGCGTTGACGGAACTGCTCGTCATACGCCCACCAAGCCATGTCCCCATATGTACGCTGCGCCGCAGCAACTTCATCATAATAACAGAATAATGCCGTTCCTTGGTCAGGGAACTTGCCAGCCATAACACTGGCATAGATGACAAACACCTGGAACCAATTCGTAAACATTTTTGGTAACTTCCTATACCGCTTTTTCCTCTCCTCCTCCTCCTTCTTGGACGCATCCTTCTTAGAATCCTCAGGGATTTCAAAAGATTGGTCCAGCGGCAAGAGGGAAAACAACTCAATGAATTCCCTTTTCCAAATCTTTTCCCTCAATTCCGCCGTAAGATGCATGCCCAATGGGCCGATAGAGCAAAGACAGGACCGAGACATTGCTGTGTCCGCAATCTTAAGCTCCAAGCCCCCTGACCCCTTCCCTGCAATGTTGGCAGCCACAAGGGGAGCAACCTCATCGGACTGGACCTGTGTGGCAGCCCCGGTCCCATGCCTGACCCCTTCCAGCCCTCCTGTGACCGTGCTCAATACAGAGGCCGCAGGGGGTACCCAGGAACTGGCAACCCCCTCCGAACCCTGCAAACCGGACCCCTCTAGCCTGGCCAACAGATCCCTCAAACCTGCTACCACCGTAACTGCAATAGAATCACCACATACATTCACCCCCTTGTCCGCCCCAACACCCCGACCCACCATGGCAGCCCCCCCCATACCTGCTCTTGTTTCCTCGGTCCTCTGGGGCTGACCCATGTGGGACGCAGCCGTGACATTCTTCTGGCTCTGGAACCCAACGACTCCTGGTTCCGTAGCAGCCATCGGCTGCTTTCCTCCGGTAGCCTGCAAAACAGACACATGTGACAAGCCCCCCACCGGTGCCCACAACCCAACACCCTTCTGCACCATGAAAAGGCCCAGAGCACTGTCCGCAATTCCCCCTCTTCCCCTCTTCGGAGCCGTAGCCCCGGCCCCCACCTGACATACATCACCATACCTCCTGTGCTGCCTGCCCCTACTGGGCAATCCACCTCCCCCCGGCCTAACCGACCATCTTACAGCACCAACAGTCCCTCTATGCACAGCACAATGCCCCCTCCCCACTTGTCCCCTCAGGCCTGAGCCAAAGCCCCTGGCCGTACTCACCGGCGCCCTCCTCTCCAGTACCAGCACGTTCCTCCAATGGAACGCCGTCATCCAAATCCAGCCTGATGGTTTCTGTCCACGATTCTTGCAGGCTATAAGCATCCCCACTCAGACCGTCCTCTCTCCCAGCAAGCAGGCCAGAAGAAGCCCCTGGCCATGACCCCACCTCACCCACAGTTGTAAAAGAAACATCATTAGGCACAAGAACAGTTCCCCCAACAGTGGCAGCCCCACACCGCTCCTCCCCACGCCCCCTAAATGCAGAGGGACCCCTTAGTGACCCACCTGGGATCGTGAATTGACTTTGAAGTCCACCCCTTTGAGGAGTGGGAGGGACCATGTCCTCCTCAGAGGAATCTAAGTAAATGGTGAGGTCTTCAAAGTCAGCTCAGGCCCCCATCTACTTGAACCTCAGTGGCATAATCTCTACCCACCCCTTCCCCCACCACATACACACTTTGAGTGACCCCTGTATCCCCACGAGGCCTCGCAACCTGGGCCGTGCGCTCAACCACCTGAGCGTGTGTATCCACATGTGCCCCTCCCCCAGAGCCGTTATCCCTGGCTTTCTCTGCACCCACCACTCTTTGCGAGCTCACTCGCCCCCCTTGAGAGCCCCCCCTTCACCTGCCATATTACCCCCTAACCCTTCAGACCCCCCTGGGACCATAACCCCTGCCTTGCCTCCTGCCTGTCATCAGGCCCCCCCCCAGGTCGTGCGCCTCTGTCTTACCCTGAGCCAGAGTCTCACTGGCTTGGCTGGGGCGGGGCTCCGGGTCCGGCTCAATGACATCATCTCCCTCTAAGACGCAGGGCTGCTGCCGCACTGCCGGGGCCTGTAGATCAGCGGGACCGAGGACCACCTTCTTCTTCACCACGACCTAGCACCCGGACTTGGACTGCTTCTTCTGCGGCCACCGGAACTCCTCCCTGCATCCGGACTCAGTCTCACAGGAGGCCTGGAGCGCCTGACCGGCCTGGACATTACCGCCGTCTGATCCACACCTCCGCCGACTTCAGGAACCAGCAGGGACCGGAGCCTATCTTCCAACAAGGTAGGACCATTTTTCTCCGCAGCCTCCCTCAGCTGACCCAGCAAGGCATCAAGCTGCACCATACTCGACACTGAGCGGGAAGAAGCACGAAGGAGCAAGTGTCAAAGCTGCTAACACCACAGTGTTTATACACAAGTGACTTCCTGCCTCTTCCCGCTCAGCCCCTTAAGTATCGCACAGCTTGATCCAGCCCCTTCCTTTCCTACCACACCGATCCCCAAGGGGCCTCTTCCTCCCACGGTCAAAGCCCCCTCCTGTTACTTTCGTCACTCCCAGGGGCTTCTAGAGTAATAGTGTTGATAAACTTATGCTTTGATACTGTGGTTCTGGTGATCCTCTATAGCATGCACCCGTAATAATAGCAATAATGGTTTGCTGAAACTACAGGTGGTGCGCCATTTTGTGATTTAAAGGGATAGTAAACCCATATTTTTTCTTTCATGATTCAGATAGAGAATGCAATTTTAAGCAACTTTCTAATTTACTCCTATTATGAATTTTTATTTGTTCTCTTGCTATCTTTATTTTAAAAACAAGACTGTAAGCTTAGAAGCCGTCCCAATTTTGGTACAGCACCTGGTTTGTGCTTGCTGATTGGTGGCTAAATGTATCCACCAATCAGCACGCGGTTTCTAGGGTGCTGAACCAAAAATGGACTGGTTCCTTAGTTTAGATTCCTGCTTTTTCAAATAAAGAAAGCAAGAGAACAAAGAAAATGTGATAATAGGAATAAATTAGAAAGTTAAATATGCATTCTCTATCTGAATCATAAAAGAAGAAAATGTGAGTTTACTATCCCTTTGATTTTGATATTTTCTCTTTCACATGCTATTGTATAAAGAGTGCATGTGTAGCCCGCATGGACGGCTTACATCTCTTTTTAAAGTGCTCAGCTTCAGTAATTGTTGATGATATGATCTTTGAATATTATGAGGCCTATCTATCAAGCTCTGAATGGAGGTTGAAGGGCCGTGTTTCTGGCGAGTCTTCAGACTCGCCAGAAACACAAGTTATGGAGCAGCGGTCTAAAGACCACTGCTCCATAACCCTGTCTGCCTGCTCTGAGGAATCGCCGCAATTGAACCCGATCGAGTACGATCGGGTTGATTGACACCCCCCTGCTGGATTGGCCGCAAGTCTGCAGGGGTCGGCGTTGCACCAGCAGATCTTGTGAGCTGCTGGTGCAATGCTGAATACAGAGAGGGTATTTGCTCTCCACATTCAGCGAGGTCTTGCGAACCTGATCCACACTGTCGGATCAGGTCCGCAAGACCTTTGTTAAATTAGCCTCTATATCTTGATTTGTGTACTGATACCTCTATCTATGATCACAATCATTATTAGATATTTTCAGTGGTTATGATTATCACAGCTAATTTTCTCTGGTGCTGTACCTTACGCTTCTTTTTCTTGTTATCTGTAGCTAAAGTTTGATAGCCGTATTATGATTACAATGAAAATATTCTTACAGTGCACATCTCTCTGTTTATGGACCATATTCAAGTTTTTATATTCTGCACCTACTCCGCCATGTTTAATTGGACAATTATGAGTTACACATGCTGCAGGATTTGCAGGGAGGAACATGACTAGTGCTGTCCAGGAAAAATACAGTTTCCACCCTGCACACCCTGCAGCATGTGTAACCCATAACTGTCCAGGTTAACATGGCTGAGGTGGCACTTAGTGTTTTGTATGTTAGGTGTTTACATTGATTCAAATTGGTCTCCATGATTCAAAGATTTGGGCCTAGCATCCATTGCTGTTGTAAACTGGATAGTAACAACAAGTATCTTGATTAAAGACTAAGGAGATGTTTTATGTTATCACCAGTTTACAACACCAATGGAACTAGGCCTAAAGGACCAAAAAACAGTAGATTTGCATAATCAACAAATGGATGATAAAAAGACAATACAATAACACTTAGGGGTAGATTTAACAAGGGCTAGCCAGAAACAGCTGCTCCATAACTTGTCCGCTGCCTCTGAGGCTGCGTTCTTTAATCCGCCCGATCCTATACGATCAGGCTGATTGACACCCCTGCTAGCGGCCATTTGGCCACGAATCTGCAGGGCGGCATTGCACAAGCAGTTCTGGTAACCTGTAAGGATAAATGCCGGCAGCCAGGGGCATAGTATGGCCTAGACCAACAAGGCCGGTGCCTAGGGCAGCAGATTTGGGAGGGGCAGCACATCTGCCCTATCCTCTCTCTAAAAGCCAGCATACAGTACAGTGAACAATAAAGTGCAGGCTTTTACAGAGAAGACAAGGCACATGCACTGATTAAGGTCGCTCTGCACAGGCAGTGCTCCTTTAAACCGTTGCTTAATTTAGAGCTACAGCGTATCATGTCAGACAGACATTGGTAAATCTACCCCTGTGTCTGAGCTTTAAATGAGTAGCAGATTTTTTTTTCTGACAAATTTCAAAAAGTTATGTCTATTTCCACTCCTCCTGTATCATGTGACAGCCATCAGCCAATCACAAATGCATATAGTATATTCTGTGAATTCTTGCACATGCTCAGTAGAAGCTGGCAACTTAAAAATTGTAAATATATAAAGACTGTGCACATTTTGTTAATGGAAGTAAATTGGAAAGTTTTAAATTGCTGCTCTATCTGAATCATGAAAGTTTAATTTTGACTTTAGTGTCCCTTAAGTGTACTTGATATGTTCCTCCAATTTCTTTTTTTCCTTGCATTATGCTTGTTTTAATTAAATGTTTTGATATACTTCTCTTTTACTTACCCTAAATTTAAGTATTATAATAATATATTTATAGCGTTATTTTAAAGGAAGTATTTATAACTGCAGATCTATCTGCCATCCTGGAATTTATATGTTCTATTGGTATATATATATAAATCCAAAACAATTAGGCCCTCTCCGATTTTAAAGATAATCAGTTTCTTTAATGTGACGTTTCGGGGGTTTTAAATTTTAACCCCTTCCTCAGACCATAAAAGACATAGAGGCCGAATTATCAAAGGTCTTGCGGACCTGATCCGACAGTGCAGATCAGGTCCGCAAGACCTCGCTGAATGTGGAGAGCAATACGCTCTCCATATTTAGCATTGCACCAGCAGCTCATAAGAGCTGCTGGTGCAACGCCGCCCCCTGCAGATTCGCGGCCAATCGGCCGCCAGCAGGGAGGTGTCAATCAACCTGATCGTACTCGATCGGGTTGAATTGTGGCGATTCCTGTCCGCCTACTCAAAACAGGCGGACAGGGTTATGGAGCAGCGGTCTTTAGACCGCTGCTTCATAACTGCTGTTTCTGGCGAGTCTGAAGACTCACCAGAAACACAGGCCCTCAAGCTCCATTCAGAGCTTAATAAATGGGCCTCATAATGTCTTTTATGGTCTGAGGAAGGGGTTAAAACCCCCGAAACGTCACATTAAAGAAACTGATTATTTTTAAAACCGGACAGACAGTGCCTAATTGTTTTGGATTTATATGACAGTGTTTAAAGAGCACCCTGGAAGCTGCTTGAATCGTTTTGGAGTGCTGGTCTGTACCTTTGTATTGTTATATATATATTTGTTATATATATATACACACACACACCTATTATAATGAATGCCTATTATAATGAGCAGCTAGTGTAAAATGTTATGTTTCTATTTGTAGCTATAGAGATGTTCCATATTGTGTGTGCCTTTAATAAGCTAGGTGTTATGAGATGTCAAGATGCATTGTAAATTATTATTATGTTGTGTAAATTATTTTTGCCATTTCAAGCCAGGTCAAAATTGTTCAAAAGGTTTTTTTTAGTCATGATATTTAAGACTGACTTAAAGTTAAAGGGATAGTCAAGTCAAAATTAAACTTTCATGATTTAGATAGAGCAGAAATTTTAAGCAATTTTCTAATTTACTCCTATTATCAATTTTTCTTTGTTCTCTTGGTATCTATTTAAAAAAGCAGGAATGTAAGCATAGGAGCCGGCCCATTTTTGGTTCAGCACTTGGGTAGAGCTTTCTGATTGGTGCCTAAATATAACCACCAATGAGCAAGCACTAACAAGCTTAAAGACACCAAGAGAACAAATACAAATGTATAATAGGAGAAAATTAGAAAGATGCTTAAAATTGCATGCTCTATCTGAATCATGAAAGTTTAACTTTTGACTATTCCTTTAATGAAGTAGAAGTTTTTTTTTTTTTAATCTTTACAAAACTGTACGTGTGTTTATCAGTGGTTACAGTGGTTAATGCATGCAATTCCAATTGTAATACTTTTTGTTTGCTTGATCATCAATAAAAATACATTTTTAAATAAAAAGTCACTGATATTCAAAACATTGACAGGCCGATGAGAAAACTGTCTGCTTGGGTTCACCCGGCTCACAGTCCGTCAATATTGTGACGGAGACCCCTGGCTACCCCGACTGGGTAGCTCCGCCAAAAGGGGTCCTGCTTCCTCCCTGCTGACTGCAGCTTTGTAGCTGGCAAGTGACCACAGCCTGTAGCCACCCCTGATGCCCGACATCACCAGTACTCAGGGTCCCACCCTGTGGCAGACTCCAGCTACCCAGACTAGGTAGCTCTTCCAGCGTGTCCTTCCTCTGCCTGGAACAGGCTGCTATGTAGCTCAGGAAAGTGATTTTAGCTGGAGCCAACCCAAATAACTAGACACACTAGCATTCAGGTTAAACAGGAACTGATTTTATTGTAAAACATGCACTCTTTTTATACACAGAGCTCATCTTGATAACACAAAGGACAATCCCACAATTTTCCCGCCATTCCCGCCCATTCCAGACTGACCGGCGCCTCCATAGGAGCCACAGTCCCACATAATCTCAAATCTTAGGGGTGGCGGTTTCGGGATGATCCGGTAGAGCGGCGGCACTTCCAGGGTGTCATTTTAAATCTCTCGGTCCCCAGATTTAACAGTCCAAAAATCAGCATGATTCGTTACTGGGGACCAGAGTTACAGTCCGTTGAAGTTATGGGGTTAGGGGTGTCCAAAAACCCCGGTTCCCAAAGGAGCTCCCCTCTGGCAATTCCCCCACCCCTTGTACTCCCCAGGGGCTACTAATCTTAAAAAGAGCAGAGCTCTGGGTTAAAGTTAGTGGGTGTTCTGCTGTCCTGTGGCCGACCGGGAGTTCCAGGAGCCTGGGAAGCCTGAGAGGGGTTAGGCGGGTGTCCGTTGTGAGGCGGCCGACCGGGAGTTCCAGGAGCCTGGCCAGCCGAGGAGGGTTTTCCTGGTCATAGACCATCTCTTCTCTGAAGACAAAAACAAGTCACAACCAAGCAAACAAACAGCTTCCAGAGATGGTGGTTGCTCTGAGGAGCCCAAAACCACTGAGAAACAACAGGGGTGAGGTTGTAGGGGGTTGGGGGATAGCCTTAGCCATCTGGTATCCGTGACATCTCCCCCCCTCCAGTTCGGCAGACCCGGCTAGACCCTTAACGGGTCAGCCTGGGGCTGTCCGACGGTGGCCCTCCACTTCTCGGTTGCTGGGGGAGGTTATCCCAGCTCTCCTGAGCTTGGGGCATCCTGGGGAGTTTCTGCTGGCGTTTATACCCTGCGCCCTGGGCGCAGGGATAGTCACATAATGCAAAGTCCCAAATAAGTTTGCTAAGGCCGGCTCCCAAACAATTGCTGTTCCACAAGTTCCAGTGTCCTTAAGTTCCCTGGCCAAACTGTCTCCCTCTGTGACACTCTGTTGAGTACCGGCTGACCCACCCACAACCAAAGCCAGTACCGGTTTCCCGGCTGTATACCCACCCCAGACTTTAGGTTGAGGTTGCTCCTTGGTGGGGCAGGCAAGACTCGGGTGCCCAAACTGGTGGCACCAAATGCAGGGGCGGGAATCCAACAAAGCCATTGCCGATTTCCCAGCTGTTGGTGGAAGTTGCTCCTTGGTGGGACAGGCAAAACTCGGGTGCCCAAATTTGTGGCACCAACTGCATGAGCGGGTACCCCCCTGGCCAGCCCCCTGTGAGATATACTCCAGGACAAGAAAAGGGTATAGACCCTGCCAAGCTACTGAGGGGAGAGACCGTCTGTCTCTTCTCCCGAGAAGGAGATCTACTGCTGGGGAGGGAGGTCTGCTACCTCCACTCCATGGGAAACTGTGCTGCCGCTGGGGAGGGAGACTGGCTGTCTCTGCTCCCTGTACGGGGTTCTGCCGCTGGGGAGAGAGACCAACTGTCTCCTTTCCCAGAAAGGGATTTGGCCGCTGGGGTGAGATATCAATACCGTCTCTCCCTGCAAGGGCTTCTCTGTAAGGGGAGGGAGGACGACTACCTCCGCTCCCAGGGCATGGCTCTGCCGCTGGGGAGAGAGACCGACTGTCTTCTCTCCCGGCTCCTGGCTCTGCCGCTGAGGAGGGAGACCGACTGTCTCCTCTCCCAGGAAGGGGTTCGGCTTATGGGGAGGGAGGACGACTACCTTTGCTCCCAGGGGATGGCTCTGCCGCTGGGGAGAGAGACCGACTATCTCCTCTCCTGGCTCCTGGCTCTGCCACTGGGGAGAGAGACCAACTGTCTCCTCTCCCAGGAAGGGGTTCTGTTTACGGGGAGGGAGGACGACTACCTCCGCTCCCAGGGGATGGCTCTGCCGCTGGGGAGAGAGGCCGACTATCTTCTCTCCCGGCTCCTGGCACTGCCGCTGGGGAGGGAGACTGACTGTCTCCTCTCCCAGGAAGGGGTTCGGCTTATGGGGAGGGTGGACGACTACCTCCGCTCCCAGGGGATGGCTCTGCCGCTGGGGAGAGAGACCGACTGTCTCCTCTCCTGGCTCCTGGCTCTGCTGCTGGGGAGAGAGACCAACTGTCTCCTCTCCCAGGAAAGGGTTCTGTTAACGGGGAGGGAGGACGACTACCTCCGCTCCCAGGGAATGGCTCTGCCGCTGGGGAAAGAGACCGACTGTCTCCTCTCCTAGAAAGGGATTCTGCTGCTGGGGAGAGTTATCGACATCCATCTCTCCCTTGTCCAAGTCCATAAGCTCGGGGCCCGACTGCTAATCTGTATCTAGCAGCTCGTTGTCGCTTATGCTCTCTAAGGCCAACCTCCATGATTCCCAGACTGCTGTATCATAGCTCCCTGCAGGCTCTGTGGCATGCTGTTTAATGCAATCTATCAGTCTTTTGTATCTCTGTTCCATCTCCAATTCCTTGCCACATATATAATCCAAATCGGCTTGCAGCCAGGGTACCCCTGAGAGACTCAGCAGGCTCCCTCGGTACTCACAAATGTCCTTAAGTCTCCACTCCTCCTGATTTCCAAAATCTGGGTCCTCTGCCATTAGTTCAAATAATAATCCAGGGCCGCCATAGCCAAAGCCCTCTGTGGGGACACCGTCAACCAGCCATGGCCACACTTGCATAGCATGCCATCGGAGGGCCCTGTAGCTGTCATCCAGAACCATCTCCTCCTGGACCAGTCCATCCAATTCAGACAGCCATTCCGCCCAGGGCTGTCCTCCCAGGCAAGGTACTCAGAACTTCCACTGTAGCCAGTAATCTTTGTCATCAGGGGAAAGGGTTGTTACTCGATAGCCCTGCTCTTGTTTAAGAGCCTCCCCCAAGAGTCATTGGTGGACAAGGTCCCTTTGTGCCAGCATGTCCCAATATGAACTAGGAATGTCCAGCTGGGCCAGCGCCTCCTCTGCTCTCTTTAGGAGCTTGGTTCCCATAGTAACCAGCTACTGTGGCACGTCTCCTCTGTCAGCAGAAACTGTGTGATAGAAGCAGATCCCACCGCTGCCAGCCAATGTGACAGAGACCCCCGGCTACCCCGACTGGGTAGCTCCTCCAAAAGGGGTCCTGCTTCCTCCCTGCCGACTGCAGCTATGTAGCTTGCAAGTGACCACAGCCTGTAGCCACCCCTGATGCCCAACAGCACCAGTACTCAGGGTCCCACCCTGTGGCAGACTCCAGCTACCCAGACTAGGTAGCTCTTCCAGCGTGTCCTTCCTCTGCCTGGAACAGGTTGCTATGTAGCTCATGGAAAGTGATTTTAGCTGGAGCCAACCCAAATAACTAGACACACTAGCATTCAGGTTAAACAGAAACTGATTTTATTGTAAAACATGCACTCTTTTTATACACACAGCTCATCTTGATAACACAAAGGACAATCCCACAATTTTCCCGCCATTCCCGCCCCTCCAGACTGACCGGCGCCTCCATAGGAGCCACAGTCCCACATAATCTAAAATCTTAGGGGTGACGGTTTCGGGATGATCCTGGAGCACTTCCATTTTAAAGCTCTCAGTCCCCAGATTTCACAGTCCAAAAATCAGCATGATTCGTTTCTGGGGACCGGAGTTACAGTCCGTTGAAGTTATGGGGTTAGGGGTGTCCAAAACCCCTGGTTCCCAAAGGAGCTCCCCTCTGGCAATTCCCCCACCCCTTGTACTCCCCAGGGGCTACTAATCCCCAAAAGAGCAGAGCTCTGGGGCACATGGTTGCTGGAACGACCTGGGTTAAAGTTAGCGGGTGTTCTGCTGTCCTGTGGCCGACTGGGAGTTCCAGGAGCCTGGGAAGCCTGAGAGGGGTTAAGCGGGTGTCCGTTGTGAGCCGGCCGAACGGGAGTTCCAGGAGCCCGGCCAGCCGAGTCTTCTCATATTATAGTGAACATAAAAGAATAACATATGTTTTTTCCAGCTTGCGCAAAAAACATTTGAAAAGTCACTCGATCTCACTATCATTTAAATATTATATGCTCAATTTACACATGATGAAAAACCTACATTAACGAGACAAGCTATTCAGTATCAAAGGATAGCATTTAATTTTTTTAATTTTTAATTTTTTTGATAAGCCAATCGATTCTATATATATAAACATTTGGACCAGAATAACTCGCATTTCTTAAAGGTCAATTTTTATTGAATACAGTTCTAAAGGATAGTATCTGTTTTCCTAGCCGACGTGACAAAAGTTTTACAAGTCACTTGATTCCACTACCTCTAAACATAACGCTATGCCCAATGAAATGAGTAATTAATAGAAAAGGAGCCACTTTAATATTTTTTTTTCTTTTGGGTAAAGTTTTTTTCAAAAAAAAAAAGAAAAGAATTTACTCTATTACATACCCTACATCACTTCCGGTTTTTAGCCACGCCCCCAAACACACTTTTTGGCGCAAAACTTTTCACTACAAAAGGGACACTTTTGACAACCAGCTGGCAGTCTTGAGAAAGGCCTAGAGGAGGCCGAAACGCGTTGACCACACCTGGTAAGCACTATTCTGATTTTATATAAGTTTTTAGTACCATCTACACTAATGTTGTTTTTATTTGCTTTTAGGTTTAATTTATTATTTAAAAAGAAAACATTTTTTTTTTTTTATTGGAGTTTCTCCCAACCACCAAAGGTTCTCACCATCAGGAACAGGAACACTATCCCATTAATTGGGTTTGACCTAAAAGACCGTTGACTTTATTCTCACCATCAGGAACCTCAGACGGACTCTCACCACTAGGAAAATAAGGTTTCCTTTTCTACACATTATTAACTTTTGACTTTTATTTGGATCTTCACATTTAGCCTTTTTTAGGATTTTGTTTCTTGGATTACAATCACTGACTTTGTTCTCTTTTTTCTTTTTTTCTTTTTTTTGATCACTGACTTTGTTTCTTTTTTCATTTTTTGAGCAGCATTTTTTCATTTGTAATTTTTTCAATTTTTCACATCATTTTTTCACTTTTGAATAAGCAAGTTGACACTGTCTGTTTTCTTTATATTGGCAATCACTAAGGATAATTTTTCACTCCCTTTTTATACACATTATCACCACCAACACTGGTACATAATATCTCTTACGGTATCCTCCTCCTAGTCGATATCAGCAATCCGTTCATTTGATTTACTGCATTTTATTAATCCACACATTGGATTGATTTCTTTCAGACATTGTTTGGAATTTTAACTTTCTCATATTTTTATTGGGGCTGCCATTATTATTGCCTCTGTATCATTTTATATTCAGTGTTTTTATATAGATATATTCAATATTTAATTTGTACAAGAGTGGATCCACATCTTATTGTTTTTATTGTCATTTATTACCACTGTACCCACCGTGGCATGTTTTATTCTTGTGTAAAGTACTAGATTTACAATTAAAATATTTCTAAATACACACTCTACACATTGTACAACACCTAGCCCTTTTGAGGCACTCTGAAAACAACAGGGGTGAGGTTGTAGGGGTGTGGGGGATAGCCTTAGCCGTCTGGTATCCGTGACAAATATATTTAAAAAAATAGGGCTGATCCTTTAAATGCTGGCGAGTGGAAATGTTTCTCTCATAGGAAATAATAGGGATTGTGGCTTCTGACTAAACTCCGCCAACATCGCCACTTGTCAGCACTAATAGCTGGCGGGTGTTCCTACACAGCACAGAGCGTGCGCTCACTGAAATCAAACACGGGTCCTGTGTAGGAACACTCCCCTGCCACTCCCAGCTAACTGCCACAGAATGCCCACATCTACGTCATGTCTTCGCTATACGAGACTAATAAAAAAAGCAAAAAAAACTCTGTATTATGACTATAGAAGCTATTTTGATATATTTAAATGCAATGCTTAAATTATATAAAATTTTCATGTATAATGCATATTAATTAAAGTATTGTATAGAATTTAAACTGCTTTTTTCTTGTTATTTTTATCATTTTTAAACATAAATAAATAATTTAAAATATATATTTATGTTATCAAAGTCGGTATTGGAACATTTATAGTTTTACATAACTGGATGCCGTTGTGTAAAAATGTAAAGTTTCTGCTTCTGCCTTTTTTTTTTTAGGACAGGGATTTTTTAGAATAGGGTTTTTTTTCATGTAAAAATTTAGGGGTTAAAAGGTTTAAGGGTGTTTGCGGTGGGATTGTGGGGGTGTAGGGGTTTATAGGTCAGGGGGGTTTGCGATGGTCTTGTGGTTGTGTAAGGGTTTAGGGGTAATAGGTTTGGGTGCATTTGTGGTGGGCTTGTAGCAGTGTAGGGGTTAAGTAAAGTAGGGGTGTTTGCGGTGGGCTTGTGGCAGTTTAGGGGTTAATAGGTTGGGGGTATTTGCGTTGAGATTGTGGAAGTGTAGAGGTTTAGGTGTTAATAGGTTAAGGGTTGTTTGTGGTGGGTTTGTGGCAGTGTAGGGGTTACGTAGGGGTGATTGCAGTGGTATTTATGAGGTTCGGTGCTACTTGGAAGATATTGCCAGCATTGTCACACGTTGGGGTGTATAGTAAAAATGTCGCCAGAAACACTGCTGCTCTATAATATATCCGCCTGCTCGGAGGCGGTGGACAGAAATCAACCGGACAGAAATCAACCCGATCGAATACGATCGGGTTGATTGACTCCCCCTGCTAGCAGCCGATTGGCTGCGAATCTGCAGAGGGAGGTATTGCACCAGCAGTTCACAGGAACTGCTGGTACAATAATAAATGCAGACAGCGTGTCTGCATTTATCGAAGTGCTGCGGACAGGGTTCGTTATAGCGGATCATGTCAGTCCGCACAATGATAAATGGACCCCTAGGAGTAAATTAGAAAGTTGTTTAAAATTGCATACTCTATCTGAATTATAAAATAAAAAAATGTGGGTTTAGTATCCCTTTAAAATGATGGTAAACTTGAAAGATTTTAGAATCAGGTCCCGAATGTAAGGGTTTTTTTTAGGCACTTTGGGGGAAAAAGCAATAGAATTGGGATTGAGATTTAGAGTATTACTAGTTAAGATCTTGCACAAATATATATTTTTCTCCTGGGAACTATTGTGATCTATAATAATACTTATTCACAGAAATCTTGGCATAGCTGTAATGAAGGTAGTTGTCTATTACCTGCATGGAATTTCCTAGTGATTAAATCCTTTCAGAGGAAGGTTTTTAGTAACACCTCGGAAATTGATGTCAAAGAAATAAGTCTTTGTTCCTGGGAACAATGTCAGCTATACATACACATATAAGACAAATATAAATATGTTTGTTTTCCACATATTTGTAGTTGCAACACTTATGTAATTACTTTTTTGGAATTTTATTATGATAATGTTGAATGGAATACTTTTGTCTAAAGTATATCATTTGAGTTGAGCAAAAATTGAAACTGTTTATCCAATTGCCAGAGGAAGCAGTGAGGCTAAAGGAAAAATATATACTTTTTTTATATTATTCTTCTGAGAACATTTTCTAATCTTTATTAAATAGTAAATTAAATTTGTCTAAAATTATAAAAAATAGTAAACAATGCAGTTTTTTTAACTATGGACTTGATTACAAGTGGAACAGCTGCAAGTGAGCAAACAGGGGTTTATCGCGGCTGTTTGTGAAAGTAAATGTGATCACTTGAGCGCAATTCAAGTTAGTGCGCGTCAGGTTAGCGCAACCTCAGAGCTCTTGATTGGCCGCGAGTCAGCAGGGGGCGGCGTTGCACCAGTAGCTCTTGTGAGCTGCTGGTGCAATGTTTAATGTTTAGAGCGTATTGCTCTCCGCATTTAGCAAAGTCTTGCGGACCTGATCCGCACTGTCGGATCAGGTCCGCAAGACCTTTGATAAATAGAGGCCATAATGTTTGTTCCTGGTTTTTCTATGGGGGTTCCTTTTTTATGAGACCGTGCTATTTTAGGAAGCCAGCAGGAGGGAGGGAGGGAGGGAAGGAGACAATCCCTTAACTGGCTGCAGTGTGAGCAAATGGATGGGGTCATAGTGGGGTCATAGGGGAGCCAGAGGGCAGACCAGGCCACCACATGTGTTGTGGAATGTTAGGGGAGGTGGGTGCGTGCCGGCGGTGCCGCAAACAGTTTACTCCTGCACAAGTGCACTGTCAGACTAGTACCTACAGCTTGATAGTGTCACCCCCTTAGCAGTGTCACCCGGGTACGGTCCGCACCCCCCGCACCCCCGTACCCCCCCAGTGGCTGTCTGTGAGTATTTATTGCAGTGATTTTTACAGTGACATAGGATGTGTACTCAGTCCAGTTTGAAAGTGTAAACCATTTCAATGTTTATATATATATATATATATATATATATATATATACATACTGTATACTCAAGAATTTGTATTGTTTTATTACCCATTCCCTAGTTTTGCATAAACAACACTGTTATATTAATATACTTTTTACGTCTGTGATTACCTTGTATATTAACCTCTGCAGACTGCCCGCTTATTTGAGTTCTTTTGACAGACTTGTATTTTAGCCTATAAGTGCTGACTCATAAATAACACCACGGTAGTGAGCACAATGTTATCTATATACCCCACACAAACTAGCACTGTCTAGTTTTGAAAAACTGTCATAATGCACTAAGATAAGAAAGCAGCCTTCAAGGGCTTAGAAATTAGCCTACCTAGGTTTAGCATTTAACAAAAAATAACAAGAAAACAAAGCAAATTTGATGATGAAAGTAAATTGTAAAGTTGTTTAAAATTGCATGACCTAGCTGAACCATGAAAGTTTAATTTTGACTATACTATCCCTCTAAACTATTTCTTAATGCACCATTCCCATCTTTGGGTTAGCACTTCAGCAAAAGCCAGATCAGGGGTTTTTAGCGAGCCCCATTGAAGTCTAAGGGGTCAATTTATTAATGTACGAGCGAACATGATACGATGTAAAGTATCATGTCCGCTGCACAATGATAAATGACTACAGCATACGCTGTCGGCATTTATCATAGCACCAGCAGTTCTTGTGAACTGCTGGTGCAATACCGCCCCCTGCAGATTTGCGGCCAATCAGCTGCTAGCAGGGGGTGTCAATCAACCAGATCGTATTCAATCGGGTTGATTTCTGTTTGCCGCCTCAGAGCAGGCAGACAAGTTATGGAGCAGCGATCTTTAGACCGCTGCTTCATAACTTCTGTTTCTGGCGAGCGAAACACGGGGCATCAAGCTCCGTAAGGAGCTTGATAAATTGACCCCTAAGAGTAGAGGGATTTAGAGCGGCCACACTATTTGACCTCCAGAAGTTAGCGTCCTTGAGGCTTTCCTTTGAGAGGTAACTTTTTACTTTCAACTGTAAATCTGAGAGCAAGAATAAAAGCAATACTGATTTAACTTCAGCGGTGTTAGCGTCAAATAGCGCTAATATTTTTGTGCTCCACTTGTTATCTAGACCCATGTCAGTTATTACTAATTTGTATTTTCACTATAACACAATCTATATAGCAAATTATTCTTTAATGCAAGCACAGCTTGTTTAAAGCGTCCTTCTTGCACAAATGCCTGTGTGTGATAGAGCAATCAGTTTGCTATATATGTCACTTTGTGTGCAACAACGCAAAGAGTAAAAAAACCTAGATTAATGAAAATTCAAGAGCTGTGAATAGAACTAAAATAGTCAAGGATATCCTTGCGTTTCCATAGTAACATCTTTTTTGTTAACACCCACTTAAACATGCTATTTCTTTCTCCTATGCCCATATTGTGCTCAAGGTTGATTAGATCATATGTATCTGCGCAAATCAAAGTACGTAACGTTCACCCAAGGCTACGTGACACATAATAATGTCAGCCACTAAGGCTCAACTTTTTTTAAAGTTACTGAAATATACTGTATATATTAATTATGCCAATTTTACACCTGTCCTCAAATGTGAATAATATGTGAATCCATAGCAACTATTTTTAGTGTTGCAATAACCATTCTTGCTGCGGTAAATCTAAATTTTTTGCTTATGAAAACACAGCTAGTGAAATGCTTTTGCGCTTTTCGGGATCCTCTCTTATTACAAGTTGAAAAAGTAATTCATTTGCGCTAGCAGTAGCCCAAGAAGCGCAAAAATCGATAGCAGAGTTTTCGTGTGTGTATGTTCCCCCATAGAAATAAATGGAGAAAAAAGTGGAAAAATTAGAAAAAAATAGAAAAAAACTAACACCCTACAATAAGCCTCTAGCCTAATAACCTCTAATACGGGATCCCCACACATCGCAAACACTAAATAAAACTGTAAACCCCTAAACCGCTATCCCCCCACATCACAAAGTATCTAAATAAACTATTAACCCCTAATCTGCCATCCACAACATTGCAAAGTACCTAAATAAACTGTTAACCCCTAAACCACCATCCCCCCACATCACAAACTACCTAAATAAACTGTTAACCCCTAAACCGCCATCCCCAACACGTAAAGTAAACTATTAACCCCTAAACTGCCATCCCCCCACAGCCCAAAGTAATTAACATTTAACCCTCTAACTTAACCCCAATTAAAATACCCATAAATTAACTAAAAAATATTCTAACTACCTTAATATAAATAAAAACTTACCTGTAAAATTAAATTAAAACCTATGCTTACCCTAAAAACACCTACCATTACATTATAAAAAAATAAAAAATCTACATTACAAAAAATAAAAAATCCTACTATTACAAAAAATAAAAAAATCTACCAAAAGTACAAAATATATATTTATTTTCTAATACCCCTTAAAACAAAAACCACCCCAAAAAAAACTACCAATAGCCCAGCAAACAGCTCTTTTGCTTAAAGAAAACACTAACCCCTAAACATTACAACCCCCCCCCCCCCACAGAAAAAAAATTCCTAAAATCCTAAACTACTAATTGCCCTGAAAAGGGCATTTGGATGAACAGTGCCCCTAAAAGGGCGTTCAGCTCTTTTGCTGCCCAAATAAAAAAATAAAAAAAATAATAAAAAAAAAAATCCCACCCCCAAAAATTAAAACAACCCTACGTCTTACCCAAAAATTGGTACTCACTGAAGATGATGGGCGGCGCTCCATCTTCATCCCGGCGACGCTCCATCTTCATCTTCTTTCATTGACGGTCCATCTTCTATCTTTATCCCGAAGTCGGTGGCTAGGTCAGCGACAATAGCAATGTCGGTCCTCCTCTTCAGACCAGTGACACGGAGGTCCTCTTCATGCAGTATACAGCCGCACACTGAAGAGTAAAAGCAAGGTACCCCTTTTATATAGGGGTACCCTTGCATTCCTATTGGCTGATTTGAATCTTCAAATTCAAATCAGCCAATAGGATGAAAGGAAAATAGAGGTAAACTTAAAAGTTAATTAAAATGTCATGCTCTATCCAATCCGTTTAAAGAGATAGAAGGGTCAGAAATGTGCATGAGTGCATTTTAAATTTTTGCAATATACTTCCATTAGCAAAAATGCTTCTAGTAAAATTATTACTGTTTTTCCAGTTGTGTACACACATATGCTGTGAGGGCCCGTGCACCAGTATTCAAACTCAGATAGCTGGCGGTAATGTGTATTGTGTCTGTGAAGACTTAATTTGTGTCATAAAACCATTGTTGACTCTCTGAGAAGGAGTGGTGTTTGAATACTGGTGCATGGGCCCTCACAGCATATGTGCATATGCCACTGAAAAACAGAAATACATTTTTGGTAGAAGCATTTTTGCTAATAGAAGAATATTGCAAAAATGCTTCTATTTGAAATTAAAATGCACCAGTGCACATTTGAGTTTTGACCCCTCTGTCCCTTTAACCCCTTAAGGACCAACAACGTACAGGGTACGTCCTACAAAAAAATGTCCTTAACGACCAAGGACATACCCCGTACGTCGTTGGTGTTTGAAAGCGGTGGCATATGCCGCTTTCATGTTATTGCAGTGATGCCTCGATATTGAGGCATCCTGCAATAAAAGAAAATTGCCATCCGATGCAGAGAGAGCCACTCTGCGGCCCTCTCTGCATCGGACATCGATGGCCAAGATCGCTGGTGGGAGGCGGGTGGGCGGCCATCGATGAGTGGAGGTCATTGCAGGGGGCGGGATCCATGCAGGGGCGTGCGCGCATTGGGGGACGCACGCATGCACGGGGCAGGAGCGGGTGGGAAGCTACACTATGGGACAATGTGACAAACATTGTACTGGCAGACAGCTGCCAGTACCCAAGATGGCGCACTATAAGGTAGAAAAGTGCTGTTTTCCTTAAGGGGTTAAGTATTATTTTGCATTTACTTTCCCTTTAATTTATTCCAGGACTGCAGAAATATCTTGTAATTACAAGGTATCTGCTGTCGCTTTAATTCATTAAGAAGAGTAAACCAAAAACATTATTTTGAGCAGGTTTTCAAAGTCTTCTAAATAAAATGCTTTCTTTTCTTTTGTAAAAATGTCACAAAAACCATGTGGTTCTAACCTGTAGAAAACACTAATGGTTGTGCACAGTAATTGCTCAGTCTATTTTGTTTGCTATTTCATGCCCAGCCGCCCCCCCCCCTCCTCTTCATTTGCAGGACCATCTGTATATCTTATACCAAATGCTCTGTTAATTGTTAACTATGCCAGTTCTTCAGCCCTGATATCCCCCGCCAGAGCCACTGTAAATCTTGTTTACTTTTTATTAACAGCCTTGTGCTTAATGTGCACACAAAGTAAGAAAAGCAGCCTCTTAATCGAGTACATAAGAAGCTAATCCTGTGATTCAGAAATCAGAACCTTAAAGGGACACTGAACCCAAATTTTTTTTCTTTCATGATTCAGATAGAGCATGCAATTTTAAGCAACTTTCTAATTTACTCCTATTATCTACTTTTCTTTGTTCTCTTGCTATCTTTATTTTAAAAGCAGGAATGTAAATCTTAGCAGCCAGCCCATTTTAGGTTCAGCATCATGGATAGCGCTTGCTCATTGGAGGCTGACATTTACCGACCAATAAGCAAGCATAACCCAGGTTCTCAACCAAAAATGGACCGGCTCCTATGCATCACATTCCTGCTTTTTAAATAAAGATATCAAGAGAATGAAGAGAAATTGATAAAAGGAGTAAATTAGAAAGTTGCTTAAAATTGCATACTCTATCTGAATCATTAAAGAAAAAAATTGTGTTTAGTGTCCCTTTAAAGGGACATGAAACTCAATTTTTTTTTATTATTATTATTATTATTTAGATAGAGCATGTACTTTTAATCAGCTTTCTATTTTATTTCTATAATTATTTTTAGGTTCAGCACCCTTGATAGAGTTGCTTCTTGGTGGCTACATTTAGCCAATAAGCAAGCGTAACCCAGGTCCTAAATCAAAAATAGGCCTGCTACTAAGCTTTACATTCCTGCTTTTTAAATAAAGATAGCAAGAGAACGAAGAAAATTTGATAATAGGAGTAATTTAGATAGTTGCTTAAAATTGCTTGCTGTATCTGAATTATTAAAGACAAAGGGGCTGATTTATCAATGTCTAGCAGATATGATACGCAGTAGCGTATCATGTCCGCCAGACATCTCTGAATGCCGACAGCATACACTGTCGGCATTTAACATTGCACAAGCAGTTCTAGTGGACTGCTTGTGAAATGCCGCCCCCTGCAGATTTGCGGCCAATCGATAGCAGGGGGTGTTAGTCAACCTGATCGTATGCGATCAGACGGATTGATGTCCGCAGCCTCAGAGGCGGTGGACAAGTTAAGGAGCAGCGGTCTTAAGACTGCTTCTTCTTAACTCCTGTTTTCCGGCGAGTCTGAAGGCTCGCGCGGAAACAGGGGTAGTCAGGGCCATTCGGCCCTTGCTAATTCGGCCCCATGATGTGGGTTTAGTATCCCTTTAGCTTTGTTATAATAATGACCCTATATAACCATAACACATACAAATAGTTAATAGAATTTTCATTCTTTGTGGGGCAATTTTGCTCTCTATATTTGACATATGTATCTATGTACTCCATCAAAAATAGATGTGAACACGACACAAGCTTAAGGACATGATTATTTCGAATGCAGTTCTCCTCCGGACCTATGGAGAGCTATAATGTGCGTATTTATAGGAGAACTTTGCATTTTCCAAAGTCGCAAAACAATGATAAATTGGTATCTGGGTGTAATGCTAATGCAAGTTAATGTTTTATTAGTGTTATTAAGTGTAACTATACATTGTAATGCATTTTTGATGTGTTTTGTGCAACCTTTCAGTTTTGGGAAACAGTTAGCTCTGAAGTTTGCGGTAATCATTCTAGCATAAATCGCCATTGCATTTACTTTCTACTCGTAATACGAGCGATGAGCCCGACAAGCGCAAACACTCACGATGAATTCCTTATCACATGCGTGAAAACGTTTGTGCTCCACTTGTAATCTGGCCCTAATTGTTCATATTTATTGTTTCAAATTAAAATTAAAAATTAATCACCTAGATTACGAGTTTTGAGCACTATAGGGAAAGTAAAGAACGCCACAAAAGTGGCGTTATTTAACCCCCTATAGCGCTGCCATTACAAGTTTAAAAAAACCCAGCTTGCGCGGGCAATATGGAGATTTTGAGCTCCATACCGCACCCAAATACAAGCAGTGTTTTGATGTGCATATACAAACAGAAAGTCCCACTATAGCGCTCAAACTAAACTGCAGATCCAGAATCCAGTTGGTATATGAGGGCAGTGTATTAAATTAAAGTATGCACAGTACCTTGATCCTCCGGTGTTCGCAATTGCTGCATACTCTCCCGGTCTCGGTCTGTCTTCCTTGTCTGAACCCTCCTGTAATCTTTCGTCACAACCAGGCGTGACCAATCTACTCGGCTCCTTCCTTAGCACAGCATCCAATTGTGGAGCTCCCCGCTAACCGCCAGCAGACCTCTGCAAGTCTGCATGAAAACTTCAGCCAAAATTTGAAAAAAGGCGAGTCGGGGCCACAGGCTTAAGAACTTAAAAGGGTAATTTTATTGCCATACAAATTAAAATGGTGATGTTCACAGCAAAAAACATAGCAGGTCAGATCTGAGACAGCAGCGGTCTAATAGACCGCTGCTGTCTCAGATCTGACCTGCTATGTTTTTTGCTGTGAACATCACCATTTTAATTTGTATGGCAATAAAATTACCCTTTTAAGTTCTTAAGCCTGTGGCCCCGACTCGCCTTTTTTCAAATTTTGGCTGAAGTGTTTTGATGTCCTCGTGTACGCTTTCCCCATAGACATCAACGGGGAGAGCCGGCAAAAAAAGCCTAACACCTGCGATCACGGAAACAAAAGCTCCGTAACGCAGCCCCATTGATATCTATGGGGAAAAAGAAAATACAGTTTAAACCTAACACCCTGACATAAACCCCAAGTCTAAACACCCCTAATCTGTTACCCCTGACATTGCCGTTGCCTGCCTACAGTTATTAACCCCTAATCTGCTGCTCCCGATAACGCACCACCAAAATAAAACTATTAACCCCTAATCTGCCGCTCCCGATGTCGCCGCCACTATACTAAAGTTATTAACCCCTATTCCGCCGCACCCCAACATCGCTGCAACTATATTAAAGTTATTAACCCCTATTCCGCGGCTCCCCAACATCGCCGCAACTAAATAAAGTTATTAACCCCTAAACCTCTGGCCTCCCACATCACTACCACTAAATAAACCTATTAACCCCTAAACCACCAGCCCCCTAACCCTAACGTAACCCTAACCCTAACGTAACCCTAATACCCCCTAACTTTAACATTATTAAAATAGAGCTAAATTAAAGTTACAATTATTAACTAAATAATACCTATTTAAAACTTATCTGTGAAATAAAACCTAAGCTAGCTACAATATAACTAATAGTTACATTGTATCTAGCTTAGGTTTTAATTTTATTTCACAGGTAAGTTTGTATTTATTTGAACTAGGTAGACTAGTTAGTAAATAGTTTATATATTAACTATACAATTTTTCAGCATTAAAAGACAAACTCACAAACTTGTAATCTAGGTGAATGTTTCTTTATTTTCCCTCTAAATTTAATAAAGGTACCTTTTTTTAAATATTATTGTTAATTTGGGTACAGACTTTCTTCACATCCCAGAATATAACTATTCTTATATAATTCAGTGAGTAAACCTTTGTTTAAAGAGAATAAGAGATATGAAACCCAAAGTTTTTCTTTCATGATCCAGTCAAAACATACAATTTTAAATAACTTTACAATTTACTCCTATTATCAAATGTACGTCATTCTCTTGGTATCTTTTGTTGAAGCAGCAGCAATGCACTACTGGAAACGAAATGAACGCTACAGGGAGGCAATGACAAGAGAAATATATGTACAGCCACCAATCAGCAATTAGCTCCCACTGAGTGCATTGCTGCAATAGAGCCTACCTGGGTATGATTTTTAACAAGGAATACCAAAGGAATGAAGTAAATTAGAATATAGAGGTAATTTGGAAAGTTATTTAAAATAGAATGCTCCATGTGAATCATGAAAGATTCATTTTTACTTTGTTTTCCCTTTAAATTCTCAATTTTAAATTACCTGTTTTCCATTTTTCAATCTCAAGTAAATTAAAGGGACAGTCTACACCAGAATTGTTATTGTTTAAAAACATAGATAATCCCTTTATTGCCCATTCCCCAGTTTTGCATAACCAACACTATTATATTAAAACACTTTTTACCTCTGTGATTACCTTGTGTCTAAGCTGGTGCATAATGCCCCCTTATTTCAGTTCTTTTGACAGACTTGTATTTTAGCCAATCAGTGCTGCCTCCTAGGTAACTCCACGTGCATGAGCACAATGTTATCTATATGGCACACATGAACTAACGCCTTCTAGTTGTGAAAAACTGTCAAAATGCATTCAGATAAGAGGCGGCCTTCAAGGGCTAAAACATTAGCATATGAACCTACCTAAGTTTAGCTTTCAACTAAGAATACCAACCGAACAAAGCAAAATTAATAATCGGGAAGTTGTTTAAAATTACATCTGAAACATGAAAGTTTATTTTTGACTAGACTGTCCCTTTAAGTGCACGTTAACGATATGTCATGTGGGGACAGATTTTTTTCTTTTGTTTTAAAGTTTATATATTTAATTATTGTTTATTTTTTTCCAGATAAATGATTACATGTCATGAATATGGTTCATTCATTGCAGATAGTACAGTAGAATAGATGATGATGGTTGGCCGTTATTCACAGAAATTACACATTTTTATTATGCCAGTATTAAAGTCACATTGCCTAGTATCATAAGATTTCTCTGTTTGTTTGGGTGCTTACTTCAGCTTTTGTAGCAATACAATTGATTACACAATATAAAAGTCATGTTAGACTATCACAGTTGAACTGTAGCAATGATCTTGAGAAAGACAGGTAACTAGGGTTACCAGTGGCCCCCCTCAAAATTATAGATGACCTGCAGGTGACTGTAGGATGGGCATGTAGTTTGGGTTCACACAGTAGCCTACTGTTAGGTCACACCCCAGCTCCTGATGGTTACTAGTAACATACACTGAGCAGATACTTTACCCCCAGTGTTTACCAGTAACACGCACAGAGCAGTTTTAACCCCCTTGATGGTCAGTAGCACACTGGACATTGTTTTTTCACCGTGCTTGACTGCCACTAATAAATAATATAGTGCTTGGGCAGTGTCACCTCTTTATTTGAAATAGCCACATGCATGCCTTTTGTTATTGGCTTACTCAATGTGTTTAGCTTGTGCCCAGCTCATTGTTCCTCCTTCAACAAAGGATACAGAGAGAATGAAGCAAATGTTATAATAGAAGTTAATTGGAAAAATGTTTGAAATTGTATGCTCTGTCTAAACCATAAAAAATGGGTTGCATGCCCTGTTAACTGGTGCTTTTTCATATGCTTGATAGAAAATATTTGAGTAATAACTCCCTTTTAGCTGATGCAAGATAAGAAAAGAGAACTTTAGCTGCTTAGGACTGGAAATTGTAGAAAACAACTTGCCCAAAGTACCAGATAATTTTTAGCATTTGTGCTATCACTCCATTTAAACAGAAATAGAGCCTTTTTTTATTTACCTATCAAAACAATATATTTTTTTGGTAGACAACTCAAGGTATTGATGTAAGCCCATTTTGCTTTATTTCATGCCACTGTTTCATAGCCAGATGTGATCATATTAAGAAAAAAACTTTTATTGCAAACTTTGGGCTTCTCACTCAAATTATTTACATACAACTACTGCAATCATAAAACAAATGGTTGTAAAAGCTTCTATGGGAACCACTTTGTTTCAGAAATACCAGGCATGCATGGCTTTGCCATTGATTTTTGGTAATTAGAATAGTAGCTGCGCACTTTACTTCTAATATTCCTGGCAATGTAGTGGTTAATCAGGTAGCTTGTAAGGTTATTTTTAGCTGTAGTGTAGAGATTACCCTCCAACTTGGCACCTCCAACCCCCTGATACCTGTCTAATCCCTCCCAAGCAGCTCTCTTCCCTCCCTTACCCCCACACTGGTAACTACCATTTTAATTAATGGCAGAGAGTGTGTCAGTATGCAGTTTAGGGATAGTATACATTTTAATTTCTGTAGTGTAGGAAACCCTCCTCACTCACCCAACTCCCTGATCCCCCCCCTCAAATAGCTGTCTAAACCCCCTCTCAATAGATGCCACCATCTTAGGTCTGCTATTACCTTCTTTATAGACTATTTTTTATTATTTATGAAAACAAACTTTGCAGTGTAGCAGTCCCCCCTAACCCCTCCCTCACTCACCTTTCTCTGTAGCATAGGGAACCCATCCCTCCCTCCCCCTCACTAAATCTTTTTTTTTTTTATCTGTAGGTAGGGATTATGGATTGTAAAGGAGAAAGACGGCAGCTAGGGAGACTAGAGAGGATGGCGTAGCCATAGCCAAGGCAGGAAATCATGAGAGAGTGAATTAAAATCTTAGTTGTGTCTTGTGTTTTTTGATGAAGAGGTGGTTTAGAGGCTACTACACTGCCATGAAGACCACACTTCACCACTGCTTTTGACTGTGCTTTTGATTACTGGGGTAGGACATTCCTGGTTGAACTGGGCTCGAATTGTGGATGTAGATGTTGTTCTATTCCATGATAATATTAGCTTGATATGCTGGTCACTTTTGGTCTGCCTGGTCTTGCTTTAGAGAAAAAGGATTTAGTTTCAGAAAATGTGTGTTAAACTGCCCCCTTAGAAATATTCAACTTAGTTCGCTGCAGTTATGTGCTAGGAAAGTTTTCAACATTTAAAAATAAAACATCCTGTTCTCACTCGACTTCACTAAGATAATTTGATGTGATGACAAAGCGTATTACAACTAAAGTACCTATTCAAATGTTCCAACAGGAGCATTAATAGAAGCAAGTTAAAAAAATTCCTCTTGAATAATAAGTATCCATTGATTACAGCATTCTACTGCTTTTTAATAAATGATGAAACAAACCATTTGTTGATGGTGGAGTCAGACTTTTGCAATCTGTTGTAAATAACTAATACTTTTTACTTCCTCAATCTTTAGAAAATATCTTACAACTTTCTATCATCTGTGACCAATCAAAGTTTCAGTATTTTCAGAGCTCTTATACCAGAGACTATAGAGCTGTTACCAACGCTGCATTCATTTTGCCTGTTAGTAAACCATTTAAGTGATTGGCAAACATTTTTCATTCTGTCATTAGGCTTTGAGTGGTACAGCCTCTGATTGGCCGTATTACCCTTAATCTGCCACAAAGTAAGAGCCATAGAAGGTTCCAAAGAAAGGCCTACAAGTAAAGTTATTTTATATATATAATTAGTTCTTTTTCAAAAAACTGATCAGGCAAACAGTGAACCTCTAACAGATTTTGAGCATAATGTACACATTTCTTTATATCTAAGTCTCAGTAGATTCATTTGTTTAAAATTTTAACCTATTTTCATTGTTTTTGAAGATGATAGGATCCAGTGACATTTAAGAAATTGAAATATTTCTATTGGCAACATTTATTTTAAAGCTAAATCAATTATTACTCTTATTACTTTAAACCTAATAAAAAGTTGCATATTGTTTGAACTGACATATTTTCATAAAAGCATTGTTATACATTAAAAAAGTTTTATACTAATTTATAGTTTTTGGATAAACATAATCTTATGATCTCACAGGAAGAGGTGTGCACTATTTGATTTTATAGTGTGATTTTATTTTACTAATTCATAGTATGACCTGGAGATTCCTTTATTACCTGTTCCCCAGTTTTGCATACGCAAACCCGGTTATATTAATACACTTTTTGCCTCTGTGATTATCTTGTATCAAAGCCTCTGCAGACTGCCCCTTTATTTCAGTTCTTTTGACAGACTTGCATTTTACCCAATCAGTGCTGACTCATAACTAACTCCACGGGAGTAAACACAATGTTATCTATATGGCACACATGAACTAAGACCCTCTAGCTGTTAACAAGTATCAAAATGCACAGAGATAAGAGGTGGCCTTCAAGAGCTTAGACATCTAGCTCTCAACAAAGAATACCAAGAGAACAAAGCAAATTTGATGATAAAAGTAAATTGGTAAGTTGTTTAAAATTGCATGCACTATCTGAATCATAAAAGTTTAATTTGGACTAGACTATCCCTTTAAATAAGTATAACATGCTAATCTTGCACACAAAATTTACAGTGTGTGACAATTATGACTATGGCTCATGCAAAAACGCATCAGCTGGTTTATCTGGTGATATGCAGCACTTTGTTCAATTCTCAATGCTGTTATTGTTATGGATACGGCATAATAAAAGTTACATTTAAATATTTTAGTTTTATGCACTTGTATTGAATCAAGACATTGCTTATTTAGGGCTAGTTTACAAGTGTAGCAGTATTTTGCGCTTCTGCTAGTGCGCTAATAGTCAACTTTTTGCACTTGTCCTGTTGCGCTGGTATTATAAGTTGAAAGTTAAAAGTTATCACTCTCTCGCTAACCCAATGAGCGCAAACAGCTTACTTCTAGCGCAATTAGACTGTCAAGCAAACGATAACCTATTCCCCCATAGAAGTCAATGGAGAGAAAAAAGCGCAAACACGATCACATGTTCTCATATGCGCATACCTGATATGAAAAAATTAATATTGCATAAATGTGATTTTACATGTTTTTATCTACTTAATGGCAATATATATACACACACACACACATATATATATATATATATATATATATATATATATATATATATATATATATGTGTTTATATATACAGTATCTCACAAAAGTACACCCCTCACATTTTTGTAAATATTTTATTATATCTTTCCATGTGACAACACTGAAGAAATGACAATTTGCTACAATGTAAAGTAGTGAGTGTACAGCCTGTATAACAGTGTAAATTTGTTGTCCCCTCAAAATAACTCCACACACAGCCATTAATGTCTAAACTGTTGGCAAAAAAGTAAGTACACCACTAAGTGGAAATGTCCAAATTGATCCCAAAGTGTCAATATTTTGTGTGGCCGCCATTATTTACCTGCACTGCACTAACCCTCTTGGGCATGGAGTTCACCAGAACTTCACAGGTTGCCACTGGAGTCCTCTTCCACTCCTCCATGACTACACCACAGAGCTGGTGGATGTTAGAGACCTTGCACTCCCCCACCTTCTGTTTGAGGATGCCCCACAGATGCTCAATAGGGTTTAGGTCTGGAGACATGCTTGGCCAGTCCATCACCTTTACCCTCAGCTTCTTTAGCAAGGCAGTGGTCGTCTTGGAGGTGTGTTTGGGGTCGTTATCATGTTGGAATACTGCACTGCGGCCCAGTCTCTGAAGGGAGAGGATCATGCTCTGCTTCAGTATATCACAGTAAATGTTGGCATTCATGGTTCCCTCAGTGAACTGTAGCTCCCCATTGCCGGCAGCACTCAGACCATGACACTCCCACCACCATGCTTGACTGTAGGCAAGACACACTTGTCTTCGTACTCCTCACCTGGTTGCCGCCACACACACTTGATACCATTTGAACCAAATAAGTTTATCTTGGTCTCATCAGCCCACAGGACATGGTTCCAGGTATCCATGTCCTTAGTCTCCTTGTCTTCAGCAAACTGTTTGCAGCTTTCTTGTGCATCATCTTTAGAAGAGGCTTCCTTCTGGGACGACAGCTATGCAGACCAAATTGATACAGTGTGCGGCGTATGGTCTGAGCACTGACAGGCTGACCCCCCCCCCCGACACCTTCAACCTCAGCAGCAATGTTGGCAGCACTCATACATCTATTTCCCAAAGACAACCTCTGGATATGACGCTAAGCATGTGCACTCAACTTCTCTGGTCGACCATGGTGAGGCCTGTTCTGAGTGGAACCTGTCCTGTTAAACCGCTGTATGGTCTTGCCCACCGTGCTGCAGCTCAGTTTCAGGGTCTTGGCAATCTTCTTATAGCCTAGGCCATCTTTATGTAGAACAACAATTCTTTTTTCAGATCCTCAGAGAGTTTTTTGCCATGAGGTGCCATGTTGAACTTCCAGTGACCAGTATGAGAGAGTGTGAGAGCAATAATACCAAATTTACCACACCTGCTCCTCATTCACACCGGAAACCTTGTAACACTAACGAGACACATGACACGGGGAGTGAAAATGGCTAATTGAGCCCATTTTGGACATTTCCACTTAGGGGTGTATTCACTTTTGTTGCCAACGGTTTAGACATTAATGGCTGGGTGTTGAGCTATTTTGAGGGGACAGCAAATTTACACTTTTATACAGGCTGTACACTCACTACTTTACATTGTAGCAAAGTGTAATTTCTTCAGTGTTGTCACATGAAAAGATATAATAAAATATTTACAAAAATGTGAGGGGTGTACTGAACTCACTTTTGTGAGATACTGTATATATGCAAATATATAAATATATATACACACATACATATCGATCTGTAGACATGCAAATGTATGTATTTCTTTTGTATGCTATTTTTTTTATAATAATTTTTATTAGATAGAGTTATTATGAGTGTAATTGTACTTAGTAATGTATTTTTTATATGTTTTGTGACACTTTTTAGTTTCGCAAAACAGTGAACCACAGCTCTGAGATCTCTGTAATGATTCTAGCGTAAATCGCGATTGCTCTCATGCGATTGCACTCAACTTGTAAAATGAGTGCAAT